>NW_016809835.1:1990082-2058951 GCF_001698545.2 Rhinopithecus bieti | reverse complement strand
GACACAAAGTTGGAGAGTTGATGTACCCCTGAAGTAGGGCATTAAAGGTATATTTCTGGCCTTGCCAGCTGAGGGCAAATTGCTTCTGGTGGGCCTTATGGACAGGAATGGAGAAAAAGGCATTTACCAAGTCAATAGCTGCATACCAGGTACCAGGAGATGTGTTAATTTGCTCAAGCAATGAAACCGCATGTGGTGCAGTAGCTGCAACTGGAGTCAACACTTGGCTAAGCTTATGATAATCCACTGTCATTCTCCAAGATCCATCTGTCTTCTGCATAGACCAAATGAGAGAGTTGAACGGGGATGTGGTGGGAAGCACCACCCCTGCATCTTTCAAGTCCTTGATGGTGGCACGAATCTCCACAGTCCCTCTAGAGATGCGATATTGTTTTGGTTCACTATTTTCTAGGTAGAGGCAGCTCTAATGGCTTCCATTTGGCCTTTCCCACCATAATAACCCTCACCCTACCAGTCAGGGAGCCACTGTGGGGATTCTGCCAGCTGCTAAGTATGTCTATGGCAATGATGCCTTCTGGCACTGGGGAAATGACCACAGGATGAGTCTGGGGACTCACTGGACCCTCTGTAAGTCAGAGCTGAGCTAAAATTCCATTAATTACCTGACCTCTGTAAACTCCTACTTTAACTGGAGGACCACAATGACATTTTTGGTCCCCTCGAATTAGCATCAGCTCAGAGCCAGTGTCCAGTAGTCCCCGAAATGTCTGATCATTTCCCTTTCCCCAGTGAACAGTTACCCTGGTAAAAAGCCAGCAGTCCCCTTGAGGAAGGATAGGAGAAAGATTCACTGCATAAACTGCCAGTGATATGGTGGGGTCCTTCGTCAAGGGGGTCCAGCCTTCCCTTCATTCAAGGAGTTCTGGGTCTGTAAACTGGCTGAAGTCTGGAAATTGATTGAGGGGGCTGTGACTCGGTTTTTATAGTTCAAATTAGTCTTTGTCCATTTGACCTAGAAGTTTCCTGCTTGTATAAATTAAGTAGGAATGCAGTAGGCTTCCTATCAGTTTCACTTCTAGGAACATGGTGATTAATTAGCCAATACCAGAGCTATACTCAAGTCAGACTATTCTGACAGACACTTTTCCTCTACTGTCCACTATGGTAGCTACACCCACTTTGCCTTTGACAATTGAGGGATGCCACTTAGCCCCTGCCACCTCGGGATCTAATTATTCCCATTGTATTTAAATTTTGTAGCTGAGTGACTGTGGTTCCCAATGTTATATCTGATATATAGAGAAGAGCAATTACAAGGCTCTTCAAAGATGCAGGTGCTGCCCTCACAAATCTGTTTCTCAAGGTGTTGGTCAAGGGTGTATCTTCTGGACCCTCCCAGCTGGGATGAGGTCTAAAGTGACTAATCCACTCCACCATTCCAATCTCCCTAAGCCTTTTGATCCCTTCCTCTACATTTAACCAAGGGAGCTCAGGCATTTCTAGCTCTCTCACAGTGGGCCATCTTTTAATCCATATTTTAGCTAACCAAGCAAATAAACTCTTAGAACCTTTTTTAACTCCCTGAGCTGCAACATTGAAAGCAAAGTCCCTACTTAGTGAGCCCAAATCAATAAATTCAGCCTGATCCAACTCTATGTTCCTTCCACCTTTATCCCATACCCTTAATATCCATTCCCATGCCTGTTCTCCAGGTTTCTGTTTCTACAAATTAGAGAACTCAAACAGTTCTTTTCCAGTGTAATGCACCTTCTCATGGGTCACACTCTCAACCTCACCTCTAGGGGACCACTGGGACTTTAGTCTACTTATATGTCTAGAAGCAAACAGAGGTGTTGGGGGTGGGTCCTGAGGAGAATCAACATTATTTTGCCTGGCAATTGCCTCAGGGGAGGCCATCACTGTTGCCTCAGGCAGTGCAGGGTTTATCTCCTCAGACAAAGGTGAAAAGGCTGATGGCAGCATGGGTTGGGGAGGGGATGTTGCCACTACTAGGGATGGGGAAGCTGCTCCTTCTGGCAAAAAAGGTTCATCAGAGCTTACAAACTCTGTCCCCAGCTTCATCAGGGTCCTCCCACATGTCCCCATTCCAAGTTTCAGGGTCCCATTCTTTTCCAATCAATGCCTTCACTTTAACAGCAGACACCTGGTGAGGCTGTGCATGCATTTTTATTGCAGGTCAGCCACTTGCATGATAAGAGCTTGTGTTTCTTTTTCCATAATTTCAGCTCTTTTTCCACAGAAGAAAAGATTCTCACTCAGGGCAATCTTAGCAGATTTGAGTATCTATTTCTGAGGCCAGAAGACAGAATCCCTGAGTTCATTATTTTCTTTCATCAGTTTGTCCACTGAACTTTGGAGCAACCAACCAGCTTCATTATGCTCCTTGGTTCTCCACATATGGTCAAAAGTATTATGTATACAGTCATTAAATTCCCTGCCTCTCACAAGTGGTGAATCAGGAGTGTCAAATGCATTTATTTTGCATAACTCTCTAAACAGTTCACGCCAAGGACCATGAGTGTTCTGCATACTATTAGAAGTAGAGTCCTTAGCATTTTGGGGTCAATCATATTAAGCAGTCAGCTCCAGGAACCCCAAAACCAACAAAATAACTCCGTCCTTAATATTCTGTTTCTCTAGAACCACTCCTGGTACCAAAACCTGTATTAGTCAGGGTTCTGGAGGGACAGAACTAATAGGATATATATATATAAATGTGAGTTTATTAATTATTAACTTACACAATCACAAGGTCCCACAATAGGCTGTCTGCAAGCTGAGGAGCAAGGAGAGACAGTCTGAGTCCCAAAACTGAAACACCTGGAGTCCGATGTTTGAGGGCAGGAAGCATCCAACATGGGAGAAAGATGTAGGCCGGGAGGCTAAGCCAGTTCCTCCTTTCATGTTTTTCTGCCTGCTTTATATTTGCTGGTGCTATTTAGATTGTGCCCACCAGATTAAGGGTGGGTCTGCCTTCCCCAGCCCACTGACTCAAATGTTAATCTCCTTTGATAACACCCTCACAGACACACCCAAGATTAATACTTTGTATCCTTCAATCCCATCAAGTTGACACTCTGTATTAACCATCACAGACATGTAGTACCATTTTGTTTAAGCCACCATTACTTGGGAGTGTTTATTACTTGTAATGGAATTTAATCTTAATTATAGGCACTCTCTGATTTTCATTAGCACCAAAGACTGATGTTTATTGTATCTACATTCAGATCATGAATTTTTAATGCAACTGGTAAGATCATGTGCTTAACAAATATTTGACAAACTAATTAAAAGACTAACTCTGTAACTAAAGGCTCATTTGTACTCATTTACTTAATGCCAAAAATATCAGAATTTTTACAAATGAAAACTGAAAAGCGTGTCTTACTTTTTTGTAAACAACTTGTTATCAAACTCTAGAATCTAGGCTCACCAACCATGTGACTTCATTTTCTGGAACTCACTTTGCTCATCTGCAACATGGGCACCTTATCTTAGAGGGCTAGAAGTTGGAAAAGACCAGGGCAAAAGGAAAGCCAAGTGGGAGAGCCTCTGGCCCTGGACCCCATGCTGCCTCCCAAGAGTTCCACCTTTAAAAGTCCACCTAAGATTGTGTTTTATAAGAGAGTTTCACTAAGGAAATGAGGATCTTAAAATCCACTGGACCAGATAATCTGTAAGAGCCCTTCCAGTTCTGACATGTTATGATTAGAAACATTCCCACATGGCCAGAACGAGGCAGGTAGTAGCCCTGCTGTGAGCAGAGCCGATTTGGGAGTGGCATTGTCCTAGATGTGTTGTCAAAGGCAAAGGCCACGTTGTAAAGGCAGAATTGGGATGGGAAGACAGCAGATCCAGCAGGAAGGTGATAATGCAGGGCTGTTTCTTCCATTTGGTTTCATTATGCATGAAGTACAAGGACAAGAACATGTTAAAGAATAGACATTTGTGCTGGGCGCGGTGGCTCAAGCCTGTAATCTCAGCACTTTGGGAGGCCGAGACGGCCGGATCACGAGGTCAGGAGATCGAGAATAGCCTGGCTAACACGGTGAAATCCTGTCTCTACTAAAAAAATACAAAAAACTAGCCGGACGAGGTGGCGATTGCCTGTAGTCCCAGCTACTCAGGAGGCTGAGACAGGAGAATGGCATAAACCCGGGAGGCAGAGCTTGCAGTGAGCTGAGATCCGACCACTGTACTCCAGCCTGGGCAACAGAGCAAGACTCCGTCTCAAAAAAAAAAAAAAGAATAGACATTTGTTTAATAGATGCATATTAAAGGTTATATATTGAGAAACAGTTATAATATTACAATTAAACAGAAGAGATGTCACCCGGATATATCTCATCTCATTCATCTGTGAAACATTTAACTAAAGAAAGGAGTAGCAAGGCTGAGTGTCATCCCCTACATGCAATGCTGATAGGGATGGGCCTGGCTGGAGATGTTCACGCCCCTAGAGTATGACCTGGAAAAAGCCCTGCCAGCTACACCCTGGACATGAAACAGACACAGGTCCAGGAGCCAGGAGACTGTGTTTGAGTTTCAGCTCTTCCGCTTCATCAAGTCATTCTCCCTCTGAGTCTATTTCCTCTTCTGTAAATGAGTGGGTTGGTCTAGTACCTTTAGTTTAAAAACTAAAGTACCTTTAGTTCTAAAACTCCAGGGTTTCATGTGCAAGATGGTGGCTGGGTGGGGGTAGAGGTTGCAATGCTTCTTCCGCACTCATGCTGTGTGTCTGGATAGAGGAAACCTCCTCAGTGGGTGAGACTCTAGATTCCCTTCACCTTGTACTCCCACTGCACGTGTGGAGGTGGAAACTTCTCTGCTTGGTAAATGGGGGAGAATGGGTGGTCATGTTCAGCTCCATCTTCTTTCTTGACACTGGGGCAAGCAGTCAGTCTCTACTTCTGCTCCAAGAGCAGCCCCTTTCCTAGAGGAGGTCTGCCTCCAACCAACACTGGTGTTCCTCATCTGGGGGCTCAGAATTAGCAAGGCCTCTTGGCTAGCGTGCTAAGGGCACATCTTTCACCTGGCCTAGGTGTGACTTCATTTACTGAATGCATGATACAGCTGACCTGGCAGAGCTGACTTGAGGTGGGCATGAGCCTTCACCCCATGTGCCAGCATCAAAGGGGCTTCCTCTGTCCTGGCTACTCGTTCATAAAAACACCCTTATGGCTGTTTTTATAAAACACCATACCACTATTATCCTCATTTTATCGGTGATGAAACTGAGGCTCAGAGTTTAATCAACCGGCCTGAGGTCTCACTGCTGGCTGATAGTACCTCCCTCACAGAGTCTTTGTAAGAATTGTATGCACTGTCTCTGAACATGTTTTTAGAGATTGCATCTCCCAGGCCTGGCTGTGTGACATGAAGGGGCACCATGGATGTAGCCTGTCTGGGGAGCAGCCTCCATCGGCAGCCTGATGGGTGAAGGGAGAAACCTGTCTTCAAAGTCACACCTCCAAGAATCCTGGATCTACTCCTCACCCAGCTCCTACACAGTAGCAGCTGGCTGCACAGAGGCAACAGGTGGAGCCATCAGTTCCCAAGGAAACCACTTCTCTCCACCAATGTGGGGCAGTGAATGTGGAGGGAGGGGTGGGCAGCCTTGCCGTCTGGCTGAGTTTCTCTCAGGAGGTGCAGCTCACCTGGGGGTCCCTCCTGACCGTGGTCTCCAGCCCTCCCTGTCAGAAGAGAGAAACGTCTACCTGGCAAAGCTGTCAGCTGCAGTTAGAATGAACTCTTCAAACTCCAGCAGCCCCTAGCTTAAATGTTACCTCCCTGGGGAGGTGTCTTCATCATCTAGATCAGCAGGTCTGAATTGTGGTGGCCCATTGCAATCCCAGAGGGCTTTAAAAACAACGATGTCTGGGCCCCTTCCTTCCCTGGTAAATCAGAATCCCTGGGAATGGCCAGGTTTGGAAACCACTGTTCCAGACAAAGCTCATTCCCTTACCCCCCATCCATTCCCACTCCTGGGCTCACATCCCACTTGTCATTTTTACCTGGGTGGTTGCATTAACTGCTGACCTGTAACCTCCATGAGAGCGGGGGTTGCAGCATGCCCTCCTCTCCAGCGCTTGACATGGTTCTTCACACTCAGCAGCAATTCAAAGAACATTTGGCAGATAAGATCAAACAGTGATGACTTGGCATTCAGGACTTTTTCTCAAAAAAAATTCAAAATACTTTTACATGGAATATCGTTTGCATGCGTATTTCATAATCAAAAAACACATTCATAAGCAGCTTATACAACTCTTACATAAACCTTGTGAGATAAATACTGTCACCTAGCTCTGAGACCTTACACAAGCTAATTAAAGTCAACCTCAGTTTCCTCATCTTTAATACAGGAATAATAGTACCTCCCTCTTAAGGTTATTAAGAGGAATAAACAAAATAACCCCAACACTTAGCACATTGCCTGGCCCACAGTGAGGGTTCGAGAATATTAACTATTATTGTTGATAATTCCCCTCATGTTACAGAAGGTAAACTGAGACTCAAACAGGCAAAGTGCCTTGCCCAAGATCCCACAGGGTTAGGACTCAGACCAATGTCTTCTGACTCCCAATTGTGTATTCTTTCACATTCCAGTGGAGAATATTTTTGTAAGCTAGGATCTACAGTATCAGCCTAGTTTTCCAGATGGGAAAATTCACCACCAAGAGAGATGAATCAGCACAATGCACTGGATTAGGCGTGAGTGGACGTTCCTCTGCTCTGGCACGGGCTAGGAGTGGGCCTTCATCCGGCCCCGTTTTCTCCCTGTGCCTCATTTTCTGCCTCTGTAGACTTGAGAGGCTGATCAGGTGATCACGAGGTCTTCTCCAACCCTGACTATGTGAGATGTGTCCAGCAATCCTCTGCATGCTGTGTGGGTGCTCTGCTCCTGCTCCTGTGCAGAGCAGCGTCCTTCCTCCCACAGCAACCACGCTAAGCCCAAAGAGAGATCATAAATCATCCCTCCCTGCCCAGAATGCCTTGCTTTGGAAGGAACCAGGGAAAGATGAGGCTGCCCCTGGGACCACAGGCCCAGCATGCGACGCCCTCCCCTGCCCAGGCTGCTGCATTCATTATGCACATCCTGAGTGAGGAAGCTCTGGGGAGCCCCATTCCAGGAGATGACAGTCTCAGATTCTTCTTCTGGAGCGTTCTGCAAGGTAGTAAATAGACACTAATGAGCCTTTGGCTTCTTAATGTGCCAAAGTGTCTCTCTCGCTGGTCTTGCCAGTCGCGGAGCATCATTCTTTCAGAAAAAGCAGCTCTGGCCTTCCTCAAGTCCAAAACAAAAGAAAGTAGGCAGAGAGTATATTAAAACCAGGCAGAAAAAAAGAAAACATGACTCTGAAACCACACCAATTTGGTGATTTTTTTTTTTTTCTTTTGCTGTCCTAGGATTTTTTTAAATATTGAGGAGGTATGACTTTTCCAGGGAGAAAACATACACGACAATTTTTTTGTTTTCATTCAGGCAGGAATTAACAAAGAGGTAAATTGCCTGTTATCTTTCCTGACGCCTTGAGCATCTAAATTGTGAACAGGGAAGAGTAGCCAGAAAAGGCCAGCACCAGTGGACAGGCAGGACCCTTTTAGCTGGCCCAGGCCACTGAGAGTCACAGACCTGAGAGCTAGAAGCTGCTCACTTAGATGAGACGACTGGAACAGCCTGTCCCTCTCACCTGAGGTCACATGTAAGTCAGCACATGCTTAACATTTCTTCCCCCTCAGCCTCCCTGTACTGCACAGGGCTGTCTATGGCTTGCCTCTGGCAAGGCACGAGCTGCTTCCCTTACCCATTCACACCCATCATGAGCCAAGTGTTCAGAACAGGATATCCATCCTACATCTCATTGCCAACCAGAGGCTTTAGGATTTCACCTGGTAATTCATTATCTCATCCTCACACATCCAGTGACAGATCCTCACAGGTCCTAGAGCAGTGAGGAAGAATGGCCACCCTTTACAGATCACCTTCTCTATGCCAGGATCTTCACGTACCTTCTGTCACCCATTCATTCTGCAAATATCTACTGACTCCCTGCTATGGGCCAGGCATTATGCTATGCTTGGTACTGGGGATACAATACTGAGTAATCTAGACAAATCCCTTACCCTTACAGAGTTAATAGACCTTATCTCAGATCTTCTCAAGAAATCTATATGGGAGGATATTATTATTCCCATTTTACAGATGTGAAAACTGAGGCTTAGAGAGATTAAATAATTTGCCCAAGATCACACAGCCAGAAAGAAACAGTCAAGATTTGAACCCAGATCTATCTTTACCCAAAATCTGTGTCATTTTTACTACAGCACATTATTTTTTAGCAAACATAGGAAAGTGGGTCTCTTGATCCTGCAGTTTTGGGGCTTTACTCATTAAATTTTACACATTGGAAGGCATGCCTCAAGTTTCTTTATACCTGGTGCCTAGCACAACATGCTGCACAACAGGCACCTAATAATTAGGTGGATGAATTAATTTAATATCTTCATTCACTGTGAGCCCCGGGCCAGTCACCTGCCCTTCTCGTCTTCCTCTCTAGCCACCTTTCCCACTTCACAGCCACAGGTTTAGGCTCGTCTTCACCCTCCACACCAGCTTCCTCACACGCCATTCACTCCTCACCCCACCAGAGATGCTTTCTGCAAGGCAGCCACAAACTTCTTTGTCATTAAATCCAATGGGCAGCTTTCCATACTCATTCTCCTCATCCTTTCACAACATGTGACTCCCGGGAATTCTGCTGCCTAGGCTGCCAGAACTCCTACATCTCTGGCTATTCCTCCTTGGTTCCTTTTTAATTACTCTTCCATTGCCTCTCAATAAACACAGGTTCCCTGGGGTTTTGGTGCAGGCTTTCTCCTCTCCTCAACTCTTTTTTTCTTTTTTTTTTCTTTTGAGATGGAGTTTCGCTCTTGTTGCCCAAGCTGGAGTGCAATGGCGTGATCTCAGTGCCTCCCGAGTTCAAGCAATTCTCCTGCCTCAGCCTCCCAAGTAGCTGGGATTACAGGCACATGCTACCACTCTCGGCTAATTTTTTGTATTTTTAGTAGAGACGGGATTTCACCATGTTGGTCAGGCTGGTCTCGAACTCCTGACCTCAGGTGATCCACCCGCCTTCATCTCCCAAAGTGTTGGAATTACAGGCGTGAGCCACTGCGCCTGGCTCTCAAGTCTTTACTCTCTCCCTGGGCAACCACACTCCCACTCAGCTCTCTCAAATCTCTATCTCACCCAACATTTAGATGGTGAGCCTAAACTCAACGCATCCTGCAACAAGGCTGTCCTCTTTCCTATGTTACATGCAAGAATTAGTGACACCCTTGTCACTCAGACACGGAAGCCTCCTCCTCCCTCACTTCCACATTCCATCTAGCAACAAGCCCTATTCATTCCACTCCTCGGGCATGTCTTGAACCGTCTCCTTCTCTCTTTCACGACCACTACCTAATGCTGGGTCTTCACCATTGTGTCCTACCATCACTGTGACAGCCACCGACTGATCCCATTTCCCTCAATGAGTCTGACCTCCTTCAGTCCAGCCTCCACCCTGAAGCTGGAAGAAGCTTTCAAAAACTACAAATCTGCTCATCACTCTCCTGCTCTAAATTATCTTAGAGGATTTCCCCTTGGTTCAAACTCATTACCACGGCTCCTAGGACTTTTGACGATCCTGCCCCTGCTCACCTTTCTGGCATCATTTTTTTTCACCCTCCACCCCCATCCTGCATGCTATGATCTGACTGTACTAAAATGGATTGCAGTTCCCATACCATGCCAAACTCTCCACCCCAATATGTCTCTGTACTTGCAGTTTCCTCTACTTGTTAAGCCTTCTCTGACCCCCTATATCCTTCAGGATTCCGTTCAGTCTCATCTATAGGAAGACTTCCCTGAACCTTCAATCCTAGAAGAGGGGCTGTCCTCTGAGCTCTCATCCTTCTCATGCGTTCCTTTCTCATAGCATCTAACACTCTTCTATATAAGACCACATTATTGGACTTCAAGGTCCTCATGGGCATAGACTCTCTTTTTCATCTCTGTGCTTGCAAACCCTCATACTGCTGTGAAACTTGGTATATAGAAGATGCTCAGTGGAAGAATGAGTGGGAAGGCATGGATGGGTGGGTGGATATGAATGAGTTGTAGATAATTGAAACCAAGATGAAACCAGAGTTAAATAAGTCTTCTGTCCAAACTCCTTCCACAACTCCCCATCTTCCCAGAGTGAAAGTGGAACCATGCAAAATGGTTCCAAAGCCCCTGTGCTAAGCAAAGTTCTACAAGCTATCTGGGGAAAGCACATGGCACAGATGGAGAAACAAAACAAACAGTTTAATAACCAGCCATAATTTTTAAAAGGGGTATGTCTGGGTTGGCACAAAAAGAAATTCAGAAAATGCTGACTTTTATTTAAAGTCATATTTATATGTACATTCTACAAGGGTGCAGAGAACAGAGTTCTCACCCAACCAATGACCTAAATGTTCCACTGGGCACAGCTCACACCACTCCACACCAAGTCACGGAATCTTTGACAAAGGGAAATCTTCTAAAAATATCCAAGCACCTGCTTTGACAAGAAAAAACAAACCATCGTTAATTAGTATGATAGAAAAAAAAGCATTTCAAAATCATAATTGAATCTGTACTGAAGGCCTGGAAATTGAGGAAATCAACCAACTGCAACCATCATAATAGAAATAACAGTACTGAGTCCCACTGGATGCCAGGTGCTGTGCCTCCCTGCCCCAGAACGCAGCGATGCACATGACAGCCACCCTCATACCTCCTCTTGCATCTGATCTCACAACAACCCTGGGAGAAGAGCAGGGTGGGGCATCCTGGGTAAACAGACAAGGAAAATGAGTGAAAGGGAAGGACAGGACTCTGAGCTCAGGGAAAACTGACGCCAAGCTCTTTTATCAGCACTGGTTTGGGGAAATTTGTATGGAAAGTTGCCAGAGGCAAACATTAAGGAATACCTGAAGGAGGCAGATTCTGCCATTTTATCTGATAAAGATGTCCCTCCAGTGCTAAATGTAAGAGCTGCCTTCCTTTTCTCATCTTCTCCTTTTTTTCCCTCCTCTCATTTCCCTATTCCTGGAAAGCTTTATATAAGGAACTCTGTCTAACCCTTCAGGTCTCTATTCAAGTATTAGTTCCCTAGAGACACCATCCTTGTACATACTTGCTAATAAGTCACCTGACACCCCCTTCTCCAACTCTCTTTCATTCATATTTTGTCTCTACAGGATAGGTCCTGGGTCCAGCGGGGAAGAGTTAGGCTTCCTGATAATTTAATGTGACCTCTATGCTTTCACATATTTTCATGTGCAACTGGATTTTCTCTTGGAAAGGATTTTGTGTTCACCTTTTTATGTCCTAGAAAATGATGCTGATCTCTCTGCCATGAGTCCTGACAGTGCTGATATCCTTCTCTATCCTTGCATAAGTCAATCCTGTGTGATTTATCCAAGGATTGTCAGAGCCTGGTCTTTCCAGCAATACAGTCCTACTATTGACATTGTGAATGTAGCAGTTGTGCAGCTCACCATTGTGCTGATACTATTAGTTGCCCCTCAATATCTGTCCTCTTCTTCCTTCATTTAAAGAAAAACATTGTTTTTGTTTAAAGAAAAAAATGTAAAACAGTTTTTAAGCTAACTACAAGTCACTCAGTATGAAGACTACATTTCCCAGACTACCTTGCTAGATTCTAGGATGGTCATATGACTAAGTACTGGCCAATGGGATGTGAATTAAACAATGTGCGCACCTTCTAGGTCATATTCTTAAAAGGAAGAGGACTGGCCTTCACTTTCTCTTTCCCTTCCTGCTTGCCTGAGGAGATGGTGATCTTATAGATGACCACAGATCCAGTACTGACAGGTCAGCAAGATAGAAGGAACCTGGGTCTCTGACACTATAGGAGTGCTCATCCCACCCTAGACTCCTCACTCGCAATTGTTATTATGCATGAGAAAGAAATGAAGTTCTCTCTTGCTTAAGTCATTGCTATTTGGGTCTCTGTGTTATAGCAGCCAACCTATAATCTAACTAGTAGAATCTGAAGTTATCATATTTACTTATTCATTGTATATTATTCTCTGTTGCTTCTAGAAAACAAATTCTAAGAGGGCAGAAACCTTGATCCTTGATCACCACTGTATCCCTAGAATTTGGAGCAGTGCCTGTAAATAAGAGGACACATTAAGCAATGAGTAACAAGACAATAAGTGGATATTTGCTACATTAATGAATACATGAAAGTATACACGAGTCACTTGTTTTCATTGACTGACTTTCTGGGCAGTCTTTTGCTTTTCTCATCCCTTTCTGGTCCTCTCTCTGACCCTGTTATAACAGACCGCCCAGTACTGGGGTGCTACATCTCTCCCGCGCACTCCTTTGATCTTAATGTGGAAAATGAAGTTTTCTGGCTCAGGGGTCTGAACTTTTCCTTAGTACTTTGTACACCTGAATAAGTTTGGAAAGGTCTTGTGACACAAGATTACACTTCAAAGAAATTCACCGGGATATTGGATAGCATCTGATCCTTCTGCCCCAGCACCACCAGGGTGCTCAGTTTCTTCCCTTTCATGATGAAATATCAAAACATGAAAAACAGGGGGTTATCAATGATACAATCTGTTATATTTTTTTCTCCCCTCCTAGCGGCCCTGGGATGATATGAGGGCTGTCTTGGGGTAACTTGAGGTTGTGAGTCTGGAAATATCAGCCTTGGTTTAGAGCAGTTCTGTCCAGTAGAAATATAACCTGGGGCACAAATGCAAGCCATACATATAATTTCACGTTTTATAGTAACCATATCACATTTAAAAGTAAAAAGAACTGTCATGTACTCACAATAATTTACAATTTTAAAAAATTTAAGTAAAAAGAAACAGGTGAAGTCAATTTTAACAATAGGAAAACATTCAAAATATCATTTCAATGTGTAATCAGTGTAAAATTTAACAAAACATTTGACGTTATTTTTCTCATACTGTCTTTGAAATCTTATGTGGGTTTTATACTATTTATAGCACATGTCAATTCAGTACATTTCCAGTGCTTACTAGCCACATGTAAATTCAAGTGCTTATGAGCAACATGTAAGTTCAAGTGCTTAAGTGTGCTGTAAGTCCACATGCTTACTAGCCACATGTGCCTAGTGACTATCATTTTGGACAGTGTAGATTTAGAGAGAAAAGTATTAAATTAGACTATGTTCAAGTTCTGGTCAGTTTCTTCATCCAAAAAATGGAGCTAATTATACCTGCTTAATAATATTTTGGGGAGGAATTATAGAACTAATATAAATGAAAATGTTAAGTGTAAGACAATATGTTTTTTATAAAAAAACAGATATGCTAGCAGAAAGTGTGCTAACAGGTCCTAGCACACTTTCTGCTACTCTTCTCCATTAATATCAGAGTTATTCTGCAAAAGAAAGCAAAAAAAAAAATAGACTCACCTTCTTGGTGCATGGATGAATCCTAATTGACTAATCTGAGGAGTTTGGCTGGGGGACATCGTAGAGTGAAAGCATTTGGCTACATCATATTACAAAACAATAAATAGTTAATCTGGCACATTTCCTCTGCCCTCCCAGTGGTGTAGACTCTGAAATGAGCTATCCTCACACTAATCAGGAGGAGAGGGAAGGTACTGGTGAAGTAGGAGGTGGGACATGACTCCAGAGGCAGGGCTTGAACTCCAGACCAGATTGAAGACTAGCTGAAACAGGAAAGAGGCAAAAGCACCTTCCCGTAAGACGTGCCCACCAGTGCCATGTCAGTTTACTATTGCCATGGCAATATGCAGAAATTACTGCCCCTTTCCATGGCAATGACCTGGAAGTTATCACTCCTTTTCTAGAAATTTCTGAGTAACTTTCCCCTTAATTTGCATGTAATTAAAATTGGGTATAAATATGACTGAAGAACTGCCTCTGAGCTGCTACTCTGGGCACACTGCATATGGGGTATCCCTACTCCACAAGGACCAGTGCCTCTGCTGCCATACATGGCCTCTTCAATAAAAGTTGCTATCTGGCACCACTGGCCTACCCTTGAATACTTTCCTGGGTGAAGCCAAGAACCATCCCAGGCTGAGCCCCAATTTCAGGGCTCATGGGCCCTGTATCACTGGCAATGACTTGAGAAAAGGATCTGAAAAACACAGGATTCCTTTTGTTCTATAAAGAAACACAACAATGCAGTGCATACATAAACACTTTCTGATTTTGTCTGGATATCATATTTATGGGTGTATATCAAGTTATTGTTAGTATTGTTTCATTAGTTACCTATTGTTGCATAACAAATTGTTCTAAAACTTAGCAGCTTAAAACAATAAGCATGTATTAGTACCTCATAGTTTCTGTAGGTGAAGAATACAGGATTGGTTTAGGTGGGTGCTTCTGCCTCAAGAGTTTTCATAACATTGAGGTCAAAATGTCAGTCAGATGTGTGGTCATCTGAAGGTTTTACAGGGGCTGGAGGATCCACTTCCAAGATGATTCATTCACAAGGCTGTTGGCAGGAGGCCTCAGTTTCCCACTATGTGGACCTCTTCAAAGAGCTAGTTGACTGTCCTCATGACTTCTTCTCCCAAGGTCTCTCCTAGAATGAGTGATCTAAGAGAGCAAGGCAGAAGCTACAGTGTCTTTTGTGACCTAGGCTCAGATGTCACACACCGCCATTTCTTCAATATCCTCAACCCTGTTCAATGTGGGAGGGAACTCTACAGGTGTATCAATGCCAAGAGGCCAGGAATCTGCAGATCATCTTGGAGGCTGTCTGCCACAATTGTCAACTGATGCTAGCTGAAAATGGGGGCTCATTTATTTTTTCAGCATGATTAATTCTGGAAAAGAGTTTCTGAGTTCCTTGTTTGTTTCTAACACATACACATGCACAAACACACACACACACACCACAGTATTATTGGTGATTTGTATCATCACTTACATTGAACATAATCTTATGTGATAAGAAGAGGCCTAAGTCTGTCACCCCTTTTGAAGGCTCTTTCCCGGGACCCTAAAAATTGGCTGCAGTTGTCCCTTGGGTTCCTGTTCATTCCCAGCCCTTCATGTCCCCCATCAGCTCATGGACCTAAGGCACTGAAGAAGACCTTACCACAGAGCTTGCCCAGGCTACAATACAAGAAAGATGATGTGATGTGATTTGCATCACGTTAAGTTTCAGATTATGGAGAACTACCAAGGTGAAGTTGACCAGGAGACGTTTCGAGACATAAAGAACTTCTCTTCTACTGGAAGATAAGAACTGAAATCAACAGCATAAACAGGATAGTCTCTGTTTTTCTAATTGTATTAGTGGATATGCTCTCTTAAGGAGAGACGAACAAAGCTGAAAAAGCAGAGGAATCAGAGAGCTCGGGAAGGGGTGGCCAGGTATTTCCAAATGTCATCAGCTTTCCAAAACTGATTCTCACAGTGCTAGACCCAAGTATGTATATGTTTTTCCTGAATTTGGAAGTTTCTTCTCTTTCCTTTCATTCCAATTTTCTTTAAAAAAAAAAAAAAATCACCAAATCTCATTATTCTTTTGAAGGATCTCTAACGTCTGCTCTCTCCTACTGCTTGCCACAGTCTAGCCTTCATTAGACCCTGAGGATCACAATCCCTCCCTCACCCCACACAGGCTATAACAGCAGATCAGCTGTGCTCCTTGAATTAGCCCCAGAATTATGCTACTTGGCCAGTCTGTTCACACATCTCTGGCCACTCTGGGACCAGCCTGAGGTTGCTCTCCAGGGCTTCTCCTGTGGGATCCTAGCCGGCTTCCTTGCCAGCTGAAGATCATTGGTCTTGCTCCTCAGGCCACAAGGAAGCCCTTCCCTCTTATTCTACCTCTTTGAAAACTGATAAACTGATAATGCACCACTTTCCTGCCTGGACCCTGGCTCCGCCCCACCCATAAATGACTCGGCTGCGCAGCTCACACTGATCACTGCCCAGACCCAGGTGTGAGGCTTAGACACCCATGCCCACTACCAGCATCATGATTCCCACTAAATGGGTCTCAGTCACTGTCCTCTGCCTGTCCCGCCTCCATGCTTAAAATGCAAACACTCCTGAGGTTATTTATAGTGTGATTCAGCAAGCCTTGGTGTGGAACCTGGGCAACAGTGTGCTTAACCAGCATCCATGGAGATTTATGGAGCACAATTTGAACAACACTGTCCTCAAGCCTCAGTATGATCTTGTTTCTCTAATGCTTTTCTTCTGTGGTGGCTGAGAACACAGACTACTGGCAGGTCGGGCTTCCCTGACAGTCCTGCCCCAAGGTCCCGGGGCACTGAGCAAAAAGAGCTCTGCCCATGCACACTCGCCACAGGGTGCCTGGACACGTGCACACACACATACTTGCACCTGCACACATATGTGTCTACATTCACACAGGCACACACATTCACACATGCACACACACACTCACACTCACACAGGCACACACAATCGCATGCACAGCTGCTGAATGCAGTGTCCCTGCAGGGTCCAGTCTGAGCCTCAATGCTAGCCTGCCTCTTGGGCCCCCAATCCTTCAAAAATACCAAGTAGGTCACAGCCCTTGTCCTCCCACAGACAAAAACACGGTTCAGAAGCAGTCATCAAATTCCTGCCTGAGGATACATATCTCTGGGCTGATTAAATAAACACAGCTTAATTAAATTAAAGTAGATCAGAACCTGCATAAACTCTGCTGGCAACCCAGAGGAGTTTCTCATGAATCTTTCATTTTCATAAATGAGTGATGGTTCACCTGTTCAGGGGCTTCTGCACAGACACGGCTCCCTCTGGCCAGGGGAAAGCATTGATGAAGTATTTTTATTGAGGGGACCAAGTGGATTTGGAAACTTTTTGTGCTTTCTGGGGGAGTAGGCATGATGTCCAGTTGCTGAGCACAGGATGAGTATGACTCAGGCTGCTTTCTTAAAGGCAGAGGGTGGTGAGAGCCCTGGCACTGCTGATCAGGTGTATGGGAAAGAGGGAGGGAGACAGAAACAGAGAAAGAGAGAGACAGAGAGGGAGACATACAGAGGGAGGGAGAGAGATAGAGGAAGAAACAGAAAAGCAGAGACAGAGAAAGAGAGACAGTGACAGAAACAGAGAAATAGAGAGACAGAGACACAAATAGAGACACAGACAAGGAGAGGCACAAACTGAGACTCAGAGTCAGAGACACAGGGCACGGGTAAAGCTTAAATTTAGCCACAGTTAAGGGTATTACAAATACTCTCAGCACATTCTGAGAGATTTTGAATGGTGTTGGTTGCTGCAAGGAGTCAGCAAGGAGAAAAAGGCACCTGTTCTAGCTAATTTTCTCAAGGGAGGAGTGGAAGAGAAAAAGAAAAAAGCAACTGTGTAAACCTCATGGAGCAAATAGAATTCCTTTGCTCTGCAGGGCAAAACCCACTTCTGCCTTCACAAGGAGCGCCTCAGAGGCCCATGGGAAAGACATGCTCAGCACAGCTGTGAACCAGCGAGGTCTGGGGCCCTTCCCCAGAGCCTGGTGTACTTTTGCTGTGTGATTTCCCTGTGCTGGAGGAGAGGCAATGGAGAAACAGCACACCACCGCTTTAAGGGAACCTCTCAGTGAGCCTAATGCCTACCCCCGACCTACGCCCCATCAAAAAACGAGATTGAGTGGCACCTTGTGAAATGGCCCAGTCTCCAGTGTGCTGGAGCTGATCACACAACTCGGGGGTCTCTCTCATCTCTTCCTTTCTCTCCAGGGACTTGCCTCTTCAGCCTTATTCATCTCTGCTAGCAGGCTGGGGAGGGAAGGACAAAGAGGTAAAATGTACATTTTGCAAGTTCCAGCGGAAAGTCTTTGGGGAAGGAAGTTGAAACTAATGGGCAAGCTGTGGCTTCCATTAGCCAAGAAATGTGAGAGGGGGGCTGTGCAATCTATCACTGTCCTTTGTATGTGCCGGTGACACTGCTGACAATGTTATTTTCTGGCTTCAAACTTACCCTCATCAGCAGGACTTTTGCACAGATTTCTTCTGGAACTGATAGCTTACATCACCTTATAGACTCTTCAAGCCCCACCGCTGGCCGCCCCACCGGCCGCTGACATAGCTGATCTCTCATCTCCCCCTACTACCAACTCAGGCTCTGAGCAACAGCGTAGCAGACATTGCTGTTCCTAGAGCCTCTCACCTGTTTTCTCCTCCAAGCCCTAACCTGAGCCTTATCCCAGCCTGGACTACCTCTCCATTAGCTTTCTGACAAATAGTAGAGGGTCTTTTTGCCCTTGTGATCGTGTTTCCTATGCAGTGAAGCCTTTCAGATGTCTTCTCCAGCTCTATTCATTCCAGACTCCCCTGTGACTCCAGGGTCGTGAAGACCAACTGGAAACATTACTATAAATCAGGGGACATTGCACTGGTCTAGGGAATACTGTCATGGGTCACACTGACTCTAAACTTTGAGCATATTAAAGAGTCATTTAAAACCCAGAGGCTCTAGGGCTTCTAGTTGAAAGCGACAGGCTCAGCCCTTGGGTTTAATCTCCTGTCTCTGCAAATAATCCAAGAGAGCCCTATCAGGAGACTTAAGATTTTAAAATCCTTCTGTAAGACTCAAAGCAGATGGAGGAGTGTTAACTAGGAGCTGAGCAGAAGAGGCTGCTGAGAAGGTAAAGGCAATGGAAGGCGGGCATGAGATATGAGAGTGGAGATGGGGTCGGTGGTTGAAAGTCTGTGTATGGAACAATCCCCTGAGGTTTCCCCTAACATCCCTGCTTACAAAATGCTAGTACCCAGGTATTTAGATCCCAGCCCAGGGCAGGAAAAAGCCTAAAATAAACCTGAAATTCTGTCTCTGCAAGAAACATGAATGGACTTTCTGAGAAGAACTAGGGCCTGTAGCATGGGGTTACTGTTTGCCACAGTAAATCCTTCTCAATCTGACATTGAAAGATGCTCCAAAAAGTGAGTGACTGCCTTCCCACTCACAGTAACCAGCCCCTCCCCCACCACAACCCCCAATGCAGGACTCCTTGGCGACCTATCATCTCATTCTTAAATATCCAAGATCGCCAAACCGTTGAGTCCAAACTGTGAAATGAAAACACCAAGAGAAAAAAATAAAATAAAATGGCCTTGAAAGAAAAATAAAGAACAGAAAAGAATTAAAGTGAAAAAAAACCTCAGACTTCCAGAGAGTTATGAAAAGATGCTGTATCCACAAAACGTAAGTGGAGAAAACAGACCATAAGAAAAAAAGAAAAAAATTTAGAAAGTGAGACTATGACTACTAACATTTTGGGTGCTTCTTGTTTTTGTTGTTGTTGTTGTTGTTTCGGTTTTTGTTTTTTGTTTGGTTTTTGAGATCGTGTCTCACTCTGTCACTGCCAGGCTGCCAGGCCGGAGTGCAGTGGCACAATCTCAGCTCACTGCAACCTCTGACTTCCTGGTTCAAGCAATTCTCATGCCTCACCCTCCCAAATAGCTGGAATTACAAGCATGCATCACCACACCTGGCTAATTTTTTGTATTTTTAGTAGAGATGGGGTTTTGCCATGTTGCCCAAGCTGGCCTCAAACTCCTGACCTCAAGCAATCCACCTTTCTAGGCCTCCCAAAGCAATGGAATTATAGGCATGAGCCACCACGCCCAGCTGTGACTGCTAACATTGTTTGTTTGGGGTTTTTTTTGCTGTTGTTGTTGTTGTTGTTTTTGAGACAGAATCTTGCTCTATCGCCCAGGCTGGAGTGCAGTGGTGTGATCTCGGTTCACTGCAAGCTCTGTCTTCCAGGTTCATGCCATTCTCCTGCCTCAGCTTCCCGAATAGCTGGGACTACAGGCGCCCACCACCACACCCAGCTACTTTTTTTTGTATTTTTAGTAGAGATGGGGTTTCACCGTGTTAGCCAGGACGGTCTCGATCTCCTGACCTCATGATCTGCCCGCCTCAGCCTCCCAAAGTGCTGGGATTACAGGTGTGAACCACCATGCCTGGCATATGTATAAATGTATATAGCATATGTTTATATACCATAGTGAGATAAAGAGAGAGGAAGGGAATAAATATATTATATATATATATATTTATAGCAGATGTAAAACCATATAGATACATGATTTTAAATGGCTCTTTAATATGTACAGTGTAGCAAGAAAAGAAATTTGGGTAAATCTTGTGATCTTTATTTCTACAACTGAACACAGGTCAAGTGACCCTTCCTGCTCCTCAGCTGGTAATGGTAATAGGCATATTGTAGATAGGAAAATAAATCTAAACTTAAAATAAAAATCTATTTTAGTGAGGATAAATTACTGCCTTCCATATGATAGAAAGAATCCAAAATAGGCAAATGGGATTCTATCAAACAAAACATATTCTGCACAGCAAGGGAAACAATAAATAGAATGAAAAGTCAAACTACAGAATGGGAGAAAATATCTGCAAACCATTCATCCAAGAAGGAATTAATGTTCAGAATATATAAAAACTCAAACAACAGCTAACAAAGCAAATAACCCAACTTTTAAAACAGGCAAATGAACTGAATAGATATTTCTCTGAAGACCTACAAATGTCCAACAAACATATATATAAATGCTCAACATCACTAATCATTGGGGAAATGTAAATCAGTACTACAATGAGATACCATCTCACCCCAGTTAGAATGGCTATTAACAAAAAGACAAAAAGTTACAAATGCTGGTGAGGACATGGAGAAAGGGAACTCTTATATGCTGTTGGTGGGAATATAAACTAGCACAGCCATTTAGGAGAACAGTATGGAGCTTCTTCCAAAAAACACAAATGGAACTACCACACGCTCCAGCAATCCCACTACTGGGTATATATCTAAAGGAAAGGAAATCAGTATATCAAAGGGGTATCTGTATCCCCATGTTTATTGCAGCACTATTCACAATTGTCAAGATATGGAATCAATGTAAGTGTACATTAACAGATGAACGGATAAAGGAAATGTGGTGTATATACAAAATGAAGTACTATTCAGTTATAAAAAAAAAAAAAAGAATGAAATCCTATCATTCATGGCAACATAGATGGAGCTGGAGGACTTTATGTTAAGTGAAATATGCCAGGAACAGAACGTTAAACACCCCATGTTCTCATATGTGGAAGCTAAAAAAAGTCAGTCTCATAGAAGTAGAGAGTAGAATATGAGTTACTAGAGGCTGGGAAGGTGAGGGGGTTGGGAGGATAGATATTGGTTAAAGAATATAAAATGTAGAGCTAGATAGAAAAAATAAGTGCTGGTGTCCTATAACACTGTAGGGCAGCTGCAGTTAACGGGAGTTTAGCATATATTTTCAAATAGCTAAAAGAAAAGATTTGAATGTTCCCAACACAAATACATGATAAATGTTTGAGATGATAGATATGCTGCTTACCCTAATCTGATCGCTCTATATTGTTTGTATTGAAACATCACTATGTATCCCATCAATATGTACAATTAAAACTAGCAAACAAAAAAGTATCAGAAACAACCAACCTGCCACATGGTTCCTGTCTGACCCTCTCTGTGCCATATAGGAGATTCAGGGTTGTACTGCCACACTGGGAACTGGGAACCTTTGCAAATGAGAAGTGCTTCTGTTTATCTGATTTTTGAGAACCCCCTTTGTAACAAGGAGCCTTTGGTGAGCAGCCTTGTGGAACACAAATATTCTCACACTTTGTTTGTTCTAAGAAGCCAATGCATAGTTCTTCTCTAAATTTCCTGCTCTCCTGCCCTCCAGTTTTGCTTCTTTCATGCCACTATCCATGGGCTAAACTATTGTGTACTGCCCAGAAAGCAGCGTACACTCTTTCCTCAGGACACTCTTTTTCCAAGCAAATGGGCAGTGAGATGTTCTGTTAAAAACTCTGCCCAGTATGAGGATTTATCTTCCCCAAGGTCCTTCAGGGCTACCACATGTGAAGCTTCTGTGCCTTCAGAACATCTGTCTGATGCCAGAGCATTGAGCCCTGTTTGACTTATGTTCAGTTTTCAGTATTTGCTAAACATGTTTCCCTTTTCCCCCAGCCACAGACACCCAAAAAATGATGTCTACCATTCTTCAGTTTCAAGTCCAGTCCCTGAGCACTGGGAACAAGCTACCATTTTATAGATAAAAATGTATTTGTAGAGGCTCAGAGGCAGACCTTAGAGTTCATCTGGTTCAGCCATCCCCCAGCGATTCTTCCTTCACGGCTACTCACAGCCCTCAGTTAAAGATCAGTCACACAGTGGGCACCCATTCAGTTGCTTCCTTACTGACCATGATATCCCAATAATGTGGACCTTTGATATACCAGATATTTAAGGTCCCAGACCTTAAATATAAATAAATTATATTATTTAAAAATAAATGTACTATAGCAAGTTGAGTTTTCCAGGAAACATACTCTGAGATGAATATTAGGGGGCAGAGGTTTATTAAAGAAAACTCTTGGACTCAACACTTTTGGAAAGAAAGGGAATGATGCAGGATTGGGCCAAAGGAGAATATGGACTGTGGTGCAGAATCAGCGAAGGCTTCAGGGACCCCAGCAGGAAGCTTGACACTGACATGGCCTCTCAGAGTTGTCTTCAGCTGGAGCAGAGGGTGTCCAGCCTGCAAACACTAAATTTTCACTGAAATACTTGATCTATATTTAGATTTCATAAAACTTAAAGTTTAAAAAGTTGATTCATATACCTGCATTATTTCAAACGTACTTAAAGTTTTTCAATAAACAAACTGCCTATCAGTTTTTAAATTTAAATTAAGTAAAATTAAATAAAATCAAAAGCTCAGTTCCTCAGTCATACTAGCGCCATATCAAGTACTTAATAGCCACATGTGGCGAATGGCTGCCATATCAGACAGTGCAGGCCTACAGCACTATAAAAATCACATGCAGGCTGGGCATGGTGGTTCATGCCTGTAATCCCAGCACTTTGGGAGGCCGAGGTGGGTGGATCACTTGAGGTCAGGAGTTCAAGACAAGTCTGGCCAACATGGTGAAACCCTGTCTCTACTTAAAAAAAAAAAAGAAAAAATTAACTGGGTGTGGTGGGGCAGGTACCTGTAATCCCAGCTACTCAGGAGGCTGAGGCAGGAAGAATTGCTTAAACTTGGGAGGCAGAGCAGTGAGCTGAGATCACGCCACTGTACTCCAGCCTGGGTGACAGAGCCAGATTGCATCACAAAAAAAAAAAAAAGAAAAAGGAAAAGAAAATCAGATGCATATATTCCTTGTACTAAAAAGGATATGGCTTTAGTTGCTAAATGCCTTGTCTTAGTCCATTTGGGCTGCTATAACAAAAATACCTGAGACTGGGTAATCTATAAACAATAGAAATTTATTGCTCACAGTTCTGAAGGCTGGCAAGTCCAAGATCAAGGTGCCAGCAGATTTGATGTCGGATAAGGGCCCATTCCTCATAAATGGTACCTTGTAGCTGTGTCTTCACATGGCAGAAAGGGCAAACAAGCTCCCATTATATGAGGACATTAGTTCCATTTATGAGGGCAGAGCCCTCCTCCCAAAGGCCCCACTTCTACACAACGAGGATTAAGTTTTAACATATGAATATTGGGGGGACACATTCTTTCAGACCACAGCATGCCTCAATTTCCTCATCTGTAAATTGGAGCCAATAATGTAGAGCACATATACAGGTCCCCACTAACTCACCAATGGCCAACTTACGAAGACAAATGTATGCAGGTGCCCACTTCTGCTGCAAAGCTTTTAGAGAGTCTATGGGTCCCAAAATGAAAATAGAGAAGAAATTGAAGAGGAAGAACAAGTTACAGGAGGTGACCACAGCAGATTCTAAGCAGTGTCACAAGCCAGTCAGCCTGTCTGTAGGGTTTTGCCTTGACCAAAAATCTTAACCACTAATCTCAAAAGGTCAGAATGTCCCACTTCACTTTTTTTTTAGTGGTACTCATAGTTCTACCAATTAAAAAATCTCTGTTTTTCTTTTAAAAATTCAAACATTCGAAGATATGAGATTATTCATCATTCACATCTTAGAGATTGTTTGATCTTTACGCCTTTGCTCTTTACGCCTAACTCAGATCAACAGTGACTTCAAGACCTTTCACCAAAAAAAAAGGAAGATGATAATATACGGGCATGAGACATCTTCAGAGGGTGAACAACTCTGAGTGTGGCACCTCCATGGGGAGCTTAGAGTAGCCTGGGAGCTCTTGGGGGCCTGAGAAGCTATGACAGAGGCATCAGAAAGTGGAGGAGGCAGAAATAGGAGAGGCTGCCAGGGAAATGTCACTGAGCACAGTCCTGTTGTAGGAAAGAAAAAGAAGAACATTTTTTTCCTCCTTTACTTCCTTGTTATTTTTCTCTTTTTTCCTCTTTGACCTTCTCTTTTTTCCCTCTCCTCTGCCTCCTCTGTCTTCTCCTTTATCTTTTCTCCTCTTTCTCATCTGCTCTTCTCCTTTCTCTTCTCTGCCCCTACTTACCCTCCTTACCTCCACTAAGGACTTTCTGCTCCCAGATATAAAGAATCAGCCTAGGATTTGAAGCAGTACAGCTCTACATACTGAGTTAAATCTCCTATTTTGGACTATCCTAAGACCGTACCACTGTGTATAGTACTACTTTTGTAAGAAAATGAGTTCCTAATTCCAAGCCACTATTTGCTCGGCTGGCAATCCCCTGTAGACTCTGATATGCAGTGCCCATAGTAAAGCTCATTAAAGATTAGTTTCTTAGAAAGAAATAAATGCATTGAAATTCTTCAGTGTAAGTATATTCCTTCACAAAGAAACTAACCAAATTCATTCAATATGTGTAATGGCCAAGTTTAGACCACACTGTGATTAAAACATTCATTTGTCAACTCAGAAGCCACCTTTGATATAGCAATAACAAAAATCTTCTCAATAGCTGGAGGCCATATGTTAAACAAACTTGAAGAAATATTTTCAGCAGTGAATGCCAGCTTTTCACATCTAAGACTGTCAGAATGATGAGTTCTGAAATTTGATCTAAATTCAGTTTCATATTTATAAATGGAAGGTTATTTTTCTGTTACTGACACTGAAAATACACAAATGGCACGTTCAAATTTGACCATGTTCCCTGGTAAAATTTCCAAATTAGTTAAGAAATGTCTATATGTATAATAATTTGTATAAAATGTTGGTTTAGTAGGGTCTTTTTTCTATTGTCTGAGTATGCATGCAATGAAAATCATTCTTTTGTTTGTGTTTAGTGTTATTACTGGTTACAAACACAAAACATTGGAACAATATTAAAAGAAAATTTGCTCACAATTTCACCACCTCTACAAATCAACATGTTTTTAAATCTTTTACTTTATAACGGACACTTCCATCTGGATATAGGCAAAACTGTCACACACAGATGATTCATGAACAATTTAATTATGCACGTAATTCCTACTCAAATACACACAGGTGTATGATCATTTTTACAGCTTCATGGTTGAGAAAATAAGTACTGTTGTTACTGTGCAGCCAGAGCACAATTCTGCACAAGTTCAGACTTGACCCTGCCTCCTACCCCCTCGAGCAAGCTGGGATCTCAGCAAGCTCTTCCTCTAGCTCTCTACCAACTGCCATGTCCAGATGGCAGTCAGATACCTGAATCAAGGAGAGTCACTCAAGCTTTGGAGCAGGGGCCTCCTGGCCATTAGCAGCACAATTATCTTTAGAAATTTAAATGTGGCAGAGAAAAGCTGTCATGAACTGGGAAGTACTAAAGTGAACTCTGCCAATCAAAGTAAAAGAACATCTGGCCTTAGCCCAACTGGGCCCTACTTCCACTCTCAGCATAGACTTGCAGAGCCTTGCTGCATTCATTTACTGTACTGTCACTTCAGCCAATTAGTAATAATGAGCTCCCTCCAGCACGGGTGATGTTAACAAGGGGGTGAAAAGAAGAGGGACCACAGTGCCCATGCAATCCTACATATACATGTTAGGTGCTTAACAAGTGTTTGCTGCTTGAGCTACGTGCAGAAAAGTACACAATTAATAAGCTCGATAAATTATCTCAAGTAAAGGCATCCCGGCAGCCACAGTTCAGATCAAGGGATAGAACGCTCTCAGCAACCCAGAAACCTCCCTAGAGCCCCTTTCTTCTCCTCAAAGGTTAACGTTATTCTGTTTTCTAAAACCGTAATTTATTCCATGGTACCTCACACAGGAGAGACAATACATGTTTATTTAAACATCATCATTTAGATTTGACTGTTTTTGAACTTTATTTAAATGGAATTGTACAGTGTGTTTGTGAAATTATTTCTGTTGAAGCACATAGTTGTAGTTGATTCATTTTTCACCCCTCTATTCAATTGCATGCATATGTCATGATACACACATACGCCTTTTCTTCTGTCGAAAGACATTTGGGTTGTTTCCAGCTTTGAGCTATTACAAACAATGCAGCAATAGCATTCTTTTGTATGTCTTTTGGTGTACGTATATATGCATTTCTATTAGATATATATCCAGGAGTGAGTTGCTAGATCCCAAGGCACATGTGTATTCCAAAGTAATTATGTCAGTTTGGATTCCCACCAGGTGCATGTGAGACAGTGGTTTCACATCCCCAGCTGCACTTGGTATTGTCAGCCTTTTTAATGTTAGTCTTTCTGGCAGATGTGTAGGGATATTTCATTGTGGTTTTAATTAAACATCCCAGACCACTAAAATGACTTGATTTGCTCTTCGTATATTTAGCAGACATTGAATATTCTCATTCGTGAAGTTCTTTTTCAGGTCTTGTTTCCACTGTCTTTAGTCAATTGTCTGTCTTTTTCTTATTGATATGAGGCTTTCTATATTTTGGTAATGAACTCTTTGCTGTATGTACTGCAAACATCTCCCATTCTGTGACTGCCTTTCCAACTTGTGTGTCTTTTGATGAACAGAAGATCCTAATGTTAACGCAGTCCAATTTATCAATCTTTATTTTGTGGTTAGTGCAACTTGTGTTCTGTTTATCCTTGTTTACTCAAAGTCATAGATACACTCTCAAATGCAGTCTTCCAGAAAATTGGTTTACTTTTCACATTCAATCTACAATCTACCTGGAATTTTTTTATGGTACAAAGTAAGGGTCAAGATTTCTTTTTCCAAATGTATATCTAATTGGCCCAGCAACATTTATTAAAACATCATCTTTCTCCTATTGATCAAAACCTTGTTTCTAAGGTCTTTCTATTCCATTTGCCTTTTTTGTTTTTTTTTTTTTGCTGTTGGGGAGTTATCCTTGTACTAACACTCAGCTTTTTAAATTACTAAAACTAGAACAAGACCTGGTTTCTATTAAAGTAAGTCCTTCAACCACTTTCTTCTTCATCTTTAAGATTGTATTGGTTCTTCTCGGCCCTTTGCAATTCCACATAAATTTTAGAGCAAGCTTGTGAATTCCCACAGAACAGCTGCTTGGATTTTAAATGGGACTACACTGAACTTATAGGTTAATTTATAGAGAATGGATATCTTTATTAAATTGAATTGTTTAGTTCATAAACATAGACTAACCCTACATTTATTGAGGTTTTCATTGTGGTGGTCTTACACATCTTTTATTAGATTACTAGGTGTTTGATATGTTTTTATGTTATTGTAAATGATATAATTTTTAAAATTAGTTTTCTAATTCTTTGGCCCTGGAATAGAAAGACACAATTTATTTTTACATATCGATCTGATAGCTAGTTATATTGTTAAATTTATTTATTAATGCCAATAATTTATAGATTTTTGTTTTCTGTACACACAATTGTATCATCAGTAATAATAATAGTTCCAATACATTTACCCTTATAAAACATTTTTATTGCTTTCTTGCACTGCCTAGAGTCTTTAGGCATGTTGAATAAAAATAATAATAGTAGGGATACTTGTCTCATTTCTAGTTCCTGAGGGAAAACACTCAATGTTTCACCATTAACTGTGATATTTGCTGTACACACCTTTTATCTAATTAAAAATATTCTCTTCCATTTTAGTTTTCTAAGAAATTTATGTTTATTAGAGTAGTAGTTGTATTAACAGGTGTTGAATTATATCAGATTATTTTTCTATGCCTATTGAGATGATTGTACAATTTTCTCCTTTATTTTGCTAATTCTCCTTTATTTTGTTAATAATATGAATTAAAACAATTGATTTTTGAATGCAACATCAATATTGCATTGAACATAGTCATGGTGTATTGTTCTTTTTATAGATCACTGGATTTATTTTAATATTAGAATTTTTAATCCTAGGATTTTGCATTTATATATATGAGAGAATTAATCTGAAATTTCTCTTTTTGTAAAGAACTCATCAAGTTTTTATGTCATGAAATTGGTTGGAAAGTTTTGCTTCTTTCTATTCCCTAGATAGATTTATGTAAGACTGATGTTAATTCTTTTCTTTTAAAGTAATTTGGAATTTGGCTGATGTAGCCATCTAGACCTGAAGTTTTCTTTATAGGAAGTTTTATTTATAGATCCAATTTCTTTTATACCTATAGGACTATTAAGATCTTTTATTTCTTCTGTGTCACTTTTGATAAGTTTTTTTCTAGGAATTTATCAATTTCAACCAAGCTGTCAAATGTATTGGCATAAAGTAGTTCATTATATCCATTTATTATTTGTTGAATGTCTGTAATATTTGTCTTGTCCCCTGTTTCATTCCTGATATTGCTATTTGGTCCCTTCTTCTTTGTGATTGGTCTCGCCAAGAGTTTATCAATTTTATCAGCCTTTTTAAGGAACTACCTTTTGACTTAGTTGACCTTCTCTTGCACATTATTTTCCTATAGCATTCATTTCTGCTCTCAACTTTTGTATAGTCTTCCTTCTGCATTCCTTGGGCTTCATTTGCTATTATTTTCCCACTTATTAAGATGAATTGAAGTGATTGATTTTCAGCCTTTCTTCTTTCCAAATATGCACATTTAAGGCTATAAATATGCCTTCCTATGCATGATTTTAGCTGCATTACATGTTTTAATGTGTCATATTTTAATTACCTTTCAGGTAAAAATAACTTCTTATTTCCATTGCTAATTTCTTCCTTGACCCATGGGCTATTCAGAAGTTTATTGCTTAAACGTCAAACAATTAGGAACTTTCTAGTTAACTTTTGTTATTGATTTTTACCTAAGTTTCATTGTGATCAGCAAATATACTCTGTATTATTTCAGTCCTTTGAAGTTTATGGAGACTTGACTTATTGCCCAACATGTAATCAATTTTGGCCAATGTTTTATGTGCACTCAAAAAGAATGTGCATTCTGGAGTTATGAGTGCTGGATTCTATACACGTCGATTAGATCAAGTTTGCTAATCATGCTGCTTACTAATTTTTTGTGTGCTTGCTCTAATAGTTACTGAGGAAAGGTGTTAAAATTGCTCACTATGGTTGCGGATTTATCCAGTCCTCCTATTATTCTTGTCCATTTTTACTGGCACTCTAGCCAATAAAATGCACATGAGAGAAGAACTTTAAGGTATAAAAATGGAGAGGTAGAGACAAAACCAACCCTGTTTGCAGATGATAGTATTATTTCCCTAGGAAACCCAAGGAAATCAATTTTTTAAAAAGACTACTAAAAGCAATAAGAAAACTCAGTAACGTTGTGGGGCAGAAAACATATAAAGAAACCAATAATTAGAAGCAAAAAGATTATAATGGAGAGAAAGAGTCCATTTACATTAGCCAAAACTGAAACAACAAAAAAAGATATTATTTTTTAGGAATAATTTTAAGAGACATGGACCTAAAAAACTGTTTCAAGTATTCCAGGACACACAACAGAAGACATAAACTAATGGGAAAACATACCACATATTTTGACAAGATGACTCAATGCTGCTTTCCTTCTTGTATCAAGAGTATGCTGATCTTTCGAATTTGATTTTTAAATTTAGTATAATTTCAATAAACCTAATAAATAGTTCTCTTTCTTTAAGCTAGAAAAAAATCCTAAGGTTCATATTGAAAATAAGCAAAGAAGGTTTTCAAAGGAAGCTCTGATTTTAAAAAATCAGTGAAAAGGGATTACCAGATATAAAAATATTCCACAAGGGCTCAGTAATTAAAACAAGGTAGTACTGGTTCATGAATAGATGAAACAATGGAATAAGAAAATACAGTAAAAGGAGTGGGGCAAACTTAACTTTTGAATAGTGGTGGGGCAACAAGGTAGCTATCTGGGAAACATTAATGTTGGACTCATCATTCTGTGTTCCATGATATATTCCAAATGAACTGAATCTTTAATATTAAAAAATCAATAAATGTAGTAAATGAACAGATGGGATAATTTTCATAATCTCAGAATATGGAGGGCTTTTAACTATCCCCAAATCCAAAATTATAAAAAACATAAGTTCAACTATATAAAAAATTTGTTTAAACCTTTGCATGACAAAAATAAACTTCACCATAATAATAATAATGATAAAGACAAACTTGGAAACATAATTATAACTAATCATAGACAGAATACTCTCTCTAATATACAGAAAGTTCTAGAAATGAATAAGAATGAGACCAATAACCCACTAGAAAAATGGACAAATATTATAAACAGACAATTCAAAGAATATGCAGATTATTCTTAAACATATTTGTAATGGTCTATTTTACCCATAACAAGAAGCATGAAAATTAAAACTACTAAGATACCATTTTTCACCATAAAATTGGCAAAAATCCAAAATTGATAGCATGTTCTGTTGCCAAGTCTGTGAGAAATAGGCACTCTCATACCTTGCTGGTGGGAGTATAAATTTATACAACCCATACAGAGGGTTGCACTTAGCAAGAGCTATCAAAATTACAAATGGATGTGCTCTTGGATTCAGCAACTACACTTTAGGGGAATTTACCCTACAGATATATTTGCATATCTACAAAATGGCAGATATACCATCTATTGATTGCAGCATTGCAGTCAACAGCGAAAGATTAAAAGGAACCTGGATACTTGTCAGTAAAGGAGTGGTTAAATAAATTCAGTGGAGTACTTTGTAACAGTAAAAAGAAATAAGAAAGCACTTTACATACTGATATGGAAAGCTCTCTAAGATATGTTAAGTGAAAAAAGCAAGGTACAGAATGATGTGTACAGCATGCTAACGTTTACATTACAAAAGAGGGAAAATATATTTTGTATTATAAATATATATATATAATATATATATATGACAAGGTCTCACTGTCACCCAGGATGGAGTTCAGTGGTGCAATCACGGCTCACTGCAGCCTTGACCTCCCAGGCTCAAGTGATCCTCCCACCTCAGCCTTCCAAGTAGCTGGGGCTACAGGTGCACACCACCACATCTAGCTAATTCCTGTATTTTTTGTAGAGATGAAGTTTCCCCATGTTGCCCAGGCTGGTCTCAAACTCCTGGGCTCAAGCGATCTGCTCACCTCGGCCTCCCAAGGTGCTGGGATTACAGGCATGAGCCCCAGCGACTGGCCATATTTATTTTCCAAATTTCTGAAAGGGTAAGTCAAAGACTAAAAGCAGTGGTTAACTAGCTATTGGGCCCTGGCGGAATGGCAACATGAATGTCCAATGTGAAAAGGAGCTTTTTCACTGTTAGATTTTTCATTCTTTTAATGTTTTACTATGTAAATGTACTACACTTCCAAAACATTTAAAAATATTTTAAAGCAAAGAACCATCCTAACAATGCCATCAAATACATTTACTGCCACACTGGCTTAAATGCACTATAACTCTAGCGAGGCCTCTGCCGTTACTAGGTACATCAGTTAGGATGGCTTTGACTGTAAGTGGTAGGAGGCTTGAACAATGAGGATAATGTATTATCCCAATTAACAAAAATATCCAAAGTCAAACTATCCCAGGACTGCAATTGCTTCTGCAATTTCAAGCATCACATAGAGACCTGATTATGAGCAGCCAAAATGAGTACCGTCCATGTCCTCTTGTGCATGGCCCAGAAGTTTCCCAATAGTCTTCCCCTCAGGTCCAATTGGCCAGTAATGTGTAACGTATTCATACCCAAGCTGCAACAGAGACTGGGGTGTAGTAGCAATAAGAATAATCACTAGGCCGGGTGCAATGACTCATGCCTGTAATCCTAGCACTTTGGGAGGCTGAGGTGGGTGGATCACCTGAGTTCAGGAGTTCAAGACCACCCTGGCCAACAGTGCAAAACCCTATCTCTACTACAAATACAAAAATTAGTGCATGCCTGTAATCCCAGCTTCTCAGGAGGCTGAGGCAGAAGAATTGCTTGAATGCAGGAGGCAGAGGTTGCAGTGAGCTGAGATCATGCCACTGCACTCCAACCTGGGCAACAGGGCGAGACTCTGTCTCAAAAAGCAAAAAGAAGAATCGCTAATATTTATTGAACACTTCATATGCTCCAGATACTACATAAGCACTTTACATGCATTAACTTGTTTACATTTCAAAACTACCAGCTAGAGAAGTAGTTTTGTTATATTCATTTTACAGACAAGGAAACTGAGGCACTGAGAGAGTAAATAACTTGCCAAAGGTCACTTAGTTTTAAAGTGATGGAGCTGAGTATTTGGCAATACTGGCTCAAAAATCAATGATCCCAGTGATCCTATTATGTATATTATCTGAAAATAAATCTTAAACAGCTATAGCAAAAGGTTGATTCTATCAGCAAGGAAGAGAGAAGAAGAATGTTTATTGGATATGCAACCAGCAATATTTTTCCCTAGAAACAGATTGCCCAAATTACAGCCCTTGACTGGCACATACCACCCCATCAGTGTGTGACACTGGCCATTCATGAACACCTCCCTAGACCTGTGTCTCTAGTTATCAGGAAGGAAAACACCTTGGGTAATGACTGGGATCTTTCTAAAAGCAACAGCAGCAGCGGCTCCACCTATAGAAATCTCCAAATCTGTAGTCACCATGCTTCTCAGGGAACATTGTGATGAACTCCAGGGAATAGACATGCTTCCTCCCAGGAGCAAGATGGCAACAGGAGCCTCAGATCCTCATGGAAGACTCGGGTGCTCTCATGGGCTACCACATATCCACAGTTCAATTGCAGCCCAAGTTTCAGTGCTTCCTTCTACCCAGGCAGAAGTGGTGCAGGACTATTGACCCAGCATTTCACAGGCATTGGCAGAGGCACACCCTGGGAATCACATGAAGTTTTTGGTTTGTGAGAAAACCAGTCATGCCTGGATTTCACGGACAGATCCCCCAACCAGTCTGCACTGCTACTGATCAGATTATCACTGGGCATTTTCCTATTTCGGAGTCCCCCACCCTCAAGTGCCACAATTGCCACTTGAAAGCTCCCTACACTAATTAAAACACTAAAGACAAATAGCTCTTATTTTAAATTAAAACTTCCATCCTCTAGGACTTCATAGCAGCTAACTCTGCCCTCATGTGCTAAAATACTTGGATTTTCTCCCCGTCATTAATCTAGTAGTTGTTTTTTTTTTTTTTTTTTCATATATTTGTCTTCTCATAGAGTCAGAGATGCAGTGAGTCAGTTTCCTCACCTCCCAGGCACATCGCCCAGGGAAGGGGGTGGATATATTCTTAGCCTAGAGAGCACTTTGCTCTGTCTTATGTAAACCCCCAGGAGATAGATGCCTCTAGGCTATGACAAAGAGGAGACCAGGATGAGCAGAGTTGGCAAGAGAATGAAACCCCTGAACAAGGAACCGATCTCTTATGGAACATGCTTGCTGCTTGCAGGTTTAAAATAGAGCCACTGGCCTGTAGGAGCCCTGCCTTCTCTCAGAGAGGAATGAGCAGAAGGGAAGGATTCCTCTCCAAGTTTCCTCTGCCAGAGGTGTCAGAACAATTGATACAGTGGACTCCATGTCTATCCATCAACGTGGAGGGTCGTGGCTATGCCAAGGAGGGACTAAAAGATCTGGCCACCAGGACACCCAGAACTCCTAAGAAGAAATTGTGAGAATTGTAAGTATTAGAAGGAGTGTGTCTTGCTGGCCATCAAGACCAACTTTCTTCAGGTTGCAGAAAGACCACCGTCATGTTCATATATGTCCCAACCCATAATGTTAATTGATTTGTATTTCCTAAAGCCAAGAAAGCCATAGTCATGTATTTTTTCAAGGCTGTGCAGTCTGGCTGATCCACCTGGCTTTGGAGGTTGATATGGTTTGGCTGTGTCTCCACCCAAATCTCATCTTGAATTGTAGCTCCCATAATTTCCATGTGTTGTGGGAGGGACCCAGTGAGAAGTAATTGAATCATGGGGGCAGGTCTTTCCTGTGCTATTCTCATGATAGTGAACAAGTCCATGGGATCTGATGGCTTTATAAAGGGGAGTTCCCCTGCACACTCTCTCTTGCCTGCTGCATGTAAGACGTGACTTTGTTCCTCATTTGCCTTCTGCCATGATTGTGAGGCCTCCCAGCTTTGTGGAACTGTGAGTCAATTAAACCTCTTTCCTAATTACCCAGTCTCAGATATGTCTTTATTAGCAACGTGAGAACAAACTAATACAGAGGTTAAGTGCCAAAAAGACCAATGATCTGAGAGATGTGTCCATGTTCTGAAAAATCGTGATCAGGCTTTACAGTGGCTTCTTTCAGCTCTGAAACTTCCCCAGTAGTCTTCAGCTCTGGTGTGGCCACTGACCTTGGCCAAGTCCCATCACCCCTCTAGGCCTCCATGGCCCCATCCTAAGTGAAGAGATGGATCCCATCTCCACAAACCTAATCCAGATTAAACGTTCAGAGATCAGAAGAGGCCTGTGCTTCCCTTTGGAGGATGAAAGTGTCTTATGTTCAACCCCTATGTCTAGCTTCAGGTTCCTTCACTTTCTCTCTTTGGCCCTGCCCAAAATCTAGTGGAAATGCTAGGCAGATCCCCTGACAAAGGTTGCAGCAGTTAGTTACCCTCAAGTGGCCAATACAATTAACAAATTATTTATAGGGTGTGGTAGGTCGAATAATACTACTCCCAAAATTACCCACATCCTAATTCTTGGAACCTATAAATATGTCACATTAATCACAAATGGGACTTTGAACGTGGAATTAAGGTTGTTAACCAGTGACCTTAAAATAGGGAGATGATCTTGGATTATCCATGTTGGGCCAATCTAACCATGAGCCCCTAGAAGCAGTGAAGTTTCTCTGGCTGGAAGTTGGAGAGATGTGGCAAAAAGGAAAAGCCTGAGAGAGTCAAAGTGTGAGAAAAACTTGACTCCCCATTGCTGGAGGAGGCCATGTGGAAAGCATGAGCTTCCAGAGGATGACCAGCCCCCAGCCAACAGCCACCAAGACAATAGGGACCTCGGTCCTACAACCACAAGGAACTGAAGTCAGCCAACAACCTGAATGAACTTGGAAACAGTCATTCCCAGACCTTCCAGGAAGAAACTCAGCCCTGCCAACACTAGGGAGATGCTAGGCAGAGGACACAGTTGAGCCCTGCTGTACCCTGGCTTCTGACCTACACAACTGTGAGACAATAAATGTGTGTTGTTTTAAGCCACTAAATTTGTGGTGATTTATTATAGCCATAATAGAAAACTAACATACAGATGTTCCTGACAATTGCATTACTTTAACATGAAAAGTTTGTCATTCCAGAGCACCTCCTTCTGCATCTGGTAGTGGAACGGCAAGGCTGGCCCAGGGGCTGTGCTGTTCCTGGACACTGAGCTCTGTCTTTCTTCCAGAAATTGACATATTTCCCTGACAGAAGGAAGAAACAACAGAGGGAAGGAGGGAAGGTAGAAAGGAGAGAGGGAGGGAGGAGGAAAGAGAGAAGGAAGGAAGAAGAAGGAAGAAAGGAGGAAGGGAGAGAGTAAAGGAGGGAGGGAGGGAAGAAAAGAAGGAGAGATGGAAGGAGGAAAGGAATAGGGAGAGAGAGGGAAGGGAGGGAGGAAGGAAGGAAGGGAAAGAACTGGCCCTGATGTTGTTATTACTATAACTCCCAAAAGCATTTAACCCCCAACAATGCCATCTTCATAAAGAAATGTGAAGTTGGTTGCATGGCCATATGGAAGAGGAGGGGCCAGGAGTGCCCTGGGGATGCTTTGGAATCCAGCAACTTAAATATCTGCACAAAACATCTTGTGAGCAGCCCTTTGGCTGTGAAAATGCAAATGACTCAGACTGGCTGCCAAGTGTCACCTGGGAGGCTCAATTGGCATAGGAGTCAGGGCTATGCTCCATTCTTAACTCTCCATCCCATAGAGCCAAACAAGCAGAACACTCAGGTTGTGTCCAAGGGTTCTAAGTCCAGGATGTATAAAGAAGATGGTCTTTTTCTCTCCCTGTCTCTCTTTCTCTCCCTCTTTCTCTCTCTTTCCCCTCCTCTCTTCCCTCCCTTTGAAGTTCTAAGGTCAAAACTGAAAATTAACCCTACCCTCTCCAGCTCTCAGCTTTATGCAATGAGATTATACCATTAATTTTTATTCCTCATAAACAGGAAGAGAAAAGAAAACACAATTTAAGAGTTCATCCAAAAGTCATCTTCCTCTAGCTCTGGGAAGTTCTCCCTGCCTACACAGAGTCATGCAACTTCATTCACACTCACCCCACACCTCTGACCCTCTCCTAGCAAGCGCCTCTTGCCAGCCCAGGCTCCAGGGAAGCAGACAGCTGGGGAAGCAGAACAGGGGTGACGCCAGATAATCCACCGTGGGGAAAGACATGTTATGGTCATCAAGAGCCTTTAGGCTCTCAGAGAGTCCAAGAGTTCTTCCCATCTGGTAAAATAATTATAAAAACTGATCTCATTCTCCAAACAGCCTAAGCACTGAGCAGGGACCTGTACTCCATTTTAAAGGTTACAACACAAAGATTAGGAATAATAATCCATGATCTAGGCCTGTGCTTCCAGAAATTTCAGTGGATGTTCATGCACTTCACATACAGGAAAGAGTAATGTAATAAGGATTGGGGAGCTAAATGATGTTCATTTGCCTGGATGCTTCCCTATCTGGCTAAATACCACTTCATCCATTTGTCCATCCAACCACCACATAGATCCATATACATACTGTATGTGTATGTACACACACATGTGCACATACACACACATACATATGTGTGCATACACATGCATGAGCCTCCTGCATCACTCCTCCAAGCCCAAACGTATCTCAGCACCAATTCCAGCCTCTTTGAGAATGCCACTTAAGATATAACACAGTCTAAAGGATGATCCTTCTCATACAAGTCAGCTTGCAAAAGGAAAAACTTACCAACCTTACAGACACTATTACCAGCCTAGAAGAAAAAGAACCTTACTGACATTAGCACCAGGCAAGAAGCACCAGGCTAGAAGCAGGCTATGGGCAAGAGAAGAAATCAGGAGACCAGTGTGGGTCCTGTCAGCCAGCCCCATCTCCAGGAAGGAAACCTCTCAGCCTTAGTATAACTTCAAGTTCAGTCAAGCCCTCCCCAATCCCACAGAGCTGCTGCTGCCCAGCCCCACTGATCCCAGAAGCCCACTTGTCTACTGTAATGTGACTTTACTCGTGAGACTCAGGGCAAAATCTGTCCTAGCATTTAGGAGAGCATGTCCCCTGATTTGATCATTTTGATTTCTCCAATCCCATCTGTTGAATACTATTACTCTGCTGAAACACAAGCTGTGGTGGTATTAATTTCTTTTTCTCTCTTCCTTCCACACCTTATGATATGTAAGAATAATTCTTCAAAAGAGATTTTAGCATTTGAGTCACTGCCCTGTGAAAAACAACAATAGAAGAGTGAACACTGAGCCATGATCATGTGCCAAGCACTTTACATGAATTCATTCATTTACTCCTCACAACAAAACTATGGAGTGGATTCAATTATTATCCCCATCTCACAGTGTAGGACACTGAGGCAAGGGAAGTTAAGTGACTTACCCAAGGTCATAGGGTTACTAACCAGCAAATCTGAGATTCAAATCCAGACAGCATGACTCCAGAATGCATTGTCTTAAGTCTCAACCACTGTGCATGCAAGCCTCTCCAGTGATTTACCCAAGAAACGGGCTAATGCCTACAAAGGCAATAAGAAAATAATGCAGACCAATAGCACATTGTTCATAAGAGAAAAGAAATGTGTGTCCTCTGCAATACACACTTTCACGTACACACATACACACACACACACACACACAAACACTTATTCACACATTCCTTCCATACCTGGATCAAAGAGTTACCAAGGCTGCATGGGCACAGACACAAGGCCCTTCTCCTTACCTCATTACCTTATGCTCTAGGGAACAGACTAGCCCAGAGGGCAACAGAATATGTTTTCAGTATGCTTTGGGAAATAAAGGTAGAGGACAAGGCAGGGCAAAGTGGCTCATGTCTATAATCCTCTGCTTTGGGAAGCAGAAGTGGGCAGATTGCTTGAGGCCAGGAGTTTGAGACCAGCCTGGGCAACATAGTGAGACCCCATCTCCACAGAAATAAAAATTTAAAAAATTAACCTGGCATAGTGGCTGGTACCTATAGTTCCAGCTACTCAGGAGGATGAGGGGAGGATTGCTTGAGCCCAGGGTTTCAAGGCTGCAGTGAGCTATGATTGTGCCACTGTACTCCAGCATGGGCAACAGAGCAAGAACCTATTTCAAAAAAAAAAAAAAAAATCTAGAGGGCAGAGAGAAGAGAGGTTGACCTCTGACCCCGAGAGCCCCTCTTTGTTATGTGGCCGAGGACCAGGGACACCTGCATGATCTGCTTATCAGAGGTAGGCATGCTGCGTCTCCCCTTTATCCTGCATCTTCTTCCCTCCTCAGCTCTGCTACGGTGTGTACATATGACCACCCTGATCACACCATGATCCAGAAGTACACTGTATGCAGATAAGAGAAACGAAGGTTTGGCTTTGAATAACATTTGGGACAACATGAAGAGGGGAAAGGATAATGGCCATTTTACCTTTTTTTTTTTTTTTTTTTTTTTTACCATTTTAAACCATTGTTTATCTTTCAGCATTCTACTAAATGCCACATATAGGAGGGCGAAAGAGTTCAAAGAGATATGAGGGTGCTGATGACATACTTCTATCTAATTGAATAGCTTGCATCTCATTGAAACCCACATTGCTGTGACCTCAGCAATTAAAAGACAGGGCTATTACTGCTACCTGTATTAGTTTTAAATCCATAACTGACAACTGTATAACTAATAGGATAACTGCACCTAACAACTTCAAAATCTCACAATCAACTTTTGTTTTCTACCCTCCTGGGTCCGTGGGTCAGCTAGGCTTGACTCCAAGCCACAGGTTGTACTTGGTTGGCTCCATGTGTCTCTCAGTGCAACTGAACTAGCTTCCACTTGAGAAGCTTCTATCATGTGTTCACACTGTAGATGCCAGAAGCCCAAGCAGTTATGGCAAACAATGAAAGCACATGCAAACTTTCTCAGATCACCTGTACTAACCTTTCTTTCACCAAAGTCATGAGACCACAGAGGCACAAATCAAAGGGCATGGATATTCAATTTTGTAATCTGAAGGGAACAAAGAATTGGGAACAATAGAATCTCACTACTTTTATGGCCTTCATATTGGATTTTCTCCCCAGAGTCCTTTCTCAATGATCACATCTCAAAACCAGAAGAGCATTGAAGAAAAGTCAGTAACACATAAAGCCCATTAGGGTGAAATGGGAGTGCAGGCATGTCTCACAGGCTCAGGATCCTAACTGTGGTTTTGCAAAATCAGAGCTAGACTTTTTGCAACGTGGCAGTGTAGCTGTGAGGTAGAAAAGGAATTAAAATTGGAATTATACTGTACATACTTTTATGTAAACATACTTTTTATCTAGTAAAGTATGTCAATAAGTATATGTCATTTTCAATTTTTAGTAATCACAGAATGTTCCAGTCTCATTATGTGTCAAACTTAATTTAACAATTCATTATTAGATATTTTTGACCTTCCAACTTTTTACTGTTACAAACAACGCAATACATCCTTGATTGCAATGCAATACAAACAACTGTAAATCTTTGCACACTTGTCCTTATCATTTCTTTAAGATAATTTCATAGAAGTAGAATTTGGGGGTCAAAGAGTAAACACATTTTTAGGTTTTTCAGATCTACTGCTAAAATGACTCCAGGAAAGCCGTATGGATTTAGATCCCACCAACAGATATGAGGATTAGCCAGTGAACTGATTTTAAATGTTGCCCTAATAGACTTATGCAGACCCTCATCAAACTTAGATAATAAGCAAGAGTCCAGAAACACCATGCTTCCTGGATAATCTGATCAAAAGGCCAATGTTATTACTCTGCATCACCTCTAACCCAAGAAAGAGGATGAAAGATGAGTGCAACTGGTTATCCATCAGCCAAGACACTGAGGGCAAAGTGAATCAATTGAATATCAACAGCACTCCATGGTTCAGTAGATCCTTCCAAGACAAATTCATTTCATGAAAAACTTTTATTTATTACAATGATAGCAACACATATCATGAATTTTAAGACAGAACACAGCCAATAAGCTATCAAGTGAAAAGTAAAGGCCCCTTTCCCAGTCACCATTTCCATTTTCAAGAAAACTCACTATTAATTGTTCCTTATGTAAATATCCACAAGTTGTCTATATAGTAGACGTATATAGGGATATATTATCTTTAAATTGCACGACACTTCCACTTCTGGGAAGATGGAGTAACAGGGACTGGCTTTACTCTACTGCTTTGGACAACAGAAAAACCAGATACAACATGTGAAACAAGACACTTGGTATGAGGCAATGAAGCACACCAATCTTTAAGAGTTGAGAAATAAATAAGATCAGCCTGTGGTTTCACCTGCTTATTATATGAACAACATTTCCAGGATGTGGAGCAGGGACAGGGAAATTAGGCAAAGCTGAGGGATCTTCTAAGTTCAAGAGATGATGCTGGGAGTCTAAGGAAGCCAAAGTGGCTGGAGTTTTCAGGTAAGAGTACTAGAGAAGACAGAGCTCAAGAAAGAGAAGGAGAGAGAGACAGAGAGAGGGAGTGAACTATGAAGAGTCCTCCTTGAATTTTTAACTGAGTTCTTTTTTTTTTTTTTTTTTTTTTTTTTTTTTCTGAGATGGAGTCTTGCTCTGTCGCCCAGGCTGGAGTGCAGTGGTGCAATCTCAGCTCTCTGTAACCTCTACCTCCTGGGTTCAAGCAAGTCTCCCACCTCACCCTCCAGAGTGATTAGAGGTATGTGCCTCTAGCTGAGATTAGAGGTATGTGCCACCCACACCTGATTAATTTTTGTTTTTGTTTTGTTTTTTTGTTTCATAGAGGTGGAATTTCACCATCTTGTCCAGGCTTGTCTTGAAGTCCTGACCTGAAGTGATCCATCCACCTCAGCCTCCCAAAGTGCTGGGATTACAGGCGTGAGCCACCACACTTGGCCTAGCTGAGTCTTGATCAGTATATGTGTGTGAGGAAAATAATTGAAACAGGAAAAAAAAGCTCCTAGAAGCAAAGAGGGCTCAAAGAGGACTGGAAATAGTTCTTGTTCCCAACAACCAGAGTTGTAACAACCTCATAACTCATACAATATCAGGTAGAGTACTCAAAAGGGATTTGTCTCAGTAGTGGGGCAAAATTAACCCTAGCTAAACATTGTTCTGGTACTACCTAACAAAGCTGAAAACCAATATCTGAAATAATCAAACTATTTCCAAAGAACCACAGCTCAGAACAAAGCTCAAGAATCTTTATAGAAACACACAAACACATACACACACACACACACACACACACACACACACACACACACAAAGCCAGGCAAGGTGGCTTATACCTGCAATCTCCACACTTTGGGAGACCAATACAGGAGGATCACTTGAAGTCAGGAATTTGAAACCAGCTTGGGCAACAAAATGAGACCTTCATCTTAAGAAAAAAAAAAATAGTCCTATAGTCCTCAATACTTGGGAGGTTGAGGCAGCAGGATCACCTGAGCCCAGGAGTTCAAGACTACAGTAAGCTGTAATCATACCAGCCCTAGTGACATAACAAGACACTGTATCTAAAAAAAGCAAAACAAAAACTCACACAATATTTGACATTTTAAAAAAATTACCAGATTACCAGACACAAGAAGAAACAAAAAAATGCACCTCACAAGAGGACAAAAATCAATCAGTATAAACTGACCTATAACTGACACAGAGAATTAGTACACAAAGACATTAAAACAATTATAACTATATTTAATATGTTCAAGAAACTGGAGAAAAAATTAGCCAGGAATATACAAAGAAGAAATAATTGGACTTTTAGAGATGAAAACTATAATCTGTGCAAAATACGCTGGATGGATTAACAGTAAATTAGACATTACAGAAGAAAAGATTGGTAAACTTGAAGACAAAGTAATAGAAAAAGGCTAAAATAGAATTAGACTCCGTAAGCTGTGGAAAACCTAAATCAACCTAAAATATGAGTAATTGGAATCCCCCAAAGGAGAGAGGGAAGGGCAGAAGAAAACCTTGAAAATATTATAGCCAAAATTTTTCAAATTATGATGAAAAAAATAAGTCCATAAATTCAAGAAACTCAACAAACTCCAAGCACAAGAAACATGAAGACAGATACATTGAGGAACATGAAATTAAATTTCTTAAAACCAGTGAAAAGAAGAAAATTTTAAAAACATCCAGAGAAAAAATGGCAGGGGAAAAAAGGTAAGAATAATGGCAGTTTTCAAGTCAGGAAAAAGAAAATGCAAGCAAGGAGACAGAGAAGCAGCATATTTAAAGTACTAAAAGAAAAAAAAGGACTGTCAAGCTAGAATTTTACGCCCAGCAAAAATACCTTTCAAAATAAAGATGAAAAACTATTATGATATGATCTAGCAATTCTACTGTTAGGTATATACACAAGAGAAATAAAAAATGCACATTCACTCAAAAATTTCTACACAAGGCCAGGCGCGGTGGCTCAAGCCTGTAATCCCAGCACTTTGGGAGGCCGAGATGGGCGGATCACGAGGTCAAGAGATCGAGACCATCCTGGCTAACACGGTGAAACCCCGTCTCTGCTAAAAAAAATACAAAAAACCAGCCGGGCGAGGTGGCGGGCGTCTGCAGTCCCAGCTACTCGGGAGGCTGAGGCAGGAGAATGGCGTAAACCCAGGAGGCGGAGCTTGCAGTGAGCTGAGATCCGACCACTGCACTCCAGCCTGGGCGACAGAGCGAGACCCCGTCTCAAAAAAAAAAAAAAAAAAATTTCTACACAAATGTTTATAACAGCATTATTCACAACAAATAAAAAGTAGAAACACCCCAAATGCCCATCAACTGAATAATGGATAAACAAAATGTGACATAGCCATATAACATAAAAAGAAATGAAGTACTGATGCATGCTAAAACATGGATGAATCTTTAAAACAGAATGCTAAGTGAAAGCCAGTTACAAAACACTATGTATTGAATGACTCCATTTATATGAAATTTCCAGAATAAACAAACCTATAGAAGCAGAATATAGATTAGTGGTTTCCCAGAGCTGGGAAAGGTTGCAGAGAATAAGGGAGTGACTGACAATGTGTATGGGTTTTTTTTGGGGGGAGGGGTAATAAAAATGTTCTAAAGCTGATTATGGTGATGGTTATACAACTCTGTAAATATCCTAAAAATCACTGAATTATAAACTTTAAATGGGTGAATTTTATAGTATAAGAATTATACCTCATTACAGTGTTTAAAACAGAATTTTTTAAAGGTAAAATAAAGACTTTTTAAACCTACAAAAGCTGAAAAAAATTATCATCAGCAGACCTGAACTACAAGAATTGTTAAAGAAAGTTCTTCAGGCAAGGCAAAATAGAAATCTGGATCCCAGTGATGTAATGAAGAGCACCAGAAATGACAACTTTGTGGATAAATATAAGACATTTTACTTATTTTATGAATCATTTAAAAATATAATTGACTAATGATAAAATAAAAGCAAGGCACTGTGGGGTTTGAAAATGTATTACAATAGCACAAAGGTCAGAAAGGGAGAAATGAAAGTATACCATATTGTAAGTTTTTATATTATACATGAAGTGGTATAATATCATTTGAAGATAGATCTCGGATTTTTTTAAAAGTGTACTATAAAACTGAAAACGATCACTAAAACACACACGCAGTAAAAGTTTTCACTAATAAGCCAACAAAGCAGGAAGAATGAAATCTTTTTTTTAATTAAAGCAAAACAAGACAGAAAAGAAAGACAAAGAACAGAGGAGACAAATAAAAAAAAAAAGTAAGATGGTAGATTTAAACCCAGCTATGCCAATAATTCCATTAAATATGCATTGTCTAAACACCCTAATTATAGGCAGAGATTGCCAAACTGGAAAACAACAACAAAAAAGCAAGACCGAAATAAATATAAAAACCCACTGATATGGTCTGGCTCCGTTTCCCCACCCAAATCTCATCTTGAATTGTAATCTGAATTGTAATCCCCACATGTTGGGGGAGGAACCTTATGGGAGGTGATTGAATCATGGAGGCAGTTCCCCCATGCTGGTTTTGTGACAGTGAGTGAGTTCTCATAAGATCTGATGGTTTTATGAGGGGCTTTCCCCCCTTAGCTCTGCACTTCTCTCATTCTCCTCTTTTCTGCCACTTTGTAAGAAGGACATATTTACTTCCCTTTCTGCCATGATTGTAAGTTTCCTGAGGCCTCCTCAGCCATGCTGAACTGTGAGTCAATTAAACCGCTTTCCTTTGTAAATTGCCCAGCCTCACATATGTCTTTATTAGCATCATGAGGACAGATTAATACAGTAAATTGGTACTACAAAGAGTAGGGTGCTGCTATAAGGGTACCTAAAAATGTGGAAGTGACTTTGGAACTGGGTAACAGCCAGAGGTTGGAACACTTTGAAGGCTTCAGAAGACAGGAAAATGTGGGAAAGTTTGGAACTTCCTAGAGACTTGGAGGGCTCCGAAGACAGGAAGATGTGGGAAAGTTTGGAACTTCCTAAAGACTTGTCGATTGACTTTGACCAAAATGCTGATAGTGATATGGACAATGAAGTCCAGGGTAAGATGGTCTCAGATAGAGAGGTGGAACTTGTTGGAAACTGGAATAAAGGTGACTCTTGATGTATTTTAGCAAAGAGACTGAAAGCATTTTGCCTCTGTCCTAGAGATCTGTGAGACTTTGAACTTGAGAAAGATGATTTAGGGTATCTGGCAGAAGAAATTTCTAAGCAGCAAAGTGTTCAAGAGGTGACTTGGGTGCTATTAAAATATTCAGTTTTATGTATTCACAGAGATATGGTTTGAAATTGAAACTTATGTTTAAAAGGAAAGCAGAAAATAAAAGCTTGGAAAATTAGCAGCTTCATGATGTGATAGAAAAGAAAAACCCATTTTCTGAGAAGAAATTCAAGCTGGCTGCAGAAATTTACATAAGTAATGAGGAGCCAAATGTTAATCACTAAGACAAGGGGGAAAATGTCTCCAGGGCATGTCAGAAAACTCCATGGCAGTCCCTTGCATCACAGGCCTGGAGGCCTAGGAGGAAAAGAATTGTTTCCTGGGCCAGGTCCAGGGTCCCCCTGCTGTGTGCAGCCTCAGGACTGCATCCCAACCACTCCAATCATGGCTAAAAGAGGCCAAGGTACAACTCAGGATGTTGCTTCAGAGGGTGCAAGCCCCCAGCCTTGGCAGTTTCCATGTGATGTTGGTCCTGTGGGCTCACAGAAAACAAAAAATTGAGGTTTGGGAACCTCTGCCTAGATTTCAAAGGATGTATGGAAACACCTGGATGTCTAGGCAGAAGTCTGCTGCAGGTGTGGAGCCCTCATGGAGAACCTCTGCTATGGCAGAGCAGAAGGGAAATGTGGGATCAGAGCCCCCACACAGAGTCCCCACAGGGGCACTGCCTGGTGGAGCTGTAAGAAGAGGACTACCATTCTCCAGATCCCAGAATGGTAGATTCACCAACAGCTTGCACCATGTGCCTGGAAAAGCCACAGACACTCAATGCCAGCCATGAAAGCAGCTGGGGTCGGGATCTGTACACTGCAAAGCCACAGGGTTGGAGCTGCCCAAGGCCATGGTAGCCAATATGTTCCATCAATGTGACCTGGATGTGAGACATGGAGTCAAAGGATATCATTTGGGAACTTTAAGGTTTAATGACTGTGCTATTGGATTTCAGACTTGCATGGGACCTGTAGCCCCTTTGTTTTGCCGATTTCTCTCACTTGGAATGGGTATATTTACCCAATGCCTGCATCCCCATTGTATCTAAGAAGTAACTAACTTGCTTTCTATTTTACAGGCTCATAGGTGGAAGGAACTTGCTTTGTCTCAGATGAGACTTTGAACTTAAACTTTTGGGTTAATGCTGGAATGAGTTAAGACTTTGGGGGACTATTGGAAAGGCATGATTGTGTTTTGAAATATGAGGATATGAGATTTGAGAGAGGGAGGGGCAGAATGATATGGTCTGGCTCTGTATCCCCACCCAAATCTTGAATTGTAACCCAAATTGTAATTCATAATGGGGGAGGAACCTCATGGGAGGTGATTTAATCATGAGGACAGTTCCCCTGTGCTGTTCTCATGATAGTGAGTGAGTTCTCATGAGATCTGACGGTTTTGTGAGAAGCTTTTCCCTCCTTTGTTCTGCACTCCTCTCATTGTTCTCCTTCCTGCTGCCATGTGAAGAATAATATATTTGCTTCCCCTTTCACCATGATTATAAGTTTCCTGAGGCCTCTCCAGCACTACAGAACTGTGAGTTAGTTAACTCTTTCCTTTAGTCAGTCTCAGGTATGTCTTTATTAGTAGTGGGAGAACAGACTAATACACCCACATTAACTAGGAACACAAATAAATTATAAGTAACAGGATATAATATACTATGCTCAAAATCAAAATAAAACTGGAATGGCTATATCATCCTCAAAATTATTTAGAGCAGACAGTTCTGTATGGAGTCTAATGCTCAAATAGTTTTGAAGTAATTTTTTATCAATGTTACCATATTAGGGGGTCATTTAAAACCCAAAAGGAGAGGAGAACTCCCTGTTTGGGCTGAGTCAAGTTGGAGAAGAAAAGTGACTTCCTCTCAAAGACTAAATGTAGGTGTTCTAGGCAGTCCCAGCTGAGGCTTCAGCCAACAGCCAGTGTGATCTGTTGCACATGTGAGTGAGCAAGACCAGTTTCTTACTTTTCATTTGCCTCAGCTCACATCAAATAGAGCACAAATTGGCTATTCCCACCAATCCTTGCCCAGATTGTAGATGTATAAGGTTATTGCTTTGAACCACTGAGTTCTGGAGTGATACCTGCAATAGATCACCACAACAACTTCCTCCACTCCATCCCCAACTGCTGCCAACAATCATCACATTCAATATCCTGAGATGCCAATAGATGTCAGATAACAGTATGTTAACAATTTATAGTGTCTGGGCTTATAGTATGCACTCAAAAAATGATAAGAAATGCCAAGCATGTTGGTTCACATCTATAATACCAGGTCTTTGAGGGGCTGAGGGGGAGGATCACTTGAAGCCAGGAGTTCAAGACCAGCCTGGACAACAAAGTGAGATCCCCATATACACTAAAAAGCATGTGTGTGTGTGTGTATATCTATCTATCTATCTATCTATCTATCTATATATATATATATATATTAGGTGGGTGGAGGTGGGAAGATCATTTGAGCCCAAGAGTTCAAGGCTGCAGTGAGCTAGAAATACACTTTGGGAGGTCAAGGCAGGCAGATCATGAGGTCAAGAGATTGAAGCCATTTTGGCCAACATGGTGAAACTCCATCTCTACTAAAAATACAAAAATTAGCTGGGTGTGCTGGCATGTGCCTTTAGTCCTAGCTACTTGGGAGGCTGAGGCAGGAGAATCACTTGAACCCAGGAGGTGGAGGTTACAGTGAACTGAGATTACACCACTGCATTCCAGCCTGGCGACAGACTGAGACTCCACCTCAGAAAAAAAAAGAGGTAAATATGCAAAATGTTTGGCACAGAGCCTACACTTATAATGCTCTGATAAATGTCATTAAATTTTGTATTAGCACAATTATCTTTGCAATTTAAGAGAAGTCAGGGTGAGCTTTACGGACACATGACTTATGCAGTCAATTAGAAAGGACCCAGTCCTGACATACCTCAATGTAATAAAAGCCATTTATGACAAACCCACAGCCAACATAATACTGAATAGGGAAAAGTTGAAAGCATTCCCTCTGAGAACTGTAACAAGACAAGGATGTCAACTCTCACCACTTCTATTCGACATAGTACTGGAATTCCTAGCCAGAGCAATCAGACAAGAGAAATAAATAAAGGGCAATCAAAATCTGTAAAGAGGAAGTCAAACTGTCACTGTTTGTTGATGATATAATTGTATACCTAGAAAACCCTAAAGACTCCTCCAAAAAGCTCCTAGAACTGATAAATGAATTCATCAAAGTATCCAGATACAAGATTAATGTACACAAATCAGTAGCTCTGCTATACACCAACAGTGACCAAGCTGAGAATCAAATCAAAAACTCAACTCCTTTTACAACAGCTGCAAAAAAAACAAAATACTTAGGAATATCCCTACCTAAGGAGGTGAAAGATCTCCAAGGAAAACCACAAAACACTGCTGAAAGAAATCATAGGCGATGCAAACAAGTGGAAACACATCCCATGCTCATGGATAAATAGAGCCAACACTGTGAAAATGACCATACTGCCAAAAGCAATCTACAAATTCAGTGCAATCTCCATCAAAATACCATCATTGTTCTTCACAGAACTAGAAAAAATAATTCTAAAATTCATATGAAACCAAAAAAGAGCCTGCATACCCAAAGCAAGACTAAAAAAAATAACAAATCTGGAAGCATAACGCTATCTGATTTCAAACTATACTATAAGACCATAGTCACCAAAACAGCAGGGTACTGGTAAAAAAATAGGCACATATACCAATGGAACTGGATAGAGAACGCAGAAATAAACCTAAATACTTACTGCCAACCTGATCTTTGACAAAGCAAACAAAAACATAAAGAGGGGAAAGGACACCCTATTCAACAAATGGTGCTGGGATAATTGGCAAGCCACATGTAGAAGAATGAAACTGGATCCTCATCTCTCACCCTATACAAAAATCAACTGAAGATGGATCAAGGACTTAAATCTAAGACCTGAAACTATAAAAATTCTAGAGGCTAACATCAGAAAACCTTTCTAAACATTGGCTTAGGGAAGGATTTCATGACCAAGAACCCAAAAGCAAATGCAATAAATACAAACATAAATACTTGGGACTTAATTAAACTAAAGAGCTTTTGCATGGCAAAAGGAACAGTCAGCAGAGTAAACAGACAACCCACAGAGTGGGAGAAAATCTTCACAATTTATATATCTGACAAAGGAGTAATATCCAGAATCTACAATGAACTCAAACAAATCAGCAAGAAAAAAAAATCCCATCAAAAAGTGGGCTAAGGACATGAATAGAGAATTCTCAAAAGAAGATATACAAATGACCAACAAGCATATGAAAAAAATGCTCAACATCACTAATGATCATGGAAATGCAAATCAGAACCTTACTTACATCACTAATGATCAGGGAAATGCAAATCAAAACAATGCAATACCACCTTACTCCTGTAAGAATGGCCATAATCAAAAAATCAAAAAAATAATATTGCCAGGGATATGGTGAAAAAGGAACACTTCTACACTGCTGTTGGGAATGTAAACTAGTACAACCACTATGGAAAACAGTATGGAGATTCCTTAAAGAACTACCATTCAATCTAGCAATCGCACTACTAAGTATCTACCCAGAGGAAAATAAGTCATTATACAAAAAAGATACTTGCACACACATGTTTATAGCAGCATAATCCACAATTGCAAAAATGTGGAACCAACCCAAATGCCCATCAATCAACAAGTGGACAAAGAGACTGTGGTATGTGTGTGTATATATACATATATATATATGATGGAATACTAATTAACCATAAAAAGGAATGAATTACTGGCATTCACACAACCTGGATAGGATTGGAGACTATTATTATAAGTGAAGTAACACAGGAATGGAAAAGCAAATACCATATTTTCTCACTCATAGTGAGAGCTAAGTTATGAGGATGCAAAGGCCTAAGAATGACACAATGGACTTTAGGGATTCAGGGCAGGGAGAGGGTGAGGGATAAAAGACTACAAATGGGGTTCAATGTATACTGCTCAGGTGATGGGTACACCAAGATCTTACAAATCATTACTAAATAACTTATTCATGTCACCAAATACCACCTGTTACCCAAAAACCTATGGAAATAAAAAAAAAATTAAAGAAAGAAAGGGCCCAGTCTTTCATCTTATGCTTTTCTGTTACCATTTTGTTATTAATAACAATTTCCTCTTTAAAATTATATTTTGTAAGTGAAATCCAGTAGGATGATGGAGGATTCTCATGAGCAGAGGACATACACACAATATGCATGTCTGCCACCATTCCTTACCCCTACTTTCACATGTATCATTGCTGATGCCCTTTCAGCACAGACCTCTGGTGGACCTGCAATGTGGGAGGGTTCGGTGAGACTCAACAGGAATATAAGATGAACGTGTTATATCTTCGACTGAGTGAGTGAACGTGCTGACAGCCCCAAGAGACCATGCTTTCATTTCAAATCAGATCTTGCTTCAAATGCCTAAAGAAGGCAATGGCATTCTAAGGAACATAAACCACCAAGGAACCCAATCGTATTTTTCCTGACCCAGGTTACTTCCCCGTATTAGTCAACCACTTACTCTGAAAATGATTGCATATAAGGAAAAGAAAGATAGGGCAATACATAGTTTCTTTTTCTTTCAGACCTTCCTTACACACCAGTAAGCCAAAGGTAGAGAGTGTTGGTAGAATGTGTACATATCGATAAGTGAAATAAAAATAGTTCAGTTAGTTTTGTGTAGCATTTCCATTGTTCTGGTAAGAACAAAATACATATTCATATATGAGCTATGAAATACAATTTATGTAATTTCAGGGACTATGCGTGACAGTTAAATGTTCATGTATTTGCATTTAAAACTAGCATTGCACCATATAAAGATGAACTGTAAAATTCATGCTAACAATTTAAATTTTTAATCTTTCTTTACTTAGAATGACATTAAATAGCAATTTAAAAAAAATACCACCATGACAAGTCAAGGGAGACGCCATGGAAGAAACGAGAAAGCTTTACATTTTAGTGTATACCTTTAACAACACTTATTTTCTATTTTTTAAGAAAAGACAAAAGGTCCTGCATTTTTTTTGGACTAGACCCCACAAATTATGTAGCTGGTCTTGAGAGATGAAGTCTGTTCTGCCACAATGCAATAACTGCAATAATTATAATTCTTAAGAAATCACACAATAAAAGATGTATTATAAAAATAATTGCTTCATTGGAAATAAGAAGCTGTAAACCAGAGAACTTCAGACTTATCAAAGACATTTTTCTATAAAAAATTTTCACTGATAGAGGGAGGATTTTTAGCTATAAATATATGGCTACAACACTTAACATCACCTAGTAAATCCAGCATATGAATAAATCTACCGTTTGCTCAAGAGTAATGGCCTTTCTTTTCTATTGCCACCAATATTATCAGTAGTAAGAGATTCTTTCATGCTCTTATCACCCTTTTCATCTATTAATCATGTTAAGCAAAGCAAGAAGCCATTCCAGCAAAGACCTGTTTCCTCCATGGCTTGTTTCCTTTCTCTGTGGGTACTACATCCTTATTGCTATTTATTCCCTATCATGATAGCTTTATCATCTATCTGTGTAATGCAAATCACATTCTTAAAATAACATACCACTTACATCTACTTCATATCATGAGACACTGAAGAGAAATGTCTATAATTATGATACTTCAACATCTCGACAGACTGAAAAGTAAGGAAACACCAAAAACTGAGAACCTAGAAATCAAGGTGCTATCTGGAAGACAGCAACCCAAAAACTCAAAGAAACTTTAAACTGGTTCCCTCGTGTTACAGCTAGAAGGTAACTTGTCAAATCAAGTCAATTCTTCTCATATTATAACTGTGGAACTTGAAGGCTGGGTACTTTTAACAACTTGTACAGCTACTGAACTCATGAGGGCAGAGTTTACATACATATATAAATATCTTCACTTCTGATTGAGAACCCCTCTACCATACTTCAGTGCAATATCTATGTTTGCAAAAAGAATTCCTTGGGTTAACCTCTCCAAAGGGGTGCCCAAGTCACTGAAAGGAAAATTCCGGCATCTCTGTCTAATTAAATTTAATTTAAAATGAAGCAGATATTTTCCTTGGAAGAAGTTAAAACTATTTGAACTACCCTTAAAAAAAGAACTTTTACTTTTTACCTTAAAAAAAGATTTTAAGGACCTTGGGTCTCTGGTCAGCACTTTGGCAATGTAAGCTAACCTTCATTTTGAGTTTCTTAAAATTAATAAATTGTACCAGGATTAGCAAGTGCCTTTGCTTTGTGCCCTCTTGGTACCTCAAATTAGTTGATGAGGCAGCCATAAACCCCAACGCAGGCACATGGGTTCAATCCTGTGGATGGAAAATTACTATTTTCTGAGTCAAATTGAATAATGATCATTTGCAGTGTGGCTAGCCATGTGCCAAACACTACCCAAGCTCTATGATTACACACTGGCCACTGAAAGAGAAGACTCCAGCCCTTGTGATCATAACTAAGGAGGGAAGATAAGCACTTGAACATCCGAGCATGATATAATGCGGTGCCACACCCTCTCCGTAAGCTGAGTGCTGCGGACCACTCAACTTGAAGGATATTTGCAATCTGCTGATATGCAATGGTGAGAAGGGAAAAAAAGTTTGTAGTCATCATTTTAAGTGTGAATGCTTCTTATACTCCTTGGAGGAATAATAGCATGTTTATTTATTAAGCTTATTTATCTAACCTCTGGTCATCTCAATGTCAGTGAGTGTGTGTCAAAGATCAGAGATGCAGAGCACTGAGGAAAAAGAAGGAAAGGAAAGAAAAATGAGAATCCTGCTAAGTCAATTTAGTGAGAATCCCAAAACCTTTATATCTCATCACCCTGGCCCACCTTCAACAAGAACCGTAAGGCAATTTAGCAAGAATCTCCTCACCCTTAGTCATTTTCCATCTACCGACCCTGTCTCTGCTCATTGGCTGTAAATCCTCATCTATCCTTGCAGTATTCAGAGTTGAGCCTGATCAGTGTTCCCTGTTGCAATAGTCTTGACACCTATTGCAGTAGACCTGAGTACAGTCTTCCTTACCCTTTTAACAAGTGTCAGAATATTTTTTCTTTATACTCTTTCAAAATCATCAGCTCCTGGATATTCTTTTACCTCTTACCAAGATTTAGAGTGGTGATTTTTCAACCAAGTAATATAATACACATCTTGATTAATTATGAAATGAGAGGTAAATAATTTTAATCAAGTAATTCCTAAAGTATTGAACTTTGTGAATGATTTACCTTAAAAATTGAATTAGAGTGGATTCAAAGTTATTCCTGTAATTGCAACCCCTTGGATTGTAACATCCTCTCTTGAATGAGAGAAAAAGAGACAGTTATAACTGATGCTTAGGAAAATGTTACATAACCTTTAATCAACCTCAGGTCTATCAGAGCCCAGAAAGCACTCCAGTATCAACGTACTGTTAATCAAATGATTGTAAACTTCTTTCCATGAAACATACACACACATATGCACACATAAAAACTACACATTAGAACTACACAATAGAAGCAAACATTGCTAGTGATCACTAATATCTGGTTCTCCTCTTCCTACTCCCCAGCACATAGGAAGAAAACGTTATTCAGCCTCCTTGTAATTCAGTGGGTCACATGATTAGGTCTTACCAATGAAATGAGGGTGTATGAGATATATGTCACTTCCTGCCTGAGGAAATGAAGTCAGATTCTCCTGTCTCTCTCCTCTCTTATGGACAGCCAAGGAGGCCCTATGTTACCAGTGATGCAAGTACAAGTTAGTAAAGCCTGTGTTAGCCTAATCCCCCTAGCGACTGTGTAGGGCAGAAACCCCCATGACCCTCAGTGCCTGTGTACTCTGAGTGAGAAATAAACATTTGCTGTGTTAATTACTGATATTTCAGACTTAATATGTAATACCTGGCATTAAACGGACTATTTAATTTTTCCTAAAGTATTGGCAGCAAGTAGGATGAGATTGTACATATCAAGCTAAGCCCATGATGGAATACCATGTATTTGTCACCTGTTGTACTGGGCAGGGCAAGCCTCAGAATGGTTTTCATGCTAAAATTCTTTTAAACGTGTTTCCTTCTGTGCATATATCCCCATCCTGCTATCAGAAGAGCTTGGTGACCCTGGACCCAAATAATTGGATCAAGGACAGGCACTTGCCCTAAAGATAGCCAACATACAGAGTCTGCCCATCAGTTTCTCTTTCTCAGGAATTCAAACTGGAAATATGGGTGGAGACAACACGTAGAGAGACAAAATGATACCTGGAGAAGCAGAGGAAAAGAAAAGACCTGAGCTTTGTTAGTTATGGAGCTCTGGAGTGGAGACCACAAACATCTTCTCCTGAGGGGCTAACAAGATTACCAGCTGCTTGGATTGCCTTTTGTATTAGTTTGGTAGGGTTGTCATAACAAAGTAGCACAAACTGGGTGGCTTAAGCAACAGAAGTGTATTGTCTCATACTTTTGTAGGCTGGAAGTCCAAGATCAAGGTGTCAGCAGGGTTGGTTCCTTCTAAGGGCTGTGAAGAAGAATCTGCACCATGCCTCTCACCTAGCTTCTGGTGGGTTACTGGCAATCTTTGCTGTTCCTTTGCCAACAATAGCCAACAGGAAGAAGCAACCCAAATATTCACTGACAGGTGAATGGATAAACAACATATAGTACATACAGATGATGGAACATTATTCAACCTTAAAAAGAAAGGAAAGTCTGACACATGATACAACATAGATGAGCCTTGAGGAGGTTATGCTAAGTGAAATAAGACAGTTGCAAAAAGACAGATACTATACGATTTCACTTATATGACATGTCTAAAGTAGTCAAATTCATGGAAACAGAATGTAGAATGACGGTTGCCAGGAGCTGAGGGGAGGAGGAATGAGAAATTGTTGTTTAATGGATAGATGAAGAAAGTCTGGAGATCTGGTGCACAAAAATGTGACTATACCTATCACTACTGACTTGTACACTTAAAAATGGTTAAGGTGGTAAGTTTTAAGTTACATTTGTTAAACCACAATTATAACTTTTAAGATTATTTTTAAAGTATTACATAGTACCTGAAATGAATCTACTGTTACTCTTACGAACTAGGAAATATAACTTAAAACGAATTTTGGCAATTTCATAAACTCACACCAGATATGAACACCACTTAATTCTTTGATACCACTTGCTCTGCTTCTCCCTGACCCATTTATCCCCTCACTCTGATCCCGAGATCTGCCATATACTACGAGTCCCTAACTACAGTGGCTTCCTGAACCCTTGAAATCTTATGCAAAATAATATATACTGTAAATTTTTCTGACAAGACGTCCATAAAGGTCATCAAATGACAGATTTGATCAACTGACAAATGTCAAATAACAGATTCAAAAAGAGCAAATAACTTGTCCAAAGTCTCATAGCTCATAGATGGTGACAGAACTGGAATTGGAACCCAAGTTTGTCTTGTCCAAACCCAAAACATTGGGTCACCTCCACAGCAAGGCATTAACTATTTGGGTATAATAAAGAGAACATAAGGAGAAAAGAACCCAAAGCCACAGATTAGACCTCATAAAATTGTTGTGAGGACTAAATAAAGATATTGGTAAAATGCATGGGACATTGTAGGTATCCCCCTCTCTCCCCATACTGCCCAGCAAGGCTCCAGCCTGACACCATAGTGGAAATTAGTTTAAATTGCTGCCCTTCCCAGCAGTATCTGCATTTTAAGTAAAAGACACAAAACTGTGGGCATGAGGTCAGTTGGAAGATAATGTGGGACCCTGTCTAGACTCTCAGATCATGGGAGGAGGCCATATTCCACTCTTCCTGCTCAAAAATGCAGCCAAGGTCAGCATCGCCCTCCTCCTTGAACTTCTCCTCAGGTTTTGCTCAGGGAAGGAATTCTTGGCTCTCTTGTCCTTGGGGACAATGGGCTGACTATCACTGGCTTCAGGGTCAACTCATGCCCCTAAACAAGCTCCTCGCTGGGATGAGGCCTGGGCCTGCATCTGCTCTGAGGTCTGTTTCCACAAGCCTGCTTAGGGAGTGTCATTTAAAATCTGTCCATCTCCAAGGACAGCATCCTGTCACATGACAGTTGAGCCTGGGGGAGCAGGATGTTACAGACAGAAGTGTCCTTTCTAATGACACATGCAGAGCAGCAGGAAGAGCCTGCCAGGGAAGAGGCCACGGAAGTGAGCAGTGACTAACACAGCAGCCTGGAGAGCGCAAGCCTGGGGACCCTGCTGCACGAAGGAACAGCCTCGGATGGGTGTTGAAGAGGAGCTACAGATAGCAATTTAATTGCATCGACTCAGGCCTTGTTTCCCCAAAGTGGCTTATTCTATAATTTGTTCAAACTTTTGTTGCAAAAGGAAAGTAATTCTGCATTCAGGAAGCACTATTGATCCTGGCTAATTTGGTCTATAAGGAACAATTTAAACAGACAGTCAGGTTGTCATGGTAACGTGCCTGTTTTATTTATAGTAACAAGTTCAAGGTATGGGATACGAGAAGCAGTGCCTCTTATTGCTGTGATTCTCGAGCTGTGTTCTAAAGAGATGAGAGTGTGAGGGAAATACTCCAAAGCTATGAGATAGGGGTGGGATTCTGGCTTCCACCTCCATTATAACTAGAACAGCCTTGCCTTCATCTCTTTTACATTTAGCATTATTCTGCTTTATAAATAAATAAATAACAAACAGAACTGTCTAGGAAGAGGAAGAGAAGAGCAGTAGAGGGGGGAGAAAAAGCCACAGCAGCTAAGGTTGATCGAAGAAAAGCTGCAATTGTCATCCTCAGCTCTCTGTGCCGAGACTTGGACTTGACCACGTGCTACACTCATGCCTGTGTGGTAGGGATAAGAGTTTGAGCTCTTCCCTTTGTTGTTGTTTCTCTCTGTGTGTCCTATCTGACATTGTGACCCCAGGGAAGGCGAAGGTGAATACTAGTGCAGGAAGTTAGGAGAACGTAGCATAAGGGAGGTCTCTGCCAGGCTCGAAGAAAAGAAAAGCCCGCCCCGTCTGCCACCTCTGAGGGGTGGGGAAAGGAAAAGTGGAAGGCAAAGGCAAGGATTAGACACAGGAACACCTTTGGGAACAAAACCCAGGAGATAGGGGGTGGCGGTCTTAGATGGGTTTTAGAAAGGGGGCTTTGTATACTACTGTCTGTCTAGAACTCTATGGGAGAACACCTAGCAGGTTTCCAAAGACAGCTGGAGTGGTGGTGTCAGAGTAAAACCGGAGGCATGGAGGAGACAGGCAAAGAGCCGGAGACTGCCTCCAGAGCAGCTTCATCTCCCGAATGCCTATCTCATGCATCAGAGAAGGGACACGGAGGTCATTCCCTGTCCTGGAGGGTAGCTGCTGATGATAGCTGTGGGTTGAACTATGTCCCTTAAAATGATATGTTCAAATCCTAACCGCTAGTATCTGTAAATGTGACCTTATTTGGAACTAAAGTTTTTGAAGATATAATCACATTAAAAGAAAATCATACTGAATTAAGGTGGGCCCTAATCCAATGATTGGTGTCATAAGAAAAGGGAAATTTAGACACAGACACAGGAGAATTCCAAGTGCAGACAGAGACAGAGATTGAAATGATGCATCTACAAGCCAAGGAATACCAAAGATTGCCAGCAAGCACCAGGAGCTAGAAGAGGCAAGGAAGGATCCTCCCCTAGAGCCTTCAAAGGGAGCATGGCCCTGACCTTGATTTCAGACTTTTAGCTTGCAGAACTGTGAGAAAATAAATGCCTATTCTTTTAAGCTACCAAGGTATATTGATTTGTTACAGTAGTTCTAGAGGACTAACATACCAACACACACACACACACACAATATAGGCCCTACTGTCCTAGTGAGCCACTATTATAGATAGAAGCAAGTTTGGGAAGACAGGTGGGGGATGAAAAGATTGGGAGATGGACTACTTTATTGAGTGGGGTTCCCCTACACTTGGAACAAAGATACCATTGTATCAACATGGAAGTATAGGATAAGAATCCTCCTCTAAAGCCATAGCCCACATGCATATCTGAAAGGCAATCCTGGTTTCACCAGATGTGGAAAGCAGGTGATCTCTTTAGCACTGGTAGTTGCTGAAGGAGCTATATATCTCTAGCACAAATTGGCACACAAAGAACTTTTCATTGATTTACTTGGTGTACAGCTATGCTGATTTTAAAGCAGCTAGAAAATCCATTTCTAAAATAGAAGGGCTGTCTTCTAAAAGCATATCTAGTTACCAAGTTCATAATGTTCTTGGATCAAAATGGTTTGGAGAGGGGAAAGGAACCTGCCTCTATTTTCCCATCTTTCCCTCAAGCCATAGATCTGTGAATTCTTTTGGCCCACTCCTCAGGCAGCTCCCACCCAGAACATTTCAGCATATCATTTGCTTCAAGGTCATCCTTTTCTTTGCCAGGTTTCCCAGAATTAAACAGAAAAGGCCTGGGAGTGGGCAAGTTGGCAAAAGGAAGAGAGGCCCATTTGGCTGTGTCATGTGGGTGGAGGTAACAGATAAAATGATGCCACAAGTCTACAGATACTGTAAGGTTTTAATCACTGGCTCCAAAGAAACACATTTTCATGGTCTGGTATCAAAGAAACTATTCTCTGCATTTCCCTGGGCAGTATTTCTCCAATAGAGGGAATTTAGAAATTACAAAACACAGATAAGGAGCAATGAAAATTCTAGTCTTGAGTAGTCTGGATGGAGCACCCATTTTATTGGCTATTAGGGAAGGTGATCAGGAAATACAATTGAACATTGTGCTTTGGCCTGGGCTGAAAAGCAGGCTTGCCTTGAGACAGGAGACTCAAGCCACTGACCCCTGGGATTCCTTTCCACCTGACTGTGATGTGTGTTGAGTAATACTAGTGGTTTCTTCTTTGTCTTTAGCAACAGAGAAGCTTGCACACTTTCTAAGACCACGTCCTAAGTCACATGGCTAGTTATATTCAGAAGCATTCCATGGGCAGAAAATTGTAATGCCTTTTCCAATTACATGAAACTTCATGTCAAAACACTGTCAGTGATGGGGCTTTTAGTTGCAGAATTTTCCTACTAAAACCTTGCAAGGCTAAACATATGCTTTTTTTTTTTTTTTTTTTTTTCCCATTCTGACCTGTCTCTGGAGGGCTGGGAGAAAAGGCAGCCTAACAATGAGTTTTATGGCACTGGCTTGTTCTGCCTTAAGCCAAACTCTCAGATACTATGGCTTCAGGGCTCATCTTTGCATGATGTTTATCTAGGTTTAAATCTCCAAGTTTCCTCTTTGACACCAGCTTAGGAAAATGCCGAGGCAATAATCAGGCAGTAACTGCACGTTTGCAGGTTTTGCCCAGAGGTGATTTCTTTTCCCTCATCAAGATTCATCACCATCAAGATGGTAGGTTTCTTCATTAATAACCATGACAGTGACCAGTCCTTCTCATTTATCAACTTATTGCTCATCCAAAAATGTCAAGTAATCTAATAGGATTAGGTGGCTGTATGCAATGTCTCCTGTCTGGGCCCCCTTCTGGACAATCTAGGACAATCTGGCTTTATCTTGCATAAAATTGAATAATCATTAAAGAATGTTCACAGAACTATGGAATCATGGGGCTCAGAGGGATGCCAAGATGTTAGTCAATTCATTCTCCCCAGTTGTAGACAGAAGTGCATGCAAGTCACTTGGGATAGTAGTCACATCTAATCCATATGCCTGACTACGGAGATTACATAAAAATGTAAATACATATGTAAATATGAATAGTGTATAAAATTAAAGGAAAAGTGCCTCATACCGCATTAAGTATTTTACTTACATAATAACTACTCTATGAGGTATTATTATTGCCGATTAGTAGAAGTGTAAATCAAGGTTAAGAGAAGTTCCTAAAACTCATCCAAACCAGTGGCAGCAGTAAGACTCAAACACAGGCATTACTGCTATCCCAAAGGGTCCTTGTAACTAAGAGAATTATGTTCTTATTGTTGTGTTTGTTCTTTTCACATGAATCCATACCATCCTTATTTCAATACCATTTAGTAAATATTTTGAGTGTCTAAAAGCCGCACGTTCTTTTCTTTTTTCTTTTTTCTTTTTTTTTTGAGACGGAGTCTTGCTCTGTTTCCCAGGCTGGAGCACAGTGGCGCGATCTTGGCTCACTGCAAGCTCTGCCTCCAGGGTTCACGCCATTCTCCTGCCTCAGCCTCAAGTAACTGGGACTACAGGCGCCCGCCACCATGCCCTGCGAATTTTTTTGTATTTTTTAGTAGAGACGGGGTTTCAACGTGTTAACCAGGATGGTCTCAATCTCCTGACGTCGTGATCCGCCCGCGTCTGCCTCCCAAAGTGTTGGAATTACAGGCGTGAGCCACGGCGCCCGGCCTTTTTCGTCATTTTTTAAATCAGTTTGAGTCTACAAACTCTGTAGAATCCTTGGTGTTTCCTAATCTTGGTGTTTCCTAGTTTAATTTTCATGCCTCCATCGCAGTGCAAGCCCACTTTCCCGTAATTTGTCTTATGGGAAATCATAACAAATGTTTCCGATTTTTTTATATGGTTGAAGATTGCTGACCACGTGTGCACATGCATGTGCACGTGTGTGTGTGTGTGTGCGCGCGCACGCATGTGCGTGTGTGTGTGTCGGGGGGCGGGTATTCCTAAGTACAAAAAGTGAGATGATTTTTCCATCAGTAATTTGGAAGAGACCTGCCCTTGGCAGATAATCTCCAGCTTCTTTACGTATTCAGATTGTTTCAGTTGTGTTGTTAAGTGTCACAGTCGAAATGGAGGACTTACACATGACATTTATCCTACCACCATCACCCCAGTTAATCCTCTTTTGAGATTCATGAAGTACCAAGGACACGCTTGTCTTATGAATAAACAGTTTCTGCTCCTTGCAGCCTACAATCCATGGCCCAGATGGATCAAAGTGGAAAAATTTAACGTAACATCCAAGCTTTGAGTAACGAGAACTTAAAGGAACCTCAGAGAAACCATTTGTCTCTTAAAAAGTCTTCCAGAAATCAGCGGAATTAACTTTATCAGAAGTAGCAGCTAATTTGGTTTTGATGGCAGATTCATTATTTCAAAATACAGGATGCATTTATGAACTTCTTTATTTTAAAGTTAGAGACATTTCAAAGGGGAAAACATTGCCTTTGATGACTCTGTTTTTTTGAATTGCCATAGAAAATATGAATATATTTATAGTGTACAATGTAATCTTTTGATATATGCATATATTGTGAAATTATTAAATTGAGCCAATTAACGTACCAATCGTCACATATTTTTTGTGGTGCAAAAAGAATTCAAATATATAATGCATTATTATTGTTATTAAAATTTAGCAATTTTTAAATATACATTATATTAACTATAGTCACCATGCTGTACAATAGGTTTTCAGAACTTATTCATCCTGAAATGACTCTGATCTTTAAAATTCATTTAAACTGTTTGTTTAATTACCTATTTCTAGAGAGGTCTCTGGAGGACTAGTTAACTAAATGTTTACAATATCTCACAGCTCTGCATCATTAGCAGTAGCTCTCCACTAAGTACCATTACCAGTTCCAATTCTCCTTCAATGGACTAGCATATCATGGAAGTATTCACAGTCCAAGAGTGTTTCACATTTCAAACACTCATCCTAAGACAGTAGGATGTTTTCCAGGTGTCACAGCATTAATACTGGCCCTTTGGAACACATGGAAGCAGAAACACAACTACTCTCTATAAAAAAGAGACCAGGGCTACAGGAGAATTTGTATCTCTTTTTTTTTTTTTTTTTTTTTTTTTTTGAGACAGAGTCTTGCTCTGTCACCCAGGCTGGAGTGCAGTGGCATAATCTTGGCTCACCGCAACCTCCCCTTCCTCTTCCCAGGTTCAAGCGATTCTCCTGCCTCAGCTTCCCGAGTAGCTGGGATTACAGGCACCATGCCTGGCTAATTTTTGTATTTTTAGTAGAGACGGGGTTTCACCATGTTGGTTAGGCAGGTCTCGAACTCCTGATCTCGTGATCTGCCTGCCTCAGCCTCCCAGAGAACTTTTATCTTTAGGGAACCAGATGAACTATATTGTGTTCAGTCAGGTTCTTAAAGGCTTTTTCACTACCATCACAGTCAGAATTCTGACCATTGTGTATCATGGTATTTTTTCCCAAGCTGAGTGAACACCATTACCTGGACAGCTGACAATGCACCAGAAGTTATAGGCCTGGGAATATGCATGTTTTTGAAGTTCCTCTAAAAATATGATAATCAACTAGGTTTGGGAACCATTGGTCAGTGGTGCTCTAGACTGTGCAGTCCTTAAACAGAATTGAAACCTAGGCCAAGGGAAGCACAGGGATGAGCAACGTCGTTGCAAGGAATAGGAAAGAATCAGAAAAAGAAGAGTGGAGTGGGTGGGCAGATGGGAGCAAGAGGGGGCTGAAAGTGAAGGGCAGAAAGCCAACACTGGCCCAGGTCTCTACTCTGTTTAGGAACAGCTCAACCTAGGAGCAGTCCAGGGTAGGGAATGAGTCAATCCACGTGGATTGGAGGCATTGGAGTACAGTAGTGGAGAGGATCTGACTGGAGTCAGACTGCCTGGCTGGGAATCCTGCCTCTGCCTCTTATAAGCTGAGGGACATTGGGCAAGTTATGTAACCTCTCTAGGCCCCAATTTTCTTATTTATAAAACGGAGGTATTAAAAGTAGTGGCAAAACCGCAGTCACTTTTGCACCAACCTAATACTATAGTAGCTACCTCATAGGGATATTAAACGTATTTAAAAAGCTTTAAGTGCTTAACACAGTCCCTGAATCCTAGTACAGTCATGAGTCTCTTGCATTATTCCGTGATTTTGTCATTGTGCACACATCAAAGAGTGTACTTACACAAACCTAGGGACTATAGCCTACTACACACCTAGGCTATATGGTACAGCCTACTGCTCCTGGGCTACAAACCTGTACAGCACATTATTGCACTATACTAGGCAATTGTAAGACAATGCTAAGTATTTGTGTATCTACACAGATCTAAACATTTAAAAGGTACCATAAACATATGGTATTATAATCTTATGGGACCATCGTCATATATATCCTCTATCGTTAACCAAAACTTTGTTATGCAAAGCATGACTGTACTGTTCTCTCTGCCCATTGTGACCCAGCTGTTGAGATTAAGTTGTAAGTGTATAAAACTACATGTTGTTGAAGAGGAGAAATTTTTCCTCCACTCTCTTGGGTTTAGTCAGTGGGGGCTTGTGAATTTAACTGACACAAGACAGACTAATAGTAGAAAAGAAATACAAATGCATTAACTTTTTAAAATTTTACACTCCTGGGAATTCACAGAAAAGAAGTGAAACTCAAAGAAGTGGTTAGACTAGGGAGCTTATATATCCTTCTTAACAAGGGAAAGAGGGTTTGGACTTCAAGGACAATAAATTAACTGAAAGTGACTAGGAAATGTATGAGAGAACTAATGAAAAATAAGGGTTATTTTAGTAAGGTTTGTTTATGCAGACTTGGTGCTGGTTCTCCATCACCAGCAATAATGGTCATGTTCCTCATCCTGGTTCAGGAGAGGGGAACTTATACCACCTTCACCAGGGGAAACTCATGCCCTGTTTTTAGGCAGATAAAGGGAGAGCGGAGACCTCTTCCTGTATATGTTGATCTTTAACTGCCTTCAGCTCAAAATAATCCTTAAGCTAAATAGGTGCATTTTGAGGTGGCATATCCTGATCTCCTTCAACATAAAGACTAGCTAATATGTGTTGATGGTGAAACCGATGGCCTAGATTTCACAAGCGCCTCACACTGACCCACCAGGCCATCTGTTCACCAGTATGTGAATCAGGTCATAATGAAGGAAAAAGGTTTGAAAACGACAGTGATCTAGGGGAACTTGGTAAAACTTTTCAGTAAACTTTTTGGCACGTATATTGCATGAGTGGAGGCTATGGGTAGTAGGAGTTGAGGGATGTCTGCAGCTGCCTGTAACTGACTGATACTGGTGTAGTGGGAGGACCACTCGACTGGGTGGGATGATGGAATGGTGCGCCTTTGATAGGCATTACACTTCTCTGAGCCTCACTTTCCTCACCATCACATAGGCATCCCATTAGGTTGGTGCAAAAGTAATTGTGTTTTTTGCCATTACTTTTCATGTCAAAACTGCAATCATTTTTGCACCAACCTAATAATACCTTCTACAGAGCACTGTGAGGGTTAAATAAAGTAGTGCTGGCGAAAGAAAACTAAGAAACATAGGATCATTCTTACAGTTTCCTCACTGCATTCTTTTACCCAAATCATTTTTCAGGGATTCCTGAAACATGAATTTAAAGGTTACCAATAAGTAGGCTGTAAATCTCCCGTGCTTAGTAACTAACTCCAAGAGTAACTGGGAAAGCTTTGCTTTATTTATTTTTGTGTTTTGGAATTTTATTTATGTGTTTTGTTTTGCTTTGTTTTTAGGAAGACCGGGAAGAAGAAGGGGAGAGGAAATATTTACAGACAGCAAATAGGCTTTTCCTGAGAAATCTGTGGTGACCAGGGAAGCAGCGAGACAAATGCCCAAGTTTCATTCCTGTCTCATTCCTCCTGGGTTTAGTCCCCAGTGAGGAGTTTAGGACTCAGGCCAACCCGAGCCACAAGCCAGGCTCACTCAGGACTATTTATAGAGCTGGGCTGCTGGGTAGCTCTCATTCTACGTGGATATTTCCAGCTCTTTCTGATTCAAAACAGCTCTTGACAGCTCTGGCCCATAACAGTGTGTGTTTTAGTGCTTTTACATATCAATATCCTGGGTCTCACTGGATGCGTAAATTAAAACAACGTTAGTCATTCTGGTTTATTCCATTGAGTAAAATAAATTAGTCAGTAGCAGCCATGCATTGTTCTCCTTTGTATTAAAAGGAGAAATATTTAGCTCGTTGTCGCTGACTTAGCCTTTTCCACCTCCTAGAAAGATAAAAACCCATCTGTAACAATAGCTTCAACTGTACTTGTTTTAAGCATGTTCTAAGATTTCTCCTCTCCCTTAAAAAGGATTCTGAGATTACAGTGTCTCCTCTCTCCAATTTAGATGGCATTATGAATTATGGATATACCATCCGCTGAGGCCCCCAGTCACTGATATTAAACAGTTTTGATGAAATACTGCTACCAGTTTAAATTGTTTTTCAGAGACTCAAATAGACTATTGATAAAACAGCTCCAGCTGCCAGACCCACCCCCTGGTAAGGAGTGTGTCTTTATTTGGTGAGAAAGTGTGGGCTTGCTAGGCTAGCCTTGAATTGTCACCAAAAGTGAAAAAGGGAATGGAGATAGAGACCTCATGGGACTAAGGATGAGAGGCCCTTAAATCCTCTTTTTAGGGGCTTATCTTGCACAAGGATGAACTGACTGGGGAAAGAGTGGTACTTATTCTCAGTGTTTTCCTTCTGGCTACATGACATAAAAATCTACACTAATATCAATTTTCGTGGGAAACTAGTTACCCAAGTGACACCAAAATGAATTTCTTAGTAGTAAGAATGTATCATATTGAAAAACAGCTTTTCAAAAGAGTGGCCTAGAACCTCATAGGCTTTAAACATTTATTTGTTATAGTGTAAGAGGTCACCACAATATCAGGCCACAGTACATACTTGCTATTCTATTTTTCTAAATTTATATGTAAACTTGAAACCCAAAACCTGAGAGTAGAGGTCAACCGAGTCGTGGAGTCCCAAGATTTCCTTCATATCTTCCTCATATTTCTTCTTTTCATATTTGTTTTCCTTTTCAAATTACAAAACTGATATATGTCATGCAGAAAATTTGGAAAACACTATAATCCACACTCAGAGGTAACTATTATTAACTGATACGGTTTGGATCTGTGACCCCATCCAAATCTCATGTTGAAATGTAATCTCCATTGCTGGAAGTGGGCCTGGTGGGAGGTGATTTGATCATGGAGTGATTTTCACATAAATGGTTTAGCACCATCTCCTTGGTGCTGTTCTTGTGATAGTGAGTTCTCGTGAGATCCGGTTGTTTAAAAGTGTGTGGCACCTCTCCCGTCTCTCATCCTCCTTCTTGGGCCATGTGAAGTAACTTATTCCCCTTATGCCTTCTGCCATGATTGGAAGCTTCCTGAGGCCTCCCCAGAAACAGAAGCCACCAAGCTTCCTGTACAGCCTGCAGAATCATGAGCCAATTAAACCTCTTTTCTTTATAAATTACCCAGTCTCAGGCATTTCCTTACAGTGATGTGAGAACAGACTAATACATTAACATTGTATATCCTTCTAGTCTTTTTTCTTTGCCCATATATGCAGATATACAGTTATACATATATGTGCATTTTTTTACAAAACTGATGACATACTCTATGTTTTATTTTATTTTATATATAACTTTGTCACTTAGTAAATTATTTTGTAAACATTTTTCTAAGGTGATACATTTGATTTCTAATGGCTATATAATAGTCCACCACATGGGTGTACCATAACTTACTTAACAAATCCACTATATCAATATGTTAGGTGGTGTCACTATTACAAAAATTCTATGATGAACATCCTTTTGCATATATATTTGGCTGTAACTCTGCTAATTTCTTTAGGTTGAGTTCCATAAGGCATACTTTTAAAGCTTTAGTCATAGTATCATCAGGAAATGATGTAGCAGCTAACCCTCCCTCAACTATGTATTAAAGGGCCTGTTTTGCCAACATCCCCTTACATGGATATTGTAATTTTTAAATGACAACTTGTCAGTTTGATACCAAAAGTAAAATGGAAATAACATCTCATTGCTTTCACTTTCACTTTTTGTTTCTTAAACAGACTCTATTGTATATACTATTTATTAATATTTTTTCTTTTGTGACTAGTTCATTTGTATTATATGCCATTTTATACTGATCTGTTTATATGTTTTCACAGATTTGCAGGAGCTCTTCATAAAAAAAAATCAGAATGACATCAGCAAGAGGGCTGAATAGAGACAGTTGGCACTCATCTCTGCCAAGAAAAAGGACCAAGGCAATGAATAAACAGCTAAGATATGACTGAAGGGTAGAAGAGACAGCACTGGAGTGCAGTGAGTGTGGAAGCACCTCCATGCAGCCCCATCTCTTTCACCCAGATCAAGTTGGCTCAGAGACAGGAGGTAGTTCTCCTTGCAGGGAAAGGGTAAGCAGAAGAATGCCACCAGCCCCTGTTGCCACTACAAACACTTACAGTTCTTACAACAGGAGAAACCCACAGTCCACACAAGCCCTGAGCCCAGTTTGGAGAGCTGCCAAGGTGTGCACTCTACACACCCCATCCAGCCCCTGTGAGCCAAGCTACAGCAACATGGTTCCATGTTGAGACCAGAGCCACCTCTGGAACATGCCCTCCCTGGGGGCCAGTAGCTACTGTACCTGTCCGACACTGAGGTTTCATCTTCATTACACCAAGCCCACATGGGCGGCTGAATTCCACAACCCCAGCATAAGCTGATCATCAGCTGAGTCTCTGATCCTACACACTAGGGAACAAACCCTAGCACATTTCCAGCTAGAGAAATAGTCTGCCAGTCCCACCCAGGGCAAACCCACCCTTGAGCTAGCCAAGCCACTGTGTGTCCTCCCCTGAGTGGGAGAAGTCCGTGAGTTATCAAGAAGCTGATATGTCCCCAAAGCCAGTGGTGTAGCTCCATGCTTGTGCTCAGGGCCTGAAAAATAGCCCAGTGGCATCCACCTGTCCCCCTTGGACACATCTCTGGCCTGCCCAAAGGCCTCATGCCCACATCTCAGGCTTGAGAAACAACCATGCAGGTCATGCCCAGAAGACACGTTCCCAGGACAGCTGAGCAGCTGTGCACCTGTGTCCCAGGCCAGAGAAATAGCCCCATGGGCTGTGCCTCACAGGCATGCCCCAGGGTTGACTGAGCAGCTGTGCACCCTCATCCCAGGCCTGAGAAACATCCCATGGGCCAGCCTCAACAGACATGCATCCAGGCTAGCTAAGAAGCTATGCAGCCTGGGCCTGAGAAACAGTTCCACAGGCTTTCCCTGGCAGACACACTCTCAGGCTGACCAAGCAACCCATGACCCCAGCCAGTGTAATAGCCCCATGGTCCCAACCCCAGCAAGCCAGACCCCAAGTTGGCTGACCCACTATATGCACACATGTGCCCCTAACCTGAGAAACAGTACAGTGACCCAGTGAGCTCACCCCCAACAAAGCCACACCACCACCATCACAAACTTTCTCAGCCTAAGCCACTGAGACACTCACAAACATCGCTAGTATGGATTGCAGTTGAAGAAACTACACAGAGACTACACTACTGTGTCTACCTAGAACCAAAGTCAACAAACTCCAACCAACACTCAAGACCCATATATATGAATAAGTCTTTCCCTATGAAACCTACTCCATAAAATTGGAAGAGGTGACTATTCCACCAGATGTATAGAAATCAACTTAAAAACACATCAAACACGAAAAAGCAAAGAAATATCATGCTTCCAAAGGAACACAATAATTATTCCATAGCAGACCCAATCATAAGGAAATACACAAAATGCTAGAAAAGGAATTCAAAATAATAATCTTTTTTTTTTTTTTT
>NW_016809835.1:1959651-1989807 GCF_001698545.2 Rhinopithecus bieti | reverse complement strand
CCACCACGCCCGGCTAGTGTTTTTTTATTTTTATTTTTTGTATTTTTTAGTAGAGACGGGGTTTCACCGTGTTTGCCAGGATGGTCTCGATCTCCTGACCTCATGATCCGCCCGTCTCGGCCTCCCAAAGTGCTGGGATTACAGGCTTGAGCCACTGCGCCCGGCCCAAAATAATAATCTTAAGGAAACTAAGTGAGATACAAGAGAATAAAGATAGACAATTCAATGAAATCAGGAAAACAATTTATTATTTGAGAAATGCAACAAAGAGACAGATAAAAAAAAAAACAGAAATCCTAAAAATCCTAAAGCTACAGAGTTCAATAAATGAAATTTTAAAACACAACTGAGAGCTCAAACCACAGACCAGACCAAGCAGAAAAAAAAAATTTCTGGACTTGAAGACAGATCTTTTGAAATAACAACAATAACAAAAATTAAGAATAAAAAAGAATGAAGGAAGCCTATAGGACTTATGGGACCTCATTAAGCAAACAAATATTCACATTATCAGTGTTCCAGAAGGAGAAGAGAAGGGAACAGATATGGAAGACATATTTAATGAAATAATAACTATAAACTTCCCAAGTCTTGAGAGGGATATGGACATCTAGATGCAGGAAGCTCAACAAACTCCAAATGGATTCAACCCAAACAGATTCTCTTCAAGGGACATAATAGTCAAACTGCCAAAAGTCAAAGACAGAAAGAATTCTGAAAACAGCCAGAGAAAAACATGAAGTCACACAAAAGGGAATTTCCATTAGACTAACAGTGGATTTATCAGCAGAAACTTTATAGGACAGGAGAGAATTAGATTATATACTCAAAGTACTGATTAAAAAAAAAACAAAAAAAAACCTTATAGCCAAGAATATTATACCCAGCAAAGCTATCCTTCAAAAATGAAAGAGAAAATCTTTCACAGACAAGCAAAAACTAGGGGAATTCATCACCAGTAGACTGACTTTACAAGAAATACTCAAGGCAATCTCACATTTGGATATGAAAAGATAATAACCACCATCATGAAAAAACAAAACTATAAAACTGACTGGTGGAGATGATACACAAAGGAGGAAATGGAAGGAATCAATCCTTATCATTACAGAAAACTGCCTAACCACAAAAAATAAAATAAAAAAGGAAGTAAGGAATAAACATTGCACACAACAACCAGAAAACAATCAATAAAATGAAAGGAGTATGCCCTCACCTATCAAATAATAATCTCAAATTTGAACAGATTAAATTTCCCATTCAAAAGATGTAGAGCAGCTGAATAGATTTTTTTAAAAAGGCCCAATTATGTTCTGTCTAGAAGAAACTCACCTTACCCATAAAGACACACATAGACTGAAACGGACAGTATGGAAAGAGATAGTCTATGCAAACAGAAACCAAAAGTTAGCTGGAATAACTATGCTTGTATCAGACAAAACAGATTTCAAGTCAAAAGCTGTAAAGAGACAAAGAATGACATTATATAATAATAAAGGGATCAATTCAGCAAAAGAATATAACAATTGTAAGTACATATGCACCCAACACTGAAGCCCCCAGATATCTAAAGCAAATATTAGATTTAAAGGGAGAGATAGTTCCTAATACAGTAATAGCTGGGGACCTCAACATCCCTCTCTCAATGTTGAACAGATCACCTAGACAAAAAATCAATAAACAAATGTGGGATTTAAACTATACCATAGAGCAAATGGACCTAACAGGCATTTACAGACCATTTCACCCAACAGCTGCAAATACACATTCTTTCATCAGCACATGGAACATTCTCCAGGATTGATCATATGTTAGGACACAAAACAAGTCTCAAAAACTTTTTTTAATTCAAATCATATCAAGTATCTTATCTGACCACAGTGCAACAAAAGTCGAAATAAGTAATAAGAGGAACATTTAAAACAACACAAATATATGGAAATCAAGCAACATGCTCCTGAATGACCAATGGGAGAAGAAAAAAATTAAGAATAAAATTTAAATGCCTGTAATCCCAGCACTTTGGGAGGCCGAGGCAGGTGGATCATAAGGTCAGGAGATCGAGACCATCCTGGCTAATATGGTGAAATCCCGACTCTACCAAAAATACAAAAAATTAGCAGGGCGTGGTGGCAGGTGCCTGTAGTCCCAGCTACTCAGGAGGCTGAGGCAGGAGAATGGTGTGAACCTGGGAGGCAGAACTTGCAGTAAGCCAAGATCTCGCCACTGCACTCCAGCCTGGGCAATAGTGTGGGACTCCATCTCAAAAAAATAAAATAAAATAAATTTTAAAATTCCTGAAACAAATGAAAATAGAAACACAACATACCAAAACCTGTGGGATAAAGCAAAAGCAGTATTAAAAGGTAAGATTATAGCAATAAATGCCTACATCAAAAAAACTAGAAAGGGCCGGGTGCGGTGGCTCACATCTGTAATCCCAGCACTTTGGAAGGCCTAGGCAGGCAGATCACGAGGTCAGGAAATCGAGACCATCCTGGCGAACAAGCTGAAACCCCATCTCTACTAAAAATACAAAAAATTAGCTGGCCGTGGTAGCAGGCACCTGTAGTCCCAGCTACTCAGGAGGCTGAAGCAGGAGAATGGCGTGAACCAGGGAGGCAGAGTTTGCAGTGAGCCGAGATCGCACCACTGCACTCCAGCCTGGGCGACAGAGCCCGGGCAGAGACTCCGTACCAAAAAACAAAACAAAACTACAAAGGTGCAGGCATAGTGGCACATACATGTAATCCCAGAATTCTGGGAGGCCAAGGCAGGCAGATTGCTTGAACTCAGGAGTTTAATCCAGCCTGGACAACATAGCAAGACCTTGTCTCTACAAAAAATGCATAAATTAACCGGGTGTGTTGGCATGTGCCTGTAGTCCCAGCTACTTGGGAAGCTGAGGTGGGAGGATCACTTGAGCCCAGGAGGTTGAGGCTGCAGTGAGCCGAGGTCATGCCACTGCACTCCAGCCCAGGAAACTGAATGAGACCCTGTCTCAAGGGAAAAAAAAAAAAAAAAAACTAGAAAGATTTCAAGTAACAACTTAACAATACTTCTAAGGACTAGAAAAGCAAGAACACACCAAACTCAAAATTAGTAGAAGAAAAGAATAATAATTAAAGCAGAACTAAACAAAATTAAGAATTAATAAAATGAAAAGGATCAACAAAACAAAAGTTAGTTTTTTTGAAGATGAACAAAATCAATAAGCCACTTGCTAAACTAACAAAAAGAAATAGAGAAGATTGAAATAAAATCAGAAATGGAAAAAGAGGCATTACAGGCCAGGCACAGTGGCTCAAGCCTGTAATCCCAGCACTTTGGGAGGCCAAGACGGGCAGATCACGAGGTCAGGAGATCGAGACCATCCTGGCTAACACAGTGAAACCCTGTCTCTACTAAAAAACACAAAAAACTAGCCGGGCGAGGTGGCAGGTGCCTGTAGTCCCAGCTACTTGGGAGGCTGAGGCAGGAGAATGGCACAAACCCGGGAGGTGGAGCTTGCAGTGAGCTGAGATCCAGCCACTGCACTCCAGCCTGGGCGACAGAGTGAGACTCTGTCTCAAAAAAAAAAAAAAAAAAAAAAAAAAAGAGGCATTACAATGATACCACAGAAACAAAAAAGATCATCAGAGACTATTATGAACAACTATATACTAACAAACTAGAACCCCTGAAGGAAATGAATAAATTCCTAGAAGCATACAACCAATTAAGATTGAATCAGGAAGAAACAAAAAATCTGAACAGAGTGGTAATGAAATATATGATTAAATCAGTAACAAAAAGTCTCCCTATAAAGAAAAATCCGGGACCAGGTGGCTTCACCACTGAATTCTAACAAACCTTTAAAGAATAATTAATATTAATTATTCTCAAAGTATTCCAAAAAAGTGAAGTGGATAAAATTCTTCCTAACTCATCCTACAAGGTCAGCATAACCCTGATACCAAAGCTAGTCAAGGACACAAGAAAAGAAATTACAGGCCAATATCCTGATTAACATAAATGAAAAATCTGCAACAAAATATCAGCAATCCAAATCCAACAATACATCAAAAAAATACATCATGATCAAGTGGGATTTATCCCAGGAATTCAAAGATGGTTCAACACATACAAATCAATAAATGTGGCCGGGCGTGGTGGCTCAAGCCTGTAATCCCAGCACTTTGGGAGGCCGAGACGGGCGGATCACGAGGTCAGGAGTTCGAGACCATCCTGGCTAACACAGTGAAACCCCGTCTCTACTAAAAAATACAAAAGCTAGCCGGGTGAGGTGGCTGGCGCCTGTAGTCCCAGCTACTTGGGAGGCTGAGGCAGGAGAATGGCGTAAACCCAGGAGGCGGAGCTTGCAGTGAGCTGAGATCCAGCCACTGCACTCCAGCCCGGGCGACAGAGCGAGACTCCATCTCAAAAAAAAACAAAAAAAAAAAACAAATCAATAAACGTGATGCATCGCATAAAAGAATGCAAGATAAAACCATATGATCATCTCAATAGATATAGAAAAAGCATTTGACAAAATTTAATAATACTTCATAATAAAAACTCTCAATAAGTTAGATATAGAAGGAAAGTACCTCAAAATAACAAAGGTAATAAATGACAAACCCACAGACAACATCATACTGACGGGGGAAAAACTGAAAGCTTTTCCTCTAAAAACTGGAACAAGACAAAGATGCCTACTCTCTTCACTCTTATTCAACATAGTACTGGAAGTCCTAGCCAGAACAAACAAGCAACAGAAAGAAATAAAGCACATCCGGATAGGAAAAGAGAATGTTAAACTGTCCCTGTTTGCAGAAGACAAGATCTTAAATCTAAAGCCCTTACCAGAAAACTCTTAGAATTCATAAACAAACTCAGTGCAGTTGCAGGGTACAAAATCAACATACAAAAATCAGTAACATTTGTATATGACAACAGCTAACAACGTGAAAAAGAAACCAAGAAAATAATCCCATTTGTAATAGCTACAAATAAAATACCTAGGAATTAACTTAACAAAAGAAGTGAAAGATTTCTGCAATGAAAACTATAAAACACTGATGAAAGAAATTGAAGAGGACACCAAAAAATGGAAAAATATTCCATGTTCATGGATGAGAAGAATCAATATTGTTAAAAGGTCCATACTACCCAAAGCAATCTACAGATTCAATGCCCCTATCATACCAATGACACTCTTCACAGAAATAGAAAAAACAATCCTAAAATTTATATGGAACCACAAAAGACCCAGAATACCCAAAGCTATCCTAAGCAAAAAGAATAAAACTGGAAAAGTCATATTTACCTGACTTCAAATTATGCTACAGAGCTATAGTAATCAAGAGAGCATAGTACTGGCATAAAAACAGACACATAGACCAATGGAATAGAGAATTCAAAAATAAATCCACACACCTACAGTGAATTCATTTTTGACAAAGGTGCCAAGAACATACACAGGAGAAAAGACAGTCTCTTCAATAAATAGTGCTGGGAAAACTATATATTCATATGCAAAATAATGGAAACTGGACCCCTATCTATTGCCTTATCCAAAAATAAAATCAAAATGGATTGAAGACTTAAATCTAAGGCCTCAAACTTTGAAACTACTACAAGAAAACATGGGGGAAAATCTCCAGGACATTAATCTGGGCAAAAATTTATTGAGCATTATGCAACAAGCACAGGCAACCAAAGCAAACATGGACAAATGGGATCACATCAAGTTAAAAAGCTTCTGCAGAGCAAAGGATACAATCAGCAAAGTAAACAGATAACCCACAGAATGGGAGAAAATATTTGCAAACTACCCATCTGACAAGGGATTAATATCCAGAATATATAAGGAGCTCAAACAACTCTATGGAAAAAATCTAATAATCCAATTAAAAATTGGCAAAAGATCTGAATAGAAATTTCTCAAAAGAAGACATACAAATTGTAAACAGGTATGTAAAAAGGTATTCAACATTATTGATCATCAGAGAAATGCAAATCGAAACTATAATGAGATATCATGTCACCCCAGTTAAAATGGCTTTTATCCAATAGACAGACAATAACAAATGCTGGTGAGGATGTAGAGAAAAGGGAACCCTTGTACACTGTAGATGTGAATGTAAATTAGTACAAACACTATGGAGAACAATTTGAAGGTTCCTCAAAAAACTAAAAATTGATCTACCATATGATCCAGCAATACCACAGCTGGGTATATGCCCAAAAGAAAGAAAATCAGTGTATAAAAGAGATATCTGCACTCCTACATTTGTTGCAGCATTGTTTACAATAGCTAAGATTTGGAAGCAACCTAACTGTCCATCAACAGATGAATGGATAAAGAAAATGTGGTACATATACACAACGGAGTATTATTCAGCCAGAAAAAGGATGAGATCCAGTCATTTGCAACAACATGGATGGAGATCATTATGTTAAGTGAAATAAGCCAGGAACAGAAAGACAAACAACACATGTTCTCACTTATTTGTGGGATTTAAAAATTAAAACAATTGAACTCATGGAGATAGATAGAAGGATGGTTACCAGAGGCTGAGAAGGGTAGTGGGAGGCTGGGGGATACTTGCAGATGCTTAATGGGTACCAAAAATTCGTTAGAAAGAATGAGACCTACTATTTGATAGCACAACAGGGTAACTAAAGTCAATAATAACTTACTTGTACATTTTTAAATAACTTAAAGCATGTAATTGTATTGTTTGTAACTCAAAGGATAAATGCTTAAGGGGATGGATACCCCATTCTCTATGATGTGCTTATTTCATGTTGAATGCCTATATTAAAACATCTCATATGTCCATAAATATATTCTCCTACTATGTACTCACAAAAATTAAATTTTTTAAAAAAATGAATCAAAGACATAAATGTAAGCCCCAAAACTATAAAACTACCAGAAGAAAACAGGAAAAACACTTCAGGACATTGGTCTGGGCAAAGATTTTATGAATAAGACCTCAAAAGCATGGCAATAAAAGCAAAAATAAACAAATGGGATTATATCAAACCAGAAAGCTTCTGCACAACAACAGGAACAATCAACAGAGTGAAAAGACAACCTAAATGGGATAAATTACGTGCAAACTATGCATCCAACAGATGATTAATATCCAGAATATACAAGGAGCTCAAACTCAACAAAAACAACAAAAATCTGATTTTAAAATGGGCAAATTATCTGAGTAGACATTTCTCAAAAGAAGACATACAAATGGCCAACAAATGTATATAAAAGTGCTCAATATCACTAATAATCAGGGAAATGCAAGTAAAAACTGCAATGAGGTATTATCTCACCCCAGTTAAGATGGCTATAGTCAAAAAAACAAAAAAATAACAAGTGCTGGTGAAGATACAAGGAAAAGAGAACTCTTATACACTGTTGGTGGGAATGTAAATTAGTACAGCCATAGAGAGGACAGTATAGAGGTCCCTTTAAAAAAAAACTACAAATAGAGCTACTGTATAATCTAACAATCCCACTATTGGGCATTTAGCCAAAGGAAAGGAAATCAGAATATTGAAGAGACTTCTGCACCCCTATGTTTACTGCCCCACTATTCACAGTAGGCATGATATGGACTCAACCTAGGTGTCCAACAACAGATGATACAGAAAATGTGGTGTATATACACATGGAATACTATTCAGCCACAAAAAGAAAAGAGTGAAATCCTGTCATTTACAGCAACATGGATAGAGCTGGAAGACATTAAGTGAAATAAGCCAGGAAAGGAAAGAAACATCGCATGTCCTCACTCATATGTGGAAGCTGAAAACGTTGATCTCATAGAAGTGAAAAGCAGACCAGAGGATACCAGAGGCTGGGAAGGGGAAGGGGAAAGGGACAGGGTGATTCTTTTTTAAAGGATTCAAAATTTACATCTAGATAGCAGAATAAATTCTAAAGTTCTATAACACTGCAGAATGACTGTAGTTAACCTTAATATATTACATACTTTCAAATAGCTGGAAGGAGGAATGTTCCCAACACAAAGAAGTGACAAATGTTTGTGATTGTGGGTATGCTAATTACCCTAATCTGATCACTACACATTATATGTATTGAAACAGCACTAGGTACTCCATAAATATGAACAGTTATTACATGTCAATTAAAAATAAAAAATCTTCTACACACATATCAGTGTTTTGTCTATAATTTATTTTATAAATGTGTTTCCCAATTTCTGTTTTATTCGTGACGTTTTACAACACCAAACATTTCTAATCTTTATGTATTTAAATCTACTGTTCTTGTTCTTTGTTTTCTGCCTTACATAGTCTTTTCTCTTCCTCACCTCAAGATTATGTATTTATATAATTTTACCTTTTCTCACGGTTTCATATTTATATGCTTAATTCTTAAACAGTTAAGAATTTATTTTGGAGTAAGTCATGGGATAGGAAAGCTAACTTAATTGTTTCCCGGGTGATTAGTCAGTCACTGAAGTCATTCATGGGACTGTCTACCTTTTCCTCTGATTTGAAATGGAAACTTTGTTACATACTAACTTTTAAATACATATGTAAGGTCTATTTATAGACTTTTAAGGTTTTCCTACTTTTTTCTGTCTATCCACCAGTAAAAATATTTAAACCATGTTGACATTATAAATGTGTTCTGACATCTGGTGATAATAGATACCCCATGATTCTTATTTTAACATTTGTTATTACTGTTCTCATTGTTTATTCTCCCAGATAAACGGGGGGATCATTTTTCGGTTACAAAAATATGTTTGAATTTTGATTGGAACTGTGTAATAAATTTTTTAATTAATTGTGGAAGAATTGCTCTCTCTCCAATAGTGATACTCACCATCCAGAAATAGTACCCCATTTGTCTCAGCTGCTCTCAAATGTCTGCAGTGTCCCTTACAAAAATATTTAGGCCTTTGTGAGGTTTTCTCTCCCCATTTATTTTATATTTTAGATGGCTATTGCAATGGATAAGGAAACTGTTGATTTGGCCATTTCACTGAATTCTCTTTTTAATTTTACATAGTTATTCATTGATTTTTTTTTTTATTTTTTCCAGGTGGCCAACTACATAACCCATAAATAATGATAATTTTGTATCTTCTTTTCCAGTATTTGACCTCACATATTTTTTCATATCTAATTGTTTTTTATAATTTCCAGAATAATGTTGAATAATAATGGTTAGATTTCTTGCTCCTTTTTAAGTTGTCATAGGAATAATAAGAGCTAATTTTTTTTTTTTTAGTTGAGATAGGGTTTCACTGTGTTGGCCAGGTTGATCTCAAACTTCTGACCTCTAGTGATTCTCCCGCCTTGGCCTCCCAGAGTACTGGGATTACAGGCGTGAGCCACTGTGCCTGGCCTGATAATAGCTAATATTCTTTAGGGGTTTATGTGAGGCACTGTTCTGAGCAACTTAGTGACTCACCTATTTAATCCACCCAACAGCTCTTTGAGGTAGGTACTATTAATATTCCCATTTTACAGAAAGAGAAACTGAGACACAGAGATACTGAGTAACTTGCCCAAGGTCATACTGTAAGTAACTGACGGAGCCAAGATTTCAATCAAGGCATTCTGATGAGTAGGTTGGTGATGATGACCCGATAACTCTTTCTAGACATGGATTGAATCCTTAGCAATACCTTTAGTTCTCATACTGCTAATGCCAGCCTGCAGAGAACAGCCACCACTGGGCTCCCCAGTGTCAGTGAGGATGATGAGATTCCAAAAGAGCTAAAGCCAGATAGCAACACTTAACCACCAGCAGCAAGGGTGGGGCATAACTGCCATAATGGGCAGCAAGGTCACAATGGAAGTTGGGGCAGCTATGGTGTTCCCAAGGACAAGATAGATGGTCAACCAACAAATGTACTGCTTGAGACATAAGATCACAAGAGGTTAAAAGTGGATGAGCAGAAAGTTGACATGAGCTCCCCAGTGGAAAGTCATGAGGGCTCACCCAGTTTCCAGACCTGAGCCAATTCTCAGACCTAGAACTGACCAATTGAAGGAGTGCCTGAGTCCCCTTGTGGAGAACTCTGTAGCATCACAGCAAGTGTCCTCAGTCATGATTCTACCAGTCCTTCCCAAAACAACATTTACCTGAGTAATCGCACACTGGAGAAAGAATATCCGCATGATTTTTCAAGGGCTCTTGGATACAGGACCTAAGTTGACACTGACTTGGGGACCCAAAACACAAGCAGGGCATCCCTGTTATAGAGAGGACATTGGAGGTCAGGTGATAAGTAGAGTCTGCCTTATTATAGACTCCATGTGTTTGTAGACCCACCCTGTGATCATTTCTCTAGTACTTGAGTACATAATCTGGACCAATATGGACTGGTAGAAATTTGTATTGGTTGCCTGATCTCTGGAATAAAAGCCCTGTAATAGCTTTTAAGCTATTGTCTCTCGGCTTCAACCCACCCCTACCTCTTCCGCCTCCCACACACACACTTCTATGTTCTGCTTTGTGATGCTGGGACTGGGGCTCTGCAAGCCACATTTCTGCTTTGCCAGCTGGCTCTACATTCAGCTCTTCCAATACGGGAAACTTGAGGAATAAAAAGACCTGTGCTTCGTGTTCCTGTCGCAGCACCTCAGTCTCACTGCTCCCCTTGGCATTTGCAGTCACAGCATGCATTCAGTTTGCAAGATTTCCAACACTGGCAGGACCAGTATCACCGTGGTCCCCAGAAACACCAGCACAGCTGACCAGGACCTTTTCCTTAGAGTTCTGGGTCACAGCCCCAGAGGATGCCTCCTCTGAACTCAGAGTCATCAACATAAGCTGAGTAGTGGCCCCCTTTCAGAGATCTGAGATTCAGCTCCTCTGCAAGGTTTTACCTATCAATAATTCCAATTTCTTCCCTTGTTCCCCCAGGTGTAAGAGTGGTAGCTGAGATATCTTAGTGTTCTCTCTTTGCCTTTCCAGTTTTTTAATAACTACTTAATAATTCCTTACATTAAGTCCTTTCTGTTAAAATAACATGTGTGGTGTCTCTTGACTGAGATATTATAGGAAAAGCCTGGTGAAAACCTTGAAATTGCCCCCCTGTGCCCTGACAAGAAAATGAGAAGCAATGCTCCATCACAGGAAGAATGGCAGAGATTGGGGCTACCCTCAAAGACACAAAGGAGGCTAGGCTGGTGGTCACATCGTATCCCCATTTAGTGCACCAGTCTATCTTCTAGAAAAAGCCAGTTAGGTCATGCATTTTATGGTGGACTATCATGACCAAGTATTCACCCCAACCACAACTGCTGTTTCAGATGCAGTATTTTTACTACAACAGATCAACATGGTCTCTGGTACTTGGTGTAACACTATTAAATTGGAGAATGCATTCTCTTCAATCCCTACTAGAAAGGAGCATCAAAAGCAATTTGCTGTCACTTAGAACAGACAGATACATACATTCACTGTCATGCCCTCATGGTTAGATTACAATAAAGCTTAACAGGATTGGGATCATCAGGATGTTCTGTAGGCAATCTCAAGGTTTCACTGTGCTGGCAACATCGTTTAATCGTGCCTAGGGGACAGGAAGTGGTAAGCATTCTGGTCAGATATATCTGGATCAGAGAGTGGAAGAGGAAGCTTACACACAATCAAGGGTTTTGCTGTGGTCAGTGAAGCTTTCAGGGGCCCTGTGGTTTGAGACATGCCAGGTCACTCCTCCAAGGGACGAACAAATTTGTGCACTTTGTACCTCCTACCACTAAGAAAGTGGTACAATGCCCAACGGACCTCTTCAAATTTTGGAGACCACATCCACCACACTTGTGAATACTGCTCCAACTCATTTAGTAGTGAGTCAGAAGGCTTCTAGTTTTGAGTGGGTGTTATGGGCCAAATGCGTCCCTACAAAATGTATCCATCAAAACCCTAACCTCCAGTACCTCAGAATGTGAGTGTATTTGGAGATAGGGCCTTTAAGAGATGAATTAATTAAAATAATGTCATTAAAATGGGTTCTAATCCAATCTGACTAGTGTTCTTATAAGAAGAGGAAACCTGGACACACGAGGAAGTGCCAAGAAGCTCACGCACAGAGGAAAGGCCCTCAGAGGGCACAGCAAGAAGGCGGGCCATCTGCAAGCCAGGAAGAGGCCTCCAAAGAGACCAGACCTGCTGACACCTGGAGCTGAGACTGTCCAACCTCCGGAACTGGACAGGTTTTTGTTGTTTAAGCCACCCAATGTGTGGTATGTTTTATGGCACCCCAAGCAAACTAATAGAGTAGGCCTGGAGCAAGTGAGGGCACTGGAACTGGTCCAGATTGTGGCACAAGCAACTCTAGTGTTTAGCTCTGTGACCCAGAAGATTCCATGCTGCTAGACTCTCTAGAACTTTTGACAAGTCTCAACAGGAGAACCACAATGAGAGCCCCAGAGGTCTAGAGCAACCCCATGCCACCCACAAAAGGCAGCTCTTCATTCAGAAAGCAGCTCCTGAGTGCTGCTGTGGCCATGAAGTGACTGAGTACCTGAGCTTGGGACATCAAGTGACTGTGCAACCAGTACTGCCTTCTATGACATGGATACTATCAGATCTGCCAGGACATAGGACTGCACAGAGAAAAAAAAAATAAGAAAAAGATCCATCCTAATCTGGGACTTAGACCTCTCAGAGACAAAGGTCTGAGTTATTCCACAAGGTAAGCAATCTAAACCAATAGAAATGCTGGCCAAGGGGGAGGAGGGTCTAAAAAGGGTAGAATAGAAGAGAGCTGTTCAATGAACATCATGGGAAAGACTGCAGCAGTAGACAGTGAGAACTTGGCCCACTAATGCTCAAGTTGTCTTTTTTTTTTTTTTTTTTTAATATTTCTTTGTGACCTTGAAGAAGCAGTGATAGGATAGAGTAAGCCTAACACAGGACACAGGTGGATCTGAGTGGAACAAGGTCTTGACTGCAGTTGACACTGTCAGTGCCCCGCCCAGATCCCCTCACCCTTGACACTTCAGAGCACACCAACCTTCTACCTGTCGGCACCTAGATTCATTTTCCTGGGGGTTTCCTCTGACCTACAGAGCCACTCTGCTTCTGTGCACAGCAGGCCAGATGTGCCAGGGAAATTACACCATGGCCCCAGGAGCAACCTTTGATTAATAACTGATGGAAACTGGAGTATAAATATCCCAGTTCCCTTACTTCCTAGGTGGGATAACTCCAAGGCCTATGTTTTAGATTACCATTCAGTGTTCCTCAGAGAGATTAAACTCTGGTTACCACAGCAGTAACCTGTTTTGTAAGAACCATTATTTGCTGCCCTCTCCCCCTGGGTCATTTCTTCCCTACCACACCTGTTGTGATCCTTCCTCCATCCTCCACCCCCCAAAAAAGTGATTGGCTTTACTGTCTCAATGTCTGCTGCTGGGAAAACCCAAACCAAGGTAAAACACGACTCCTACAAAAATATAGACCGTCTCTCTCTCTCTCTCTCTCTCAAGTCTCACTCCCACCACCCAGACTGGAGTGCAGTGATGTGATCTCAGCTCACTGCAGCCCAGGCTCAGGCGATCCTCCTACCTCAGGCCCCAAGTAGCTGGGACTACAGGCATGCGCCACCACACCCAGCTAATTTTTTGTATTTTAGTCTCCCCATGCTGGGAGACCTTAACCTTGCCCAGGCTGGTCTCAAACTCCTGGACTCCAGGGATCCATCCACCTTGGCCTCCCAAATTGCTGGGATTACAGGTGTGAGCCATCACGCCTGGCCCAAAATATAAACAATCTGTAATCAACAACACACTCCTAATTCCTTCCCACTGTTGTCTGGGATTGCTCCCTCTTATACATGCAGAAAAATGAGGTAATGGACTGTGGAAGTGATGGGAAAAGAGTACTTGGCCACTTGAAGGGTAAACACCTGCAAAATAAGGCGGCTACACTATATTCTGATGGACACAAACCTTGGGTCTCTGCCTAAGGGAGTAAAGAACAGAGAAGGTCTAGACTCTACATTTTTCATGTGTCACTCTTGTGTGACCTAAAACCTGGGTGTGCCATAAGGCATTCCTTAAATCTCCTCCATTTGTCTCTCATATGATGAGCAGAGATTCCTTCAAAATCTGGCATGTGTCATCCATTTTACTCTTTTAAGGCATCATTTCCATATTTTCTCTGTCTTCATTTTCTATGCTGTTGTAGATATTTTAATGAAAGTTGAATGAGATTGCATGGTGGAGGATGCTGGCCATATGATATTTTGATCTGAACAACTGCAGTATTCCTTCTCATGAAGTGGTGAAATGATAAAATGGAAGATGGAGTTGCAGAGGTTCATGAAGACCTTCGTCCTGGAATAAGGCACTCTTTCCAAATAGAGCCACAGTAGAGATGTACTGTCAATAAGAATAAGCTACATTGTGTAAAGTACTGGAAATTCAAGTCCTCATTAGCATGGTTCCTCAATGATTCCTAAGAAAATTATTCATGAGCTTGGGGAGACATAGAAAAGAGATAAAATAGAGTGAGCACACACGTGAGAGAGAGAGAAGAAAAAGAGAATGGCGGGGTCTCCATTTCAAAGAGGATGTAAGTCATATTTATTTCCCCAGAGACCTACTAAACTGGTCATTCAATAATGCTTAGAATACTTTGAGAAGAATTAGGAAACAATTTCATTTTATAGTCAGCATTCCCAACTATTTCATTCCGCAAGTGACATGTTAACAGCCAATCACAATTTTGCAGTAAATTCTGGAAGAGTAGAGGTTATTTTCATTTTGATTTGATTTGAGTGATTTTTCATTGGTTAAGTTCCATTATTATCTGGGTGACACCTCTTGCAATAATAACCTTGCTTTGCTCCACATCTTGTCATATTTATCTTTCCTGACCAGCTGCCATTCACACTCTGACCTGTGATAGTAGCTAGTCTGCCCTGACCTTTGCAGCTGGGAAACTCAAAGGGGCTAATGAACTACCAGTTCATACCTATCCTAATTAGCTCTCTTTAACAACTGTAGGAAAGAGTCAGTTCTTTGTGATCTTTCTAGTACAAAAATTGAAAGAAAGTTAAACTAAACTGGAAGCAGAAAAAAATTCACCTTGGAAAATCCAAGGAGCTTCTCAGTCAAACTGAAATCCCATTTTAGCACTTCCAAAGTCTCCCAGTGTGACTCCCAACTCTCACTCTGGGGCTGATGATATTGGTTTAAATTTTCAAGCACATATTCAGTGTGCTATACTTAAAAGTACTAGGAAGTGAGGATCATGAGACCATATAAATGAGCCATGGCTAGCAAATAAGATGCATTACACATTTTAATATAAAACATTTGAGTCACCCAGATACCTAATTGCCCTGAATCCTCCATTTAATACTCTCTAGGGATGTGCTTGAAATCACATCACATCTTATTCAGTAACAAAAATCCCATAAAATAGTGTTTATTTGACTTTAACATGCATTAAGATTACCTAGAGAGGGAATCTCAAGCCCAGCCTGAGATTCGTTTTCTGATGGCAAGGGTGGGACCTGAGAATCTGCATTTAAAATAAATATGGACCAAGTTTATCCCGAATTCTGGCTTTCAAAGTTCCAATGAGAGGATCAGGAAAAACAACTAATGGGTACTAGGCTTAATAACTGGATGATGAAATAATTGGTAAAACAGACCCCCAAGACACAAGTTTACCTATGTAACAAACCTGTACCTGTACCCCTGAACTTAAAAGTTAAAAAATATACGTATATTTACAAGCTGAATTTTTTAATTGACACATAATACTCGTGCATGCTTATGGGATACATGTGATACTTGGTTACATGCACGGAACTGCAATGATCAAGTCACGGTATTTAAGGTATCCGTCACCACAACTATAAATTATTTGTATGTGTTGGGAACATACTGAGTCCTCTCTTCTAGCTATTTTGAAATACATAATACATTACCATTAACTATGGTCACCCTACTCTGCTATCGAACATTAGAACTTATTCCTTCTATCTATCTATCTATCTATCTATCTATCTATTTATCTATATGTTTGTACCCATTAACAAACTTCTCTTCATCTCCCCACCACATACACATACTCTTCCCTTACAAGCCAGATTTTGATTGTAGAATTTTTCCAGTCAGTCTGATTTTCTGAGTGGTGAAGTGGAAGGCACTTTGGGCTCAGAATAATGGACTTGTATTCAACTCTGGTATTCCTACTATGGAATGCACTAATGTATATAGTCTTATTTGGTGAAAGATGAAGAAATATGACAATTAAAAAGTTCCAATGTCTAAAAGTTGAAACTGAGAACTGTGATAAGACACAAAGCTTCATTGTGATTTAATATCATTATCGAAAGGTCACAGAAATGCAAATAGAGCATCTGAGATGAATGAGATGAGATGAATGAGACAGCTTAATCCACCCCATAGGCCTATGGCTGTTGAAGCTTTGATCACATTTTTCAACTGGCCCTTTTATATCCAAACTGCTTTCAATGTAAAAATTATCCCGAGGACTAAAAAGGCCAACTAACTCATTGAGCACCTAATTTGCCTAGCACTGTTCTAGTTATCACTGGAAAGTCAAAAGTAGAAGAAGATACTGTCCCTGTTCCTCAAGAAAATAGAAGAGATTACATCATCCCCATGAAATCAGAAAACAACGATGAAATGCTAAATTGGCTCCTGACCTTAAGAAGAAAGAGATCCATGCAGGTTACAGTGTCTGGAGAAGGCTTCATAGCAGGAGGTGGGAGTTACACTGAAATTTGACTTGGAAATATTTGAATTGAATTGGGAAAAAGAAGAAAGCAGAATATTATGTGAATTATATGATATCGGAATGAACACAGATGTCAGAAGTCTAAGTCAAATGCATCAGATTTCACAAGCTTCTTAGGTGTCTACGTGTGCCTCAGGTCTCATTTAGCTTTAGAAGTGAAAATCTAATTGGAGGTGGAAAATGTACCAAAATTACAACCTACAGAGTGATTTTTGGAGGAAAAAACAAGTAGATAGTGGGAATGAGGACTGAACTGGGATAGCCTCGAGTTCCATGCCTGGATCTACTGTTGCCTGCTGCACTGCATTGAATAATACATTTAACTTCTCTATGCCCTGGCCTCCCTTCTCCCTTCTCCTCCAAGATGGGGCCAATATTGCTTACTTCGTAAGGAGTTCTGAGTAAATGACAGGCACGTGCAAATATCTGAGAACTAGCCGGGCATGGTGGCTTACACCTGTAATCCCAGCACTTTTGGAGGCCAAGGCAGGTGGATCACCTGAGGTCAGGAGTTTGACATCAGCCTGGCCAACATGGTGAAACCCCATCTGTACTAAAAATACAAAAAATTAGCCGGGCATTGTGGTAGGCGCTTGTAATCCCAGCTACTCAGGAGGCTGAGGTAGGGTCATTGCTTGAACCCGCGAGGTGGAGGTTGCAGTGAGCTGAGATCTTGCCATTGCACTCCAGTCTGGGCAACAAGAGTGAAACTCCATCTCAAAAAAAAAAAGCTGAGAACTAACACATAGAAAGTTTGAGAATCTACAAAAGTAAATAGTGAGAGTAACAAGTCACCAGAGGGAACTGCTCCCTAGCCTGTGCAGAGCTGCTGCAGCTGCAGAGCCTGAGGCAGCCTACAGGCTGGAATAAGAGGAGAAAACCAAGGGCCCCACTCCCTGGAATGAGCTACCTGAGAGAGAGGGCCAAGCCCCAGTTATGAGCAGGAGAATACAAAAACAGTACTTTGTCAACATCTTATGAACAGGCCTCAAGACAACCTTATAATTAAACTGAGAGGAGACCAAGTATGTTTGATTGTCAGTGGTTAAAAGGGGCTTTAGAGTTTCCTGCTACCTTCCAACTCCCCATGAAAAGATCTTTTCTCCTCCCTTTACGCACAGGACTTTCACATGTCATTCCCATCAATGCAGATCAAACTTCCTCACCACCCCCACCATCCTCTTCACAAATCAGCCTGAGCCACAGTAACTCATAGGAGCATGGCTTCTCATTTCCCAGTCTAGCAGTCAAAGAAAACTATTTTTAAAGTCCCAAATCTTTATAATCAACTGAACTATTACTGGATACAAACTGTCATTTGAAGCAAAATATTGTTAGAAAACAGAAACAAAACACATATACCTTGTGCTATTGGGTTAATGGATGCTTCTGAGTTCAAAAAAGCTGCTGTGGTTTTTATCTCCCTTCCACATCTAATTTTAGCCTGTTTCCTGCCCTTTGATTTACTTGGCCAACAACTCCCAGAGTTAATTGGCTGGGAGGCTGAGATGCCAGAGACTTAAGTAGCTGTGGCCCACAGCTCTTCTGCAGGGGCAAGCACACAGTCTTAGGTGATGGATCAGTCCCTCCAGTGGGCAGGGAGGTGCAGCTCAAGGCTTCTTTTCACAAGGGTCATAAAGGCCAGGTGGGGAATGGCAGTGTCCGGCTGAGGGAGGGAGCTGCCACACTGCCTGATCACTCACGTGGCAGCAGTGGGGAGGAGCTCGGCAGCACCTTTGGCCACAGAGGTATGCTTCTGTCACAAACAGTAAGGCAAGGAGGCTCTGAGGACTGAATTCAGCCTCTTTTTCACTGTGGAGGCCATTTCTTGGTGAAGTGTGGACCTGCTTCTACACTAAAATGAATATTTGGACAGGGGCTCATTTTTGCTACATACTCACCTGGTTTAAAATGAACCAGGCCCTAAGCGGTGTGTAATAATCAGCAGTTCACAGAGAAAATCACAAATGACTCTTGGCAAAATCAAATTAGCTCAGCATACACAATACGTAAGGCTAGAAACGTCTATGCAGATAAATCTCAGTCTAAAAATAAAGCTAGTTCTTTTTAAACAAGGTAATAGGGGCGAATTATTTTGGTTTTCTGAGTAATGATCTTTTAAAGAGCAACATCTTTATCTGTGTGCTGGAATACAATGGACTTAACCCGAGTGGGCCTGCTGACTCATCCAAGCCAGGCAGATAGAAGACCAGTGAATGAAGCTCACAGTTCCGCTTTACAGGAATCAAGTTCTGATTTACAGAAAAATTCAATTGTGATTTCATCACAAAGCAAAACATAATTAAAGGACTCTTATTATCTGTCTGCATGCATAGAGCTGAGCTCAGTGCCAAGCCAGCAGTGTTTTTTCTTTGGATGTAGCTTTTGGCAGGGCTCACGCCATTATAGCACCTTCATTTTAGAATTCAACAGGGTGACTCAATTTTTCATTAATTATGGGACAGTTGCTATTTATCATGACAGGGAGCCAGTATCCAAACCTTCATTTTTCAAATAAGAAACCGAAAACACAATCAAGTTCAATGACATGGCCAAAGTTATATACAAAGAATAACTCTCTGGAAACACTAGTCTTTCAGTTTCTCAAACTCCTCTATGTCTGAAATGTTCTTTGTGCCCTCCTTCCCCACCTCCTACCCGCAAGTACCTTTTCACCTCGTTAACTCATTCATTCTTCAGATGGCAATGTAAACATCCCTTTCCTTATTATATGCTTTCATACAGTTGTGTACGTATTTTTCATAGTACTTACCATAATTTGAAACAATATGTTTGTTTTTGTTTATTCAATTAACATCCATCTCCCTGACTGACTATAAACTCTGCTAGGGCTGGGACTGGATCTGTTCTTGTCCATCACGGCATCTCAAACACCCAGCACTGCACCAGGCTCATAATAGGCTCACACTGAGTATGCGTTGAATGAATGGATGGATTTGTTTTCTGCATAGCATACAATTTTGCATGGCAGACCTACATATTTAAAGGCTATTGTAGTACTAACCAAAAAGTTATGCATGGTTTTCTAACTGATGCAAAAGTGAAAACAATGATTTCAAAGATAAAAGCCAGTGTGGCCTCTCTCATCAACACCTACTGACTGCTTGCCACTTTGTCACCCCTGCCATGAAAGAATCCTTTGTTAAAGGGAAAAGATGACTCTTTCTCCCAACGTGAGCACATGGTGTTTACACACATATAATAACACTGTTATTATCAAGCCATAAAAGTTAATTAGCTAAGTTTCCAGTTTTCAGTGATATCTACAATCATAATGCTTAGTCGTGGAGCAGCTGAGCTGAACCAGGAAGCGCCAGAATCCCCCAGGTGCATCTCTAAGATTGCATTGTGCCTCAAGAATATTAAGTGTGCCCTCACATTGCAGTTTTCAATTACTTCAATATCCAAAGATCTCTAATAACAGTACATGTCAGGCAAGTAAACAAGGTCTCTGAAGAACATTCCTATGAAGAATTTGCAATACAGGAGCAATGGGAAAAGCACGTATTAAGCTTCTACCTCACCCTTTCTTTGATGCAGACTTTCCCATTCCAAATTCAACATTGGAAAACTAATGAAATTTGCCTTAGGTCCTCTCTTACCTCTTTCAGCAGCTGTCCCTACCCTCTTACCTTTGGAGATTTTCTGTATATTCTGTTCCTCGCCTAGCTCAGTGCTCGGCCCCCAACCCCATGGTTCAGAATCCCCTGCCCACTCCACTCACCCTCCCACCTAGTCTCCTGCCACCAGCCACTAACAAAGGCTTGCTCTCTCCATCAATGTCCATGTGTATTTTAATTAGAAGCAGTATCATCCCCCAAAGAGTGATTTTGCTAATGGTGAGACATCAGGCATCAGTTTTGAGATGTAATATATCCCAAAATTAGAGTAAACTGTGACCTAATCTTCTTACACATAAGACAATTTCATCCATTAGTCTCAGAGAAAATTCTTTCTGGCATAACAAATAACCCAAGTGACTGGGATTACATTGTTTTGTTTCTGCAATTCCCAAGACTCTTTTTACAGCTGTAGATACCCTGAGAGGACCTACCAAACCAACAACAACAACAGAAATCCTGCCTGGGTCCTCAGCAACTCCCTCCATTCCCCCAATGCCCATGTTTATCAGCTCAAACTATTCAACAGCAAAGTGGCGCTTTGTATTTTTATCATCTTAATATACCTCTGAGCTGAAAGGGTACAACACAACACAACAAATTTAGCCAATAATTCAGTACGCAACTAGAATTAGCAACCAGCATTTTGCTCTTTGAAAAAATAGAAGTCGTTGGTGTGATTCTTAATCTGCTTCTGACATCTTTGAAGGTGAAGTCCATTTCAGACAGCAGGGAACAGGGTTCACACAGATCAGATAAAAATTTCCTCTCTGAGCCTGCCAGTGGGGGCTGGACAGACAGTCTTAAATGTCTCAATGAAAGGGGCTTCAAGAGAGCCCCTCGCCCTACGGCCTCCTCACTGTCAGCTCCCAGTCCAGATCCACATCTGCAGCAACCTCCTAGCTGGTGCCCTGCCACCAAGCTAAGAACTCTCCCATCAATGCTTACTAATGACTAGCTCAATCTGTCTAAATGTAAAGCCAAACACACCCAGCAAAGGGGCCAGCACATTAGAATGTCTGAGCAAATGTCTACTCATCGGTTGAGTGAAAATGTGCGTGGATAAAATCCTGGACCAAACACCCAGAGCTTTCTTAATGTGGGGAGAAATTTAGTCTCATTTTTCACATCTGTTGAACTGGTCCAGGCAAAAGGGGTGACATTTTGAATTAGATGTTCATAACAACTGCATCATGTTTTAATTACCAAACTAGTATGCAAAACAAATATCCCTCCAGTACAGGGTGAGGTTCAGAGAAGGTATGTGGGCTGGAGCAGTGTTAGACATCAAATAGGCAATGCATTCTTATGATTCAAACATATTTTTAAAAAATCAAAAATATCTACAGTCAAAAGTCTTCTCACTACTGTCTTCTATCCAACTGCCTTTCATTATTCAAGTAACTCCTATTCTTATTTTCCTATGAATTCCTAGAGTTTCTTTATAAGTATGTCAAGAATATGTATTATCCCCCCACCACGGTTTTAAATAAAAAGTAGCATATTATCTATACAGTTCTGCACATTCTTTTTCATGGTTGCATAAAATTTTGTTGTGTAAATATACTACGATTAACCAGTCTCTATTATAAACTTCTGTGTTGCTTCCCATCTTTTATTATTTCAAATGATGCTACAATGAATAAGCATGTACAAAATTCTTTCTGTACCTATGCAAGTGTATCTGAAGGATGAATTCACAGAAGTGGAATTACTCTGTCCTTGTTTAAGCTACAGTCTTAACTACTTGCTTTTAGTGGGCATAAAAACATTCCTGGGTCAAGATCACTTCATCAAAACAATCATATCAATGTTGATACAAGGAAGGAAACCCATTTTAACGGCATTGGCCAGTGTTGGAAAAAATGTTGGTTAACTTTCAAAGGCTACCAACCCCTTTCTTAAATGTTTTGGACATTTATTGGGTTTTGGCCACCCAGAATTAAAACCCTTAAAAATGGCCTGGATACCAAACTTTAAATATTGCATCTCCTGTTTACAATTCTCAGAAACAGAAATGACCTTAGGCAAAAATCTACACTGAATCACACAAGCGCTTAATGATTCCTTTGCATAGTCAAGAGACTTGGCAGAAGCCAGATAGGAGAGTGATTTTAAAAAGAAGGATGATTTTAAGTGGGTTCACATGTATTAGAACTACAAAGAAAAGTGAGGGAATGCTGAATTCAACTTTCACAACAGTGGTGTCCTCCTATAGGAGGTGTGGTGAGGGAGCCAGGAGCTTCAAAGGCACTGGTAATATTTTATTTTTTAAGTTGAGTGGTTGGGAACATGGGTGTTAATCTTATTAATATCATTTATGCCATCTATACACTACATAATATGTATGTATGTATATTCATAACTTTTAAGAATATAAATGTAGTCAATAATTCTGAAAAGAAAAATAATGAGAAGTAACGACTTACTAGATGTGATATATAATTTTAAAATATTGCGATAATGATATAGGAAGAGAGACAGAAAAATGGAACATAAAGCATCAAGACTGCAGAAATTAACCCAAAAAATGAATTATCATGTGATAAAGATGGCATTTACAATCAGTAAGAAAAATATAGACTATTCAATGATATGTTGGAGACAGGCTAGAAATATGAAAAATATAAATGAATCCCTAACTCATTCTTATGTCAAAATAAATTCTAGATGAATCACAGACTTAGATGCAAAAAAATGAAACTATTAAAAAAATTAAAACCATAAAATCATAGCAATCCTAAAATAAAATTTAGCTGACTATATATATAAAAATTGGAGTGAAGGAGTTTTTTATAAGCAAGACACAAAAGCAGAAGACAATAAAAAACATCTTTGGGAGGCTGAGGCGGGCAGATCACCTGAGGTCAGGAGTTCGAGACCAGCCTGACCAATATAGAGAAACCCCATCTCTACTAAAAATACAAAATTAGCCTGGTGTGGTGGCATATGCCTGTAATCCCAGCTACTCAGGAGGCTGAGGTAGGAGAATTGCTTGAACCTGGAAGGCAGAGGTTGCAGTAAGCCACGCCATTGCACTCCAGCCTAGGCAACAAGAGTGAAACTCCATCTCAAACAAACAAAAAATCTTGATTATATTTGATTATATGATTGACTGAACAACCTAAAAATTAAATATTCTGTGTGGCAGGCTGAATAATTGCCTCTCAAAGATATCCATGTATGTGAATATTACCTTATACAGAAAAGGGATTTTCTATGTCCTTTAAGTTAAGAATCTTCAGGTGGGGAAGTAGCCAAATTGTCCAGGTGGGCCCTAAACGTAATCACAAGAGTTTTTCTAAGAGGGAGGCAAGAAGGTTAAAGGACTCAGAAGGAGATGTGGAGACAGATGCATAAAGTGTTGCAAGGAAGGGGTACAGGACAAAAAACGCCACAGCAACCTTTAGAAGCTAGAAAAGACAGGGAGACACTCTGCCAGAGTCTCCAGGAGGACTAGCCCTGCCAACACCTTGACCTTAGCCCAGTAAAACTGGACTTCTGGCCTCCAGAATGGTGAGAGAATAAAATTATGTTACTTAAAGCCACAAGCTTGTGATACTTTGTTATAGTAACAATAGGAAACTGACACATTCTGTATTTCAAAAACTACCACAAATATTTTAACAAAATGACAATACTTTGATAGCCCTAATATGTAAATAGTTTTCTAAAAATCAATTAGACAAACCCTTCGATATTAGTAGAAATACAGGAGAAACTAACAGGCAATATAACAAAAGAAAAAATAGCAATTGGCCAACATACAGGTAAAAAAAATTAAACTTTATTAATAATCAAACATATAAAGAACAAATGTTTTTCACTTTCCAGATTGGCAAAAAAGAAAAAGTTTGCTAATACTCTATATTGAGAAGTGTATTGGGAAAAGGGCAGTTTTGCATACTATGGATGGGAGTATAAACTTCTCTCATTAAACGTCTTCTGTCATTAAACGTCTCTGAATGACAATTTTCAAAATGGTTCCAAATTTCAAGCAGGTTCACACTTAATTTACATACTCTACTTTTATGAATTTACCCAAAGTTGCAATTCCAAAATTGTGTAAAGAAATACATATGGAATTATTCATTTAGCATTATTTGCAGTGGTGAAAATCATGAACCACCTAAATGTTTATAAATAGGAGATTCACCAAATAAGTTACTGTACATCTGTATAATAGAATAATACTGTTACTAAAATATTATTGACACAAANATGTTTTTCACTTTCCAGATTGGCAAAAAAGAAAAAGTTTGCTAATACTCTATATTGAGAAGTGTATTGGGAAAAGGGCAGTTTTGCATACTATGGATGGGAGTATAAACTTCTCTCATTAAACGTCTTCTGTCATTAAACGTCTCTGAATGACAATTTTTCAAAATGGTTCCAAATTTCAAGCAGGTTCACACTTAATTTACATACTCTACTTTTATGAATTTACCCAAAGTTGCAATTCCAAAAATTGTGTAAAGAAATACATATGGAATTATTCATTTAGCATTATTTGCAGTGGTGAAAAATCATGAACCACCTAAATGTTTATAAATAGGAGATTCACCAAATAAGTTACTGTACATCTGTATAATAGAATAATACTGTTACTAAAAATATTATTGACACAAACAAATATGCAGGCACATCTCCTTTTATTGGGCTTTGCTTTATTGCGCTTTGCAGATATTGCAGTTTTTACAAATTGAAGGTTTGTGGCAACAGTGGGTCGAGCAAATCGATTGGTGCCATTTATCCATAAGCATGTGCTCACTTCATGTCACATTTTCATAATTCTCATGGAATTTCAGATTTTTTTCCTTACTCTTATATCTGGTATGGTTACCTGTGACCACTGATCTTTGATGTTACTATTGCAGTTGTGTTGTGATGCCAAGAACCACGCTCATATAAGACGGCAAACCTAATTGATAAATGGGTGTGTTCTGATTGCTCCATCGACCAGCAATTCCCCTACTTTTCTCCTTCTCCTTGGGCCTCCTATTCCCAAGGAGATACCAATACTGGGATTAGGCCAATTAATAACCCTACAATAGCCTCTAAGTGTTCAAGTGAAAGGAAGAGTCACGTGTCTCTCACTTCAAATCAAAAGCTAGAAATGATTAAGCTTTGCGAGGAAGGTATGTTGAAACCCACGACAGGCAGAAAGTGAGGTCTCTTGTGCCAGTTAGCCACATTGTGAATGCAAAGAAAAAGTTCTTGAAGGAAATTAAAAGTGCCACTCCAGTGAACACACGAATGATAGGAAAGCCAAAGAGCCTTATTGCTGATGTGGAGACAGTTTGAGTGGTCTGGATAAAAGATCAAACCAGCTACAGCATTCCCTTAAGCCAAAACCTAATCCAGAGAAGGGAAAGAAGCTGCAGAAGAAAAATTGGAAGCTAGCAGAGGTTGGTTCATGAGGTTTAAAGAAAGAGGCCATCTTCATAACATAAAAATGCAAGGTGAAGTGCCAAATACTGACGTAGAAGCTGTGGCAAGTTATCCAGAAGATCTGGCTAAGAACATTGATGAAGGTGGCTACGCTAAACAACAGATTTTCAATGCGGATGAAACAGCCTTAGGGTGGAAGAAGGTGAGATCCAGGACTTTCATAGCTAGGCAGGAGATGTCAATGCCTGGCTTCAAAGCTTCAAAGGACAGGCTGACACTCTGGTTAGGAGCTAAGGCAGCTTGTGACTTTAAGTTGCAGCCTATGCTCATTTACTATTCTGAAAATCCCAGGACACTTAAGAATTATGCAAAATCTACTCAGCCTGTGCTCTATACATGGAACAACAAAACCTGGATGACAGCACATCTGTTTATAGCATGGTTTACTGAATGTTTTAAGACCAATTTTGAAATCTGAGAAAAAAGATTCCTTTCAAAATAGTACTACTCACTGACAAAGCACCTTGTCACCTAAGAGCTCTGGCAGGGATGTACAAGGAGATTAATGTTGTTTCCATGCCTGCTAACAAAATATCCATTCTTCAGATCAAGGAGTCATTTTGGCTTTCAAGTCTTATTTAAGAAATACATTTTGTAAGGCTATAGGTCCCATAGATAGTGATTCCTCTGATGGACCTGGGCAAAGTAAATTGAAAACCATCTGTAAAGCATTCACCATTCTAGATGCCATTAAGAACATTTGTGATTTGCAGAGGGAGGTCAAAAATCAACATGAATAAGCCATTACAATGGTCTATGCCTGTAATCGCAGCTACTCAGGAGGCTGAGGTAGGAGGATTACCCAAAAGACTATAATTATGCTTATGAATAGTCACTACACTCCAGCCTGGGCATCATAGTGAGATCCTGTCTCTAGAAAAAAAAATTTAACAGGAGTTTGGAAGAAGTTGATTCCTACTCTCATGGATGATTGTGAGAGGTTCAAGACTTCAGTGGAGGAAGTGACTGCAGATGTGGTGGAATAGCAAGATGACAAGCATTAAAAGTGGATCTTGAAGATACGACCAAATTGCTGCAATCTCACGATCAAACTAACCAACAAAGATTCTTATGGATGAGAAAAGAAAGTGATTTCTTGAGATGGAATCTACTCCTGATGAAGATGCTATGAACATTGTTGAAATGACAACTAAGGATTTAGAATATTTTGTAAACTTAGTTGATGAAGGAGCAGCAGGGTTTGAGAGGATTGACTCCAATTTTGAAAGAAGTTCTACTGTGGGTAAAATGCTATCAAACAGCATCACATGCTACAGAGAAATCTTTCATGAAAGGAATAGTCCATCGATGCAGCAAACTTCATTATTGTTTTATTTTTTTAAATTGCCACAGCCACTCCAGCCTTCAGCAACCACCACCATGATCAATCAGCAAACATCAACATTGAGGCAAGACCCTCCACCAACAAAGATGCCAGTTCACTAATGGCTCAGATGATCATTAACATTTTTAGCAATAAAGTATTTTTAATTAAGGCATGTACATTGTCTTTTAGACATAATACTACTGCACACTAGACTACATTGTGGTATTAACATAATTTTTATATGCACTTGGAAACAACCTCATGTGACTTGCTCTATTGCAATAGTCATTTTATTGCAATGGTCTCAAACAAACTCACATTATCCCAGGGGCATGTCTGTATACTGAAAAGGTATACAAAATGGTATATATGTTGTCATCCCATTTATGTAAACAATATGTGAAATTCTGTATTATATATTGTGTTAGGTTTGATTATTATTTCAGTTCTTCACTTCTCCTTTGCCATGTGACCTTGTAGTGCACTGGAGTGGGGAGAGTGCATTTCCCATCACCATTAATCTTCAGCTTGACTGTTTGATTTGTTTTGGCCAAGGGAATGTAGACAAAAGTGACAATGTGTCAGTTCTAAGCCAAGCCCTTAAGAGGCATTACATGGTTCTGCTCACACACTTTCATTTCTGTTATTGCCACAAGAAAAATATGTCCTGGGAAACTGCTGATTTAAGAGGAATGTAAAAGCAAGTGAAGCAGAATGAAACCAACCCAAATCTTGAACCAAGCCAAATTAACCCACAATCTAAGAAAAGGCACTCAAGCCAAATCATAGACCCACGCGCAAGAAAAATAAACCTGTGTTATAAGCCATTGAATGTTAGTTGCTGTATTATGAAGCATTATTGTGACTATAACAAAGGCATACATTGTATTATTTAATTACGTACTGGAAAGAGAAATCTGAAGAAGAAATTGCCATCGTATTAACCTTGCCTGTCTCTAGATGATAGGATTTAGTACTGATCATTACTCTTTTAGTAATTTCATCTAGTCTCATTACTTTATTTTTTTCTTTATATATATATGTATATTCTTTTTTTTTCTTGACACGGGGTCTTTCTCTGTCACCCAGGCTAGAGTGCAATGCTGTGATCACAGCTCATAGCAGCCTCGACATCCCCAGGCTCATGTGATCCCCCCACTTCAGCCTACTGGCTAGCTGGGACTACAGGCAGCCCACACCACCAGCCCTGGCTAATTTTTTGTATTTTTTGTAAACAGGGGGTTTTGCCATGTTGCCCAGGCTGGTCTCGAACTCCTGGACTCAAGCGATCTGCCCACCTTGGCCTCCCAAAGTGCTAGGATTACAGGCATGAGCCACCATGTCTGGCCTAAAATATATATATGGAGACAGGCATCCTGCTATGTTGCTCAGAGTGATCTCGAACCCCTAAGCCCAAACAATCCTCCTGCCTCAGCCTCCCAAGTAGCTGGAATTATAGGCATGCTCCACCACACCTGGCTCGTTACTTTATCTAAGGGCTAACAACTCAGCCCAGCCTCATTTCTGAACCCCAGATCCATCCATCCAATTGCCTACTCAACATCATGTGAATCTCTCAATCTTAATATGTCCAAAACTGAGCTATTGATATTCCCCTCAAAAATCTGCTCTACCTACAGTCTTCTCCATCACAGTTGAAGGTAAAACCATTCAATTGTTCAAGTCAAAAAATGTGGAGTAATCTTTCTTTTTCTTTTTTTTTTTTTAATTATACTTTAAATTCTGGGATACATGTGCAGAATGTGCAGGTTTCTTACATGTGCCATGGTGATTTGCTGCACCCATCAACCCATCACCTACATTAAGTATTTCTCCTAATGCTATCCATCCCCTTGACCCCACCCCTCAACAGGCCATGGTGTGTGATGTTCCCCTCCCTGTGCCCATATGTTCTTATTGTGCAACTCCCACTTACGAGTGAGAACATGTGGTGTTTGGTTTTCTGTTCCTGTGTTAGTCTGCTGAGAATGATGGTTTCCAGCTTCATCCATGTCCCCACAAAGGACTTGAACTCATCCTTTTTTATGGCTGCATGGTATTCCGTGGTGTATATGTGCCACATTTTCTTTATCCACTCCATCATTAATGGGCATTTGAGTTGGTTCCAAGTCTTTGCTATTGTGAATAGTGCTGCAGTAAACATATGTGTACATGTGTCTTTATAGTAGAATGATTTATAATCCTTTGGGTATATACCCAGTAATGGGATTGCTGGGTCAAATGGTATTTCTAGTTCTAGATCCTTGAGGAATTGCCACACTGTCTTCCACAATGGTTGAACTAATTTACACTCCCACCAAGAGTATAAAAGTGTTCCTTTTTCTCCACATCCTCTCCAGAATCTGTTGTTTCCGGACTTTTTAATGATCACCATTCTAACTGGCATGAGATAGTATCTCGTTGTGGTTTTGATTTGCATTTCTCTAATGATCAATGATGATGAGCTTTTTTTCATATGTTTGTTGACTGCATAAATGTCTTCTTTTGAAAAGTGTCTGTTCATATCCTTCGCTTTTTGATAACTTTTTGATAAGGTTGTTTGTTTTTTTTCTTGTTGATTTAAGTTTCTTGTAGATTCTGGATATTAGCCCTTTGTCAGATGGATAGACTGCAAAAATTTTCTCCCATTCTGCAGGTTGCCTGTTCACTCTGATGATAGTTTCTTTTGCTATGCAGAAGCTCTTTAGTTTAATTAGATCCTATTTGTCAATTTTGGCTTTTGTTGTGATTGCTTTTGGTGTTTTAGTCATGACATCTTTGCCCATGCCTATGTCCTGAATGGTATTGCCTAGGTTTTCTTCTAGGGTTTTTATGGTTTTAGGTCTTATATTTAAGTCTTTAGTCCATCTTGAGTTAATTTTTGTATAAAGTGTAAAGAAAGGGTCCAGTTTCAGTTTTCTGCATATGGCTAGCCAGTTTTCCCAACACCATTTATTAAATAGGAAATCCATTCC
>NW_016809835.1:1918267-1959355 GCF_001698545.2 Rhinopithecus bieti | reverse complement strand
TTGCCCTGGCCAGAACTTCCAATACTATGTTGAATAGGAGTAGTGAGAGAGGGCATCCTTGTCTTGTGCCAGTTTTCAAAGGGAATGCTTCAAGCTTTTGCCCATTCAGTATGATATTGGCTGTGGGTTTATCATAAATAGCTTTTATTATTTTGAGATACATTCCATCAGTACCTAGTTTATTGAATGTTTTTAGCATGAAAAGATGTTGAATTTTATTAATGGCCTTTTCTTCATCTATTGAGATAATCATGTGGTTTTTGTCATTGGTTTTGTTTATGTGATGGATTATGATTATTGATTTGCATATGTTGAACCAGCCTTGCATCCCAGGGATGAAGCTGACTTGATCGTGGTAGATAAGCTTTTTAATGTGCTGCTGGATTAAGTTTGCCAGTATTTTGTTGAGAATTTTCACATCAATGTTCATCAGGGATATTGGCTTGAAATTTTCTTTTTTTGTTGTCTTTGCCAGGTTTTGGTATCAGGATGATGTTGGCCCCATAAAATGAGTTAGGGAGGAGTCCCTCTTTTTCTATTGTTTGGAATATTTTCAGAAGGAAGGGTACCAGCTCCTCTTTGTACCTCTGGTAGAATTCAGCTGTGAATCCATCTGGTCCTGGGCTTTTTTTGGTTGGTAGGCTATTAATTACTGCCTCAATTTCAGAACTTGTTATTGGTATATTCAGGGATTCAACTTCTTTCTGGTTTAGTCTTGGGAGGGTGTATGTGTCCAGGAATTTATCCATTTCTTCTAGATTTTCTAGTTTATTTGCATAGAAGTGTTTATAGTATTCTCTGCCGATAGTTTGTATTTATGTGGGATCAGTGGTGATACCCCCTTTATCATATTTTATTGTGTCTATCTAATTCTTCTCTCTTTTCTTCTTTATTAGTCTGGCTAGCAGTCTATTTTCTTAATCTTTTCAAAAAACCAGCTCCTGGGTTCACTGATTTTTTGAAGGGTTTTGTGTGTCTCTATCTCCTTCAGTTCTGCTCTGATCTTAGTTATTTCTTGTCTTCTGCTAGCTTTTGAATTTGTTTGCTCTTGCTTCTCTAGTTCTTTTAATTGTGATGTTAGCATGTCAATTTCAGGTCTTTCCCACTTTCTCCTGTGGACACTTAGTGCTATAAATTTCCCTCTAAACACTGCTTTAGCTGTCTCCCAGAGATTCTGGTATGTTGTGTCTTTGTTCTCATTGGTTTCAAAGACCTTATTTATTTCTGCCTTAATTTCATTATTTACCCAGAAGGCATACAGGAGCAGGTTGTTCAGTTTCCATGTAGTTGTGTTGTTTTTGGTGAGTTTCTTAATCCTGAGTTCCAATTTGATTGCACTATGGTCTGAGAGGTTGTTATGATTTCCATTCTTTTGTGTTTGCTGAGGAGTGTTTTACTTCCAATTCTGTGGTTGACTTTAGAATAAGTGCTATGTGGTACTGAGAAGAATGTATATTCTGTTGATTTGGCATGGAGAGTTCTGTAGATGTCTATTAGCTCCACTTGGTCCAGAGCTGAGTTCAAATCCTGAATATCCTTGTTAATTTTCTGTCTCATTGATCTGTCTAATATTGACAGTGGGGTGTTAAAATCTCCCAATATTATTGTGTGGGAGTCTAAGTCTCTTTGTGGGTCTCTAAGCACTTGCTTTATGAATCTGGGTGCTCCTGTATTGCATGCATATATATTTAGGATAGTTAGCTCTTCTTGTTGCATTGATCCCTTTACTATTATGTAATGTCCTTGTCTTTTTTGATCTTTGTTGGTTTAAAGTCTGTTTTACCATTGGCTTGGTAAATCTTCCTCCATCCCTTTATTTTGAGTCTATGTGTGTCTTTGCATGTGAGATGGGTCTCCTGAATACAGCACATCAATGGGTCTTGACTCTTTAGCCAATTTGCCAGTCTGTATTAATTTTAATTGGGGCATTTAGCCCATTTACATTTAAGGTTAATATTGTTATGTGTGAATTTGGTCCTGTCATTATGATGCCAGCTGGTTATTTTGCCCATTAGTTGATGAAGTTTCTTTGTAGTGTTGATGGTCTTTACAATTTGTATGTTTTTGCAGTTACTGGTACCAGTTTTTCCTTTCCATATTTGGTGCTTCCTTCAGGAACTCTCGTAAGGCAGGCCTGGTGGTACAAAATCCCTCAGCATTTGTTTGTCTCTAAAGGATTTTATTTCTCCTTCACTTAAGAAGCTCAGTTTGGCTGGATATGAAATTCTGGGCTGAAAATTCTTTACTTTAAGAATGTTGAATATTGGCCCCCACTCTCTGCTGGTTGGCAAGGTTTCTGCAGATCTGCTGTTAGTCTGATGGGCTTTCCTTTTTGGGTAACCTGACCTTTCTCTCTGGCTGCCCTTAACATTTTTTCCTTCATTTCAACCTTGGTGAATCTGACGATTATGTGTCTTGGGTTGCTCTTCTCAAGGAGTATCTTCGTGGCATTCTCTGTATTTCCTGAATTTGAATGTTACCCTGTCTTGCTAGGTTGGGGAAGTTCTCCTGGATAATATCCTGAAGTGTGTTTTTCAACTTGGTTCCATTCTCCCCGTCACTTTCAGGTATACCAATTAAACATAGGTTTGGTCTTTTCACACAGTCCCATATTTCTTAGAGACTTTGTTTGTTCCTTTTATTCTTTTTTCTCTAATCTTGTGTTCACACTTTATTCTATTAAGTTGATCTTCAATCTCAGATATCCTTTCTTCTACTTGATTGATTTGGCTGTTGATACTTGTGTATGCTTCACGAAGTTCTCATGCTGTGTTTTTCAGCTTTATCAGGTCATTTATGTTCTTCTCAAACTGGTTATTCTAGTTAGCAGTTCCTGTAACCTTTTATCAAGGTTCTTAGCTTCCTTGCCTTGGATTAGAACATGCATCTTTAGCTGGGAAGAATTTGTTATCTCCCACCTTCTGAAGCCTACTTCTGCCAATTTGCCAAACTCATTCTCCATCCACTTTTGTTCCCTTGCTGACAAAGAGTTGCAAGCCTTTGGAGGAGAAGAGGCATTCCGGTTTTTGGAATTTTCAGCCTTTTTGTGCTGGTTTTCCTCATCTTCATGGATTTATCTACCTTTGGTCTTTGATGTTGGTGACCTTCAGATGGGGTTTTGCCTGGTTGTCCTTTTGTGGATGTTGATGCTATTGCTTTTTGTTTGTTAGTTTTCCTTCTAACAGTCAGCCCCCTCTTCTGCAGGTCTACTGGAGTTTGCTGGAGGTCCACTCCAGACTCCATTTGCCTGGGTATCACCAGCAGAGGCTGCAGAACAGCAAAGATTGCTGCCTCCTCCTTGTTCTGGAAACTTCGTCCCAGAGGGGCACCTGCCAGGTGCCAGCCGGAGCTCTCCTGTATGAGGTGTCTGTCGACCCCTGCTGGGAGGTTTCTCCCTGTCAGGAAGCATGGGAGTCAGGGACCCACTTGAGGAGGCAGTCTGTCTTCTAGCAGAGCTCAAGCGCTGTGCCGGGAGCTCCGCTGCTCTCTTCAGACCCAGCAGGCAGGAACATTTAAGTCCGCTGAAGCTGTGCCGACAGCCACCCTGGGAGTTTTATCTATAAGTCCCTGACTGGGGCTGCTGCCTTTCTTTCAGAGATGCCCTGCACAGAGAGAAGGAATCTAGAGAGCCAGTCTGGCTACAGCGGCTGTATGGCGCTGCAGGGGGTCCACCCAATTTGAACTTCAGGGTGGCTTTGTTTACACTGTGAGGGGAAAACCACCTACTCAAGCCTTAGTAATGCCAGATGCCTCTCCTTCCACCAAGCTCGAGCAACCCAGGTCAACTTCAGACTGCTGTGCTGGCAGCGAGAATTTCAAGCCAGTGGATCTTAGCTTGCTGGGCTCTGTGGGGGTGAGATCCACAGAGCAAGACCACTCAGCTCCCTGGCTTCAGTCCCCTCTCCAGGGGAGTGAAAGGTTCTGTCTCACTGGCATTCCAGGTGCCACTGGGGTATGAAAAAGAAACTCCTGCAGCTAGCTTGGTGTCTGCCCAAATGGCCGCCCTGTTCGGTGCTGGAAACCCAGGGTCCTGGTGGTATAGGCACCCAAGGGAATCTCCTGGTCTGTGGGTTGCAAAGACAGTGGGAAAAGCATAGTATCTGGGCCAGATAGCACTGCCCCTCAAGGCACAGTCCCTCACGGCTTCCCTTGGCTAGGGGAAGGAGTTCCCTGACCCCTTACACTTCCTGGGTGAGGCAATGCCCCACTCTGCTTTGGCTTGCCCTCCTTGGGCTGCACCCACTGTCTAATCAGTCCCAATGAGATGAACTTGGTACCTCAGTTGGAAATGCAGAAATCACCTGCCTTCTGCATTGCTCTCACTGGGAGCTGTAGACCAGAGCTGTTCCTATTCCATCTTGCCCAGGAATCCAGAGTAATCTTTTTTTTTTTTTTTTTTTTTTTTTTTTTGACCAGTGGTGTGATCTTGGCTCACCGCAACCTCCGCCTCCTACGTTCAAGAATTCTCATGCCTCAGCCTCCCACGTAGCTGGGATTACAGGCATGCACCACCACACCTGGCTAATTTTTGTATTTTTAGTAGAGACAGGGTTTTGCCATGTTGGCCAGGCTGGTCTCAAACCCGTGGCCTCAAGTGATTAACCTCCCAAAGTGTTGGGATAACAGGCGAGAGCCACTGCACCCAGCTGGTATTACCTTTTCACTCTTCCTTTTCTTATATCTGCCACATCTAATCCCTCAGAAATTATAATGGCTGTAACTTCAAGATTATCCAGAATCCTGGTCCCTTTTACCATCTCCACTGCTACCACCCTGGTCCCAGCCACCATTTTCTCTCCCTTGGATGACAGTATGAGCCTCCTGACTGGTCTCCCTGCTTGTCCCCTGTTCCTCGACCAAGGCTGCTAGAATAAACCTTTTAAAATACAAAGTCAGGTTATCTCACACCTCTGATGGAACCCTCCAAGGGCCCCCATTTCACTTATGCCCTGGTCTTCATTGCCTCTGACCTCACCATTGCCTACTCTTTCCCTGACCCCATCTCCCCAGGCACAGGGGACTTTTCTGACTTTAGGGCGGGTGCACATGCCATTGCCTCTGCCCATAACATCCTACCCATCAATATTCCAAGCCTCACTCTCACCTCATTCAAGTCTCTGCTCAGTTGGTACCTTTTCAAAGAGGCTTATCTCAGCCATCCTTTCAAGTTAGAAATCTACCTCTTTCTCTGCCTCAACTCTCTTTCCCCCTTACTCTGTTTCTTTCTGGTCATACCACTTACCATCTTCTCATATACTAGTTATGTACTTTACTTAATTATCTTTACTTAATTATTACCTTGCCTATCTGCCTCCCGTGCTAGGGGGTCAGCTCCCCAAGGGCAGCTACTTTTGTCTGTTTTGTTCACTGCTGAGTCCCAAGTGCCTAAACCATGTCTGGCACATAGTAGCTACTTTATTATTTGTAGAATGAATGAAGGAATTTCTTCTTTGTAAATATTTTTTCTTATATCTCATTAGCATCATTTTAATAAATAAAACATTTTTGCAAATCTACAATTAGGTATTTTTGTCACCAGTCAACTTTTTTCAAAGACTGGTTAATCCAGTAAGGGTTCTCTCCTTCAATAGAATTAAATCTGTGAATCTCCTAATTTGACATTATCACCCTTAAAGTTTATCCAGAGCTCCAGGTCCAACAGCTATCCTGATACCAAAAGCTGTTCAGCTGATTTTTTTTTCAGCCATTGGTGATTTTTCTGCAGCACTAGCCACAAATGTTCTCTTCAGTCTGATTCAACTATTAAAACAAGGAGAGGAACAGCCTCAACAGGTCCTTCTAAGGTTCCTGAACAAAGTTCCCTTGAAATATGTCTTTCTCTGTGACAAAGATAGAGAAAAAATAATTATTTACATGCCAGGAACTCTCTCTACCACTCTGCTGGCTAGCTTGTACCTCTTTGGTAGACAGTGCCTGTGCTATTAATTAAACTCTGACTATAGGATACTGGCACCTAGCTCTTCTCCCTGATTTCATCACTGATAGCTCCAGCGGGTTCTTGGTTCACCAGCAGACCTGCTTGGATTCATCCTGTTTTCAGTTACAGACTAAGCTCTCCAGAGTAAATACATGCAGCTAAAAACCTTCAGACAAGTAGTTTGGGTGGAAGAAGTGTACCACCCCCATCATCTCCATCAGCCACCCCAAATAAGCATCACATCTAAGTAATAGACATCATGCTCACAACTAAAAGGCAGGGTTGTATAACGGACAAGTGTATAGATTTTGGAGTAAGACTACATTGGCCTGAGTCCTTTCTTCACCACCTGTGTATGACTTTGGGCAAGTTACTCACCATGCCTCAACTGGAAATCAGCACAGTAAGGTTAATAATAAAACATCCATCATAGGGTTGTTTTGAAGATTAAATGAAGCACGCTCACTGCAAAATAAATTTTCAATAAATGGTAGTTTAAATTATTATGCAAACTCTGTTGCAGAACAAGTTCCCTAGTTGTCCCCCTTTGAACCAGATTGGCACCCCAAGCCCCTTTATTTAGAAAGTTTGGGAGAATCCTGATTTAGACAAGATTTGCCAAGCACTTCCAGTTTTCTATGGTCACCAATCCAATAGCTCTTAAAAGGAGGTATCTGTTTGCTTATGCTGTAAGACTGCCAGCACAGTGACACCATCTACCCAACACCTTCACACAGCAGGCAGTCAGTAGAGAACCAAATAACCAGAAGAGCACAGGCCATGTTGCCTGTTCTCCAGTCTGTGAGCAAGCGTGAAGTTAGCATTTTCAGACAGAGTCTGCTACCGAGTAGAAATCAGCCATCCTAGAGTCTACACTTCCACAACCACCTCAGTCCCACGTTTCTGCAACCCCAAACATTATCCACAATTGCAATTTGATAAGATCTACCAATCAAAGACTACAAAGGCAATCAAGACTTGAAGCATCTCCCATTTTCCATTTTAGTAAAAGAGAACAATGCCAAGCAACTTCTTGAAAAGTCAAAGTTTCCAGAACTCTGTGCCCAAATTTCAGACCAAGAGCTGGGAACTGATGAAAACACCATGGAATCTTAACCCATGCAACCTACTCAGTTTCTAACGTTTATCACCCAACTGATCTCATTGGGATGAAAAGGAAATTCTGTTTGTTGCAGAATTATGTTCTACATGAATTCAAGGGGAATTTGTTTCATTTGCCGTTTCATCTGGGCCATGAGGGCCTCCTTGTCCTCTGAGGAAGCAGATTGTGCAGCTGAGGTTGTGAGCTCTCTGCCCAAATCCAAGTGACAGGAAGGGGACCTGCAGGCACAAAGAAGCAATTAAACTTAGAAACAACGTCACACTGCAGGCTGCCAATTAAAAACCTTTGTTGAGATGCAGTCAGGCATGGAAGGTGTCATGTGTTGTGAGCTTTAGAGACACCTGTGCCACTGATGGGTGGCTTTCTTCCATTGACTTGGCCACTCCATCTGAAGTGAGAGAGGGCATTCCTACCAATAACTCTGAGACTTAAAGGGACAGTGACCCAGGAACAAAGAACACAAGCCTAAAAGTCAGATTATTAGGCCACTACTGACTCTTTCTATTATGAAATTCTCAGTTCTCTAGACCTTGGTTTATCTTCTGTACAGTGAAGGATTTCAGCTATAGGATCTCTGAGGTCTGTAACTCCAGCCACAGGAAATGGAAGTCTGCTCCCTTTCACAAAGTTTCTTTGTCGTGAAATCCCTTGCTGCTGACCCCCTGGCCCTCATGCAAGCACAATCTTTAGGAATTAGCATTATATTGATTTTGACGTGGCTGTCATGGATGCTTCTGTTTTATGTGTTTTAATTAAATGTTATTATTTGCCACTGTGTCCCGAGGCCATGTGTTGGGAATGGGGGAGATTGCATAAATCAGACGTGGAATTCTATGTTGGGAGTCCATTGACTCTCTCGGGATATCGCTGTAATTATTTCCCTTGGATCAATAGAGAAGCTTTGATGTTGTCTTTAGAGCCAAGAGAAGGCTTCTTTCCATTTATCTCCCACCTTGTTGAAAATGCACAAAGCCCTTCTCTAAAACTCACCCTCCCTTGACAAAAATGAGCATTTCACTGTGTTTTCAACGTTGTTGCTGTTTTTAGGCACTGTCATCTCATCTCTCAAAGCCACCCTCCACCTGGGGACCGGGAGCCAGTTTCACTCTGTGGCATGAAGTCCTGTCTTGGGCCTGCGCCTTCTGTCTGTTCCTCTCCAGCTCCCACCGTGGTTCCTGTCCGCTCCCTACGCTGCACTGCAGGCCCTCGGCCACTATTCATTCTAAACTTCTTCTAGATGCTTCTGTTATTAAGGATGTCATTTTTATTACCCTCTCTAAACCCGCGTGTCTGCCTTGCATAAAGTTAGCTCTCAATGCATGTTGGTTGAATTGAACTAAGAGGAGAGAGTGAGGAATTTGAACTTCTCTCAAGCAGAGTCACCTAGAGCCAGTCGAGGTTCATCTCAGAACCTGTACCCTAACTGGGACAGGAAAGACCGTAGCTGGAGGAAGAAGAGAGGCTATGGTTTTCTAAAGCATCATTCTGTATGTTAAGTCCAAACAATACTAATGTTTTTTTAAAAACTCCCATTATATATAATAAATTCTTAGCATATTTTGGGGATGGGGCTGGGAGGGATGATTTACTAACCATTTTTTGCTCATGCTTAATATTTCCTGAAAGTATACAAGTCAAGAATCCAACTCAAGAATGAGAAAAAAAGAGCATCTTCCTCACAAAAAAGAAAAAAATTTAAAAATCAATGAAACTCGTTTTGTACTGTTTACCATTTTATTGCTACATCCTAGGTACTGACACATAATAAATGCTCAATAAATATTCATTGAACAAAAAATAAATCAATAAATTCTTCTTGAATAGATATCTACATAGAAACAAGGGACCAGAGCAAGTGCATATATCCCCTCAGACTCCCTGTCTTCCTCAATCCAACTCCAACCACCTCCAAGAAGCAGCGCTTTCCCAAACACTGGCATTTTCATTTTTCTGAATTTCTAAAGCCATATGTTTCTGCCTAATTATACCTTTATTAAAAAATATTTATAGAGCACTATGTGCCAGTCACCATTCTAAGCACTCATATATATCTCATTTAATCCTTAAACAATTCCATGAGTGGGTATTAATATTACTAATATTATTATCTTCAACTTACTGATGGGGAAAGTGAGGCATGAACGAGCTAAATAACTTGGCCAAGATCGCACAGCCACTGAGTACTGGAGTCAGGATTTATTTATTTTTATTTTATTTTATTTTAGAGACAAGGTCTTACTCTGTTACCTAGACTTGAGTACAGTGGTACAATCACAGCTCACAGCAACCTCAACCTCCTGGGCTTAATCAATCCTCCCACCTCAGCCTCCCAGGTAGACTACAGGGGCACACCACCACACCAGGATAATTTCTTTATTTTTTGAAGAGACAGAGTCTCACTTTGTTGCCCAGGTTGTTCTTGAACTCCTGGGCTTAAGCCATCTTTCTAACTCAGCCTCCCAACGTGGGTAAGCCCTAGAATCTGTTTTCATAACCACTATTCTGGGCCACCACCACCTTTGCCATGATTGATCTTCAGTTGTTTCATGCCAGCCTGGGCTCTCCCGTGGTCCTGTGAGCCTCCTGACAGGTGGGACCACAACTCCTGCTGCTTTTATCACATCCCCCCATCATATTTATTCAGTAAATGTTTATTAAATACCTCCTTTGTTTCTGGCATGTTCTAGGTTCCAGGAATACAGCAATGAACCAGACTGTCCAATCCCCTCATGGAGTTTACTTTCCAATGAGAGAAAATAGACAATACCCAGGGAAACAAACCAACTAACCGACTGAGAAGACACTTAGAGATCCTTATAAGTGCGATAAAGGAAATAAACCAGTGACAGAGTCAGGAGGCCCTGAGGCAGAGGGAGCCTCCTTATGTCATGGGGTGAGAAAGGGCTGTCTGCACTGAGTCCTGAGGAAAAAGAGCCAGCCAGTGAGGAGTTGAGGGAAGAGAGCTCCAGTCAGAGGGTCAGTAGGTGCAAAGATCCTGAGGCAGAAATGGGCTTGGCAAGTTCTGGAAGGAGAAATATGCCTGGAGGGTGATCAAGCAGGATAGGAGAGGGGAACAGAGCTCAGATCTTGCAGGCCTCGGAAGTTTGGATTCTGCACACTGTGTTGGGAGAAGCCACGGGACATAACACAGTGCTAAGTCCCCAGTGAACACTAAATGACTCCCACATCTCTATACCTGGGTGCCTCTCTGCACACCAAGCTACCTGGAACCACTGAGCACCGTCTCTGGGGTGCCCCGTTACCCCCAAGGTAACGAGGTGCCGGGGGCAACCTCGTGGGCCTGGAGTCATATGGTCTGAGTTTCAATCCCTACTCTTCTGCTCACACGTTGAATGACTTTAGGCAAATTATTGAACCTAAGCTTCAGTTTTCTAGCCTGAAAAAAGTACATCATAAAGGACATATGCCAGATTGCTGTGAGGGTTAAATGAGCTGATAGGTACCACATGCTCAGTAATTCTTATGTTGTGGTGGTGATGTTTATTAATCATGCTAGGAGTTCAGCCCTGAAGTGTAAACACTTCCTAGCAGAACGTGCTGTAATCTCTGGCATCAGCGATACTGTTTTCTGGGCTGAGGGCAACAGATCAGAGAAAAGGGTCTGAAAAGAAGGAAAAAAAAAAAGGTATGATACAAAACGTCTACTATTTCCCAAATAACATGACCTCTACTTTCTATTTTTTATGCAACACGCTGGAAAGTTCTAATGAATTCAAAATCCCTCTCCAAGCTCTCTCTGGTTTCTTATTAGCATATGTCCAGAGACAACATCAGCTGTGCCACCCTCTGAGGAGAATCGATGACTGAAAATGTAGGGCGCCATGACCAGAAAGTCAATTCCAGGCCAGATGAAAAGAGAAGCCCATTTAACCCAAGGAATGCCAAGGCCAGGGTTTCTGTTCAGATTTCCTGAGAAACAAGAGTTACATGGAAACGCCGAGACGGAGGCCTCCATGCCCACGCCGAGCGTGTCTTTTCTTTGGTGCTCCAAGGAACCCATTAAGAACCAAGCCCTGGCGCCATCTCCTGGCAGTCTCGAAAACTGAAAAGCAGACGTTTAACGCTAGGGACCCCTCCCTCTCCTTGACAGAAATTAAGTTCGCCGGAAAAAACTGGTAATTTCATGGGAACTTCTGTGTTTTCAACCTTCCGTTAAATATTTGAATCAAGAAGAGCAGATGGTAGCAGTCTCAGCCATTTACAGTCCCTACAAGGGACTGTCCCTGCTATACCGCCGCTTCCTTTGTTTCTGTAAGAGCTTGTCACTCAACAGAGGTACCAGAGATCAGAGCCAGCACATTTATCTGCAGTAGCTGGTGCTTGGCCCCACTCCCACCAGTGCACCCAGCATTACCTGAGGATAATTTCCTCTGCCCAAATTAACATCTTCAAATACATCTACTTTCTCAAAATACTTCACACAAAGCATGCATGAAATCTGCCTTCAAAGAGTTGGGCTCCAAGCTCACTGCAGAGCTGCAAGCCTAAGTTCACCTCAGTACCCAGAATCTCATGATAAGGATCAGTTTGGGGTCTTGCTCTGCCTAGGGAAAGACCAGGTGGCACCTTTGCCTTCACAGCCACTTTCACTTTCCAAGGCTTTGGTGGGAACAGGTTGTCACCTGGCCCGATGAGCTTCTGCAGTTTGCGTTCAGCTTCGTACTCACCATAAAGCCAGGTAACTTGGCATCATTAGACAAAGAGCCTGAAATGACTAGAAAAAATAAATCTGCAGGGTTGCTGACCAAGGAGTGAACCAAAATCCCCAGGAATTTGGTCTTATTCCTCTGGAAGGACAAGCAGGGTGGTTTGAAAACAGGGAAGTCATTGGCTTGACTGGTTCCTCCCTGCTTTACTCAGGGATATATATTGACTTATTTAAAATGCATTGAGCCCTTTCTGCTTGGCAGGTAATGTGAAAAGCACCTTACCAGCAGTTCTTTATTTACTCTCAACAACAACCCATGCAACTGGTATCATTTTTATTTCCATTTAACAGATAGAAAACAGGCTCAGAGAGAGCTTTACATAACTTGCCCAAGCTCTTACAGCAAGTAAATGGTAGAGGCAGGATTCAAGTTTATGCATCCTGATTCCTCTTAACCCCATAAGAAAGTATCTCTCAGAGACCCAAGACTTGTGATTTCGTAGGCACTGCTAAAAACACAGCCATTCCTCATATTTGTAAGATGAATAAAATGGGATAATTTTCCTTAAATAAAAAAGGTGCACTCCATAGCCCTTTGAATGTGTGTGTTTGGTGGGGGAGGAGGAGATGCAGTAGCATCTGGCTCCGAATTTTAGTCCTTCTTGAACAGCATATACCCAATGTAAATTATTTCCCCTGAGTCTTCACACACTTGATCCAGTTACTGAACCACAGTCCTCATCCCCAGCCCATATTTTAGGACGTTGTCTGTAATTTTCTCATACCACTCATGCCTGATGACTGATTTCTCATGGTTATTTGCAAAAGCACAAATACAAATGCTATTAACTGGTAATAAAACTAGCCAGCCGTTTCTAAAACTCAGTGCCGGCAACTGCTTAGTGGTCTTTGGGGACCCTGGGTTTGTCAGATCCCACTAAAGCAAACATTACTTTTGATACAAAAATGCCAAGGGTGGCAAATGCCACATATGAAGTGATTTGAGACTAAGACAAGGCAGTACACAGTCAGGTATGGGGTGACGGGGTATGGATAGTGAGTTCTAGTCATGCTCAGAAATAGAAATGGTTGGCATGGTGGGAGCAGTCAGAGGGGAAACCACTGCTCCTGCCACTCACTGCCCCTGCTCTCCTTATACCTCACCTGACCTCAGTATCTGATGTGTAAAATGACAGAGCTCAGTTGATCACTCAACAAATCCCTTTTGAGCACTGACCATAATTCAGGTACTTTGTGGTCCTGGTGATACAGTGTTGAAGAAGACAATGATTTTATCCTAATGGATTTTATAGTGTGGTGGGGAAGAAAGGGAAGGCAGACAATAAACAGATAAATAAATAGATACGTTATATGGTAGGTAGTGACAAAGGCTACAAATAAAAATAAGTCAAGGTAAAAGGATAGTGAGTAGCAGTGAGGGTGCCAGAAAAGGAGGGTAGGGGGATCTCTCTGATGAAATAACATTACAGTAGGGGTGTGGATGAAGTGAGGGAGCAACCCAAACTCAAACCTGTGAGAAGAGCATTCCTGGAAGAAGGAGCAGGGAGGAAAAGGCCCTGAGATAGGAACGCCGCAATGTGTCCGATGAGCAGCAAGGAGACCAGTGTGGCTGGGTCACCAGGAGAGTTGGGGAGTGGCGGGAAATGAGGAGCACCCAGGAGCCAGAGCATGGAGGGCTTGGCAGGCCATGGGAAGGAGTTCAGATGGGAAGCTTTAGAGGGTGTGCCAGGCCGGGCGTAGTGGCTCACGCCTGTAATCCCAGCACTTTGGGAGGCTGAGGCGAGTGGATTGCTTGAGCTCAGTTCAAGACCACCCCAGGCAACATGGCAAAACCTCACCTCTACAAAAAATACAAAGAAAAAAATAGCTGGGCATGGTGGTAAGTGCCTGTAGTCCCAGCTACTTGGGGGGCTGAGGTGGGAGAATCGCTTTAGCCCAGGAGGTTGAGGCTGCAGTGAAATGAGATTGCACAACGGCACTCCAGCCTGGGTGATAAAGTGAGAACGTGTCTTAAAAAAAAAAAAAAAGGGTGTGTGCCAGAGTATCTCGAATCCTCTCTGAATCTAAGCCTTGAGACTTGAGCAGGACCATCCTAAATAACTAGGACCTAGACTGGAGGAATACAAATGCTAAGTATTCACATTTAAGATGGTATGGGCTCCTTTGCAGTTAGGTAGTCACTTAGTTAGGGAGGTAACCAAAGCAAGCAGAAAAAATACCAGAGTTAGAGGTTCAGAGACAAAAGACAGTCCCAAGCATTTCATGAGCAAATTGGGAAATACATGGTACCACTGACCTCTTGAGGCAGCCAGTCCCTTATACTGTCTCTTCTGGCCAAAGACTCTTCATATGGTGCCCTGTTAGGGCCATGCAAGACCCTGTCCTCCTAAATACCAACCTGCCATTTGAAACTTATTCCTCCTGTGTTTCTTTGCCACTGTTATCTGTACTATAGATTACAGGTAGTTGCTTATGTAAAATAAATCCAAGCTAACTTGGTACTTCCCAAATTTCCTAGGAGTCTACTAAGGTAGAAGAGAGAAAATTATGGCCCCAGAGCATCTGGAAGTTGTAAGGTAAGAAGCAGTCTGTTGCAAGCAGGAAACTTAATTGAAGATTCATGTTTTGTCATAAAATTCACGTGAATGTTGCATTCTATTCCAGGTCTATTTGTAAGAACTTAACAGCAATGTTTTATATTACTCAATGACCAAATGTGATCTACCAAGAAAGTATGTCACATACATTTTCCTGTGCTTTGCCACACACCTGGCACACTCTACTATGTCCCTATGACTGGGAAAATGCAACTTTTTCTGGTTGAAAAGCATTAAGTTGATAACTAAACTTAACCCAATTAAAGCACTCTTCTCTCCAGAAAGATAGTAAGTCATTGCTAATCTTTGTGATTTCGAAGATCAGGGCTCACCATTGGAAGGAATATATGAGGCAGAGGGCTCCTAAAGCAGATCTGGGTGTCTTCTTAAATAAAGACCCTAATGCCAGGCCTGATTCCACAGTTGTTTATCTTAGGAAAGCCCAAGCCATTTCAACTATGGGTTGAGCCACCAATACAGGTTGGAAATATTCTGCATCTTAGCCATCTCTGAACATCAGCCAGCATCAATGAGAATAGTGTGCACAATATGGCAGCTTCATAGCCATTACACAAGTGTGAGTACATTCCTTCAGTGTCGCATACCTTAGAAAGTAATGTTGCAGTGAATATGAAAAGCATTCACAAACTGACGTTTCTGTTTACCTAAGTGGTAGTTAGCAGCATCTCTGAGTGGCAATGTTTCTCATATTGTTTAATATCTGACAATATCTTGGCTCATGTTCTAGTGGATTTGATATAAGATGGTTACTTGTACATACACAGTTGTCTGTAGAGATAGAAGAATGGGCCGGGCGCGGTGGCTCAAGCCTGTAATCCCAGCACTTTGGGAGGCCGAGACGGGCGGATCACGAGGTCAGGAGATCGAGACCATCCTGGCTAATACGGTGAAACCCCGTCTCTACTTAAAATACAAAAAACTAGCCGGGCGAGGTGGCAGGCGCCTGTAGTCCCAGCTACTCGGAAGGCTGAGGCAGGAGAATGGCGTAAACCCGGGAGGCGGAGCTTGCAGTGAGCTGAGATCCGGCCACTGCACTCCAGCCTGGGTGGCAGAGCAAGACTCCGTCTCAAAAAAAAAAAAAAAAAAAAAAAAAAAAGAGATAGAAGAATGTACTTATTTTGGGGGGAAAAGGAAATTAGAAGGATATATATATGCATGATACATGCGTCAATATCACTGTGACTATACAATGCTGTATTTGGAGGGACTTACTCTAAATACCATCCTTATTTCCATCACATAATGCACATAATCACAGGCTTTCTGGCTCCTAGAAAGGGAAAGAATGCCATGTTGAATGCTGTGGATACTAGGGGATTGAGCAGGCTGCTGCTGCCATACAGTGGGGACTGCTGAAACGGCAGCCACAGGAAGTGTCACCTGCTTCCAAAGAGAAAATGTAATATATTTACTGTCTATGCAATTCTTATTTTCAGTTCTCTCAAATTAACAACAATTATTTATTATTAAATAGCACACACAGAATGCTTTACATAATTGCAAGTGCATTGTGCAGCACAAAATGTACTGAAGATATAGTAAATATGTAATTTCATTCTGTTATTTTACCTTACTTATTTAATATCTGGTTTTTCTTGTATTTACAGTAAGACTACCTTTTAAATTCAGGTCTGATATGTGTTTTTACAGTTAATTTTAAAATAGTATACTAAGTCCAAGTAAGTAGCAGTTTTGCTTTAGGGAGCAAAATATCTCAGTCTGTGATGACAATTTTGTTCTATGAGAGCTCCCCTTTTGTTTAAGCTAAGCATTGTTTTAGGTAGAATATTCCTACCCCCAAAATTTAAGAATTCTTATAAAATAAATAGAAGTCTTTGTTTAACTTATAAGCTAGTTCTTAAACTAGATACTGAAAGAATACTCTAATGGTTGACTTCCCAAATTGATAGAGGCAAATGCAGAGATGGGTTATTTGGGCAGCTTTCCAGGGCACCAATCAACCAGGAGAACTGAAACATCAAGGAAAACATAATGAAATGAATTTATGAAATCTCTGTTTCAGACAGACTATTATATCTAATCTGAAGGAACATTTGTGATAAGCTTTTTGCATTTGGGAGGAAAACCCCCAAGTAGAAAGATAAAACTGACTGTAAGAAGAGTTTGAAACACTTAGCCAACTAGGAATAGAGGGGACATTTCCTTTTTTTATTTTATAATTTCAACTTTTATTTTAGATTCAGGGGGTACATGTGCAGATTTGTTTCATGGGTGTATTGTGACCCTGGGGCTGGGGTACGAATGACTCCATCATCCAGGTACTCAGCAAAGACCCAATAGGCAGTTTTTCAGCCCTTGTCACCCTCCCTGTCTCCCTTCCCCATGAGGGAACTTTCTTAATCCGAAAGGGTCTTTACCAAAAATCATCAGCAATTATCATATTAAATGGTTAATTATTAGGAGCAATGCAGTAATAGCTTGTAATAGTGAAAAAAGTGGAAAACTTTAATACCCATCAATCAGAGTAGATAAATTGTGTGCGGTGTTATTGCACAATGGAATACTAAATAGCAGTTAAAATTAATTAGCCACTTGGATCTACATGGGTAAAGCTTGAAAACATGTTTAGAGAAAAGAGCCAGTTACAGAGTATTGAGTGAAACGTACTGTAATTCATGTAAACTTCAAAAACACACAGCAGCATTGCATATTGTTCACAGATTCATAGAAGTATAAATGTATGGATGCTCAAATTCTTGATAGTGTTGCCACTGGGGAAAGTGGGAAATATATAGGCCTTCACTTTCATATGATACTTTACTTTTTTAAGAAAGAAAAAAAGCAAGAAGAGGAAGAAGAGGAAGAAGAGGGAATATAGCAATTATGTCCAAATATTAAACACTTTTATAATTTTGTGTGGTGGTTACCTAAGTGTTTTCATATTATCGTTCCCTTTTCCACTAAAAGCAAAAGAGGCTGATCTGATTCATTGCAGAATCTTTGCTGTGCCAAGTATAATTTGCAAGTCTGGGGCCAGATCTAAACAAACCAAGGGCAGAATGATCAGCATTCCTTCTCAATAAATTTGATTAAACATCTCAAGTTTGAAGGTACATAGGATCATTCTTCTGCCCAGGACACCTCTATGTCTCCTCCAGCCCTTGAATTGACACATTCAGTCTTAAAACTTAATGTAGACATAACCATCAGTTTTTTGTGTGTGGAGCAGCCCTCTTGGTATCCTGAAACTCACACTTAACAACTGAAAGAAATTTATATGATAAACTTTTAGAGACTTTTATTCTTTATTTTTAAAGAATAAAATTGCAGGCCCAATATTTTCAACTAAACCGTGTACATGTCCTTCTAGTTTCATGCAAATACACACACACACACACACACACTTGTGTAAGTAAAACAGATACCATGAGAATTTGAAAGGGAAGAAAAAGAACTTGTCCTTTACCTTCCTTAGGCATATAACCATTTGTCTGAAATTCATTAAATCCAAAACTCTCACTCTGACTTCAATATCTGATCAAAGAAAAAGGAATAGGGAAAAAATCATTGAAAATCTTAACAGCAGCAAGAGAATGGGGCAAGATGGGATCCTCATAGATTTTATTTTGTTTGGATTATCACTATGCATTTTAGCAAATAGAAAAATGTCTATTTTTTGCTCTTTTTCTAACTCAATAGAGATACAACAACACAAACAGTCTTATAGACTCCTGTCACTCTCCAACACAGCAGACATTAGGAACAGAAAGTTGGCAGACACAAATAAAAGAAATTTTAATTTAATTTACTACCATAAACAGCATAAATGTGATCATGCATTAGAAGCTCCCTGGAGGGAATATATCTTCAGAAATAAAATATGATTTGGGAGAATTGTATTTTAGGTGATTATTTATCTGTGTAAGGAAACTAAAGCTTGCTCTAAGATAAATTTTGCAGTCTAGACTGCGGTCTACAGCAAAGTGAGACTATAATCTATTTGTTCCTTTTGCTTTCACAATAGAGCCACTCACAGTTGTGATGAGAATCATCCCAAATTATAAGGCATAAAAGTTGGCATCGCCTCACATATTATTAGTCTATTTGCAGATGGCACTACAATGTACAACCCAGCTGTAGTACAAGAAATGCTGATTCCACAGATACTCTGGCTGTGGGCAAAAGGGAGCTGTTAAAAATCACAGCAGAGCCATACTCTGTAAGCTTTGCAAAATGTACATTAAAGAAGTTCTCGGAAGTTATAGGAAATAACCCTACCTTCTTCAATCCATTGCAAATCTTTAGACCAAATGTGGATATAAACTAATAAATGTTTTTGTTACTCTCTAATGTAATCACAAACAATTAAGCATAATTATTTCATACAGTGGGAACTTAAAAGGACCTAATGTGTTGAACAACTAGCAAAATACATCCAACAAAACTTCGCAAAACTTTACTTCATTAAGATTCCTCCAATATAAAATTAAAAATATTGACTATGGAGCTGCCAAATACTAAAATAAGCAACAGCAAAAAAACTTATTGGCATATATTAGAAAATTAATCTCAAAGATTGAGGATTCTAATTCTCAGGGATTTTTTTTTCTGATATTTTACTTATGAGCTGCCCAAAGTCTACAAGTTTAGTGTGAAAGCTAAAGTAACCAGTCAACTCCTTATATTTATATTTAATATTTGAACAGATGGAAATTCAAATCATCCTCACAAAGCTGTTATCTTCAACTCAGAAAACAGCTACAGAGGACCTGCTGTTTGCACAATGCTCAGAATGGTAACAAGTATGTCTGGATAAATCTTACCACAATTTTATCACCTCCTCCAGAAAGCCTTCCCAGATGTACTCTTCTACCTTGACTGATTCATAAACTGGAGTTTATTTTATCATTATTTGAAAATATATGCTCATCACAAGAAATTTGAAAAATACAGAGAAATAGAATAAGGAGGGAAAGTCATCCATAGTCTCACTAGGTAGAAGTAATTATTAAAATCTTTATGTTTCCTCACAATATTTCGCTGAGAATTTTTATATAATTGCAATTATGTAATATATCCAAGATTGTCCAAGCCAACATTTCAAAGTAATATACAACATCAGGCCAGGCACAGTGGCTCAAGCCTGTAATCCCAGCACTTTGGGAGGCCAAGGCGGGCGGATCACCTGAGGTCATGAGTTTGAGAACAGCCTGGCCAACATGGCAAAAACCCCATCTCTACTAAAAATACAAAAATTAGCTGAGTGTGGTGGCACATGCCTGTAATCCCAGCTACTTGGAAGGCTGAAGTAGGGGAGTCGCTTAAACCAGGGAGGCAGAGGTTGCAGTGAGCCGAGATCGCACTATTGCACTCCAGCCAGGGTGACAGAGTGAGCCTCCATCTCAAAAATAATAATAATAATAATAATAAATAAATAGATTTTAAAAAGGAATATGCAACATCATAAACCAACTACATCTACTAGAACAATTTACCCATCAACAGCAAATAATTTCAAATGCGCATGAAAAATTCTCCGGAATAGACCATATGTTAAGCCATAAGATGAGCCTCAATAAATTTACAAGATTAAAAATAGACGGAATATGTTCCCGAACCACACCGGAATGAAATTAGAAATAATGACTCAAAGAAACTTGGGAAACATACAACTATAAAAATTAAAGAACACGCTCTTTTTTTTTTAACTTTTAGGTTCTGGGGTACATGTGCAGGTTTGTTATATAGGGGGTTCTGGGGTACATGTGGGGGTTTGTTATACAGATTATTTCGCCACCAAGGTACTGAGCCTAGTACCCAAAAGTTATTTTTTCTGATCCAGTCCCTCCTCCCATCCTCCACCCTCAAGTAGGCCCCAGTGTCTGTTGTTCCCCTCCTTGTGTCCATGAGTTCTCATTATTTAGCTCCCACTTATAAATGAGAACATGCAGTATTTGATTTTCTGTTCCTGCATTAGTTTGCTAAGGATAATGGCCTCCAGCTCCAACCATATTCTCACAATAGATTCCCATGATCTCATTCTTTTTTATGGCTGTATGGTATTCCATGGTGTATATGTACCACATTTTATTTCTCCAATCTGCCACTGATGGGCACTTAGGTCGATTCCATGTCTTTGCTATTGTGAATAGTACTGCATTGAACATATGCATGCATGTGTCTTTGTGGTAGGGTGATTTATATTCCTTTGGGTATATACCCAGTAATGGGATTGTTGGGTCAGATGGTAGTTCTGTTTTTAGCTCTTTGAGGACTCACACACTGCTTTCCACAATTTGAACTAATTTACAATCCCACCAACAGTATATAAGCGTCCCCTTTTCTCTGCAACCTCGCCAGCATCTGTTATTTTTTTGACTTTTTAATAATAGCCATTCTGACTGGTGTGAGATGGTGTCTCATTGTGGTTTTGATTTGCATTTCTCTAATGATCAGTGATGTTGAGCTTTTTCTCATAAGCTTGTTGGCCGCATGTATGTCTTCTTTTGAAAAATGTCTGTTCATGTCCTTTACCCACTTTTTAATGGGGTTGTTTGTTTCTTGTAAATTTGTTTAAGTTCTTTATAGATGCTGGATATTAGACCTTTGCCAGAGGCATAGTTTGCAGATATTTTCTCCCATTCTGTAGGTCATTTACTCTGCTGATAGTTTCTTTTGCTGTGCAGAAGCTCTAAGTTTAATTAGATCCCATTTGTCATTTTTGGCTTTTGTTGCAATTGCTTTTGGCATTTTGTCATGGCTTCCCTTCACCTTCCATCATGATTGTAAGCTTCCTGAGCACCTCAGCAGAAACGGATGCCAGCACTAGCTTCATGTACAGCCTGCAGAACTGCAAGCCAAACAAACCTCTTTTCTTTATAAATTACCCAATCTCAAGTATGACTTTACAGCAATGCACAATAGACTAACACAATATAAATGCAAAAATACTCAAGAAAATGCTAACAAACTGACTCCAGCAACACACAAAAAGATTATACACCATGACCAAGTGGAATTTATCACAAGAACGCAACATTGGTTTAACATCTGATAATCAATCATTGTAAACACAATATTAATAGAATAAAGAACAAACTCCATATGATTACTTCAATAGATGCAGAAAAAGAATTGATGAACTACAACACCCTTTCATGATAAAAGTATTCAACAAAGTAGGAATAGAAGAGAACTTTCTCAGTCCAATAAAGAGCATCTTTTTAAAAATCTAAAATTAACATAATACTTAATAGGGAAAGGCTGAATGCTTTCCCCCCTACCATTAAAAACAAGAAAAATACTCACTTTTACCACTCTATTCGATGTTGTACTGAACACAAATTTGCCTGGGCAAGAGAAATAGATAATATCCAGTTGAAAGGAAGAAGTAGAACCATCTCTGCTCAGAGATAACTTGATCTTGTATATAGAAAATCCTAAGGAGGGGCCGGGCGCGGTGGCTCAAGCCTGTAATCCCAGCACTTTGGGAGGCCGAGACGGGCGGATCACGAGGTCAGGAGATCGAGACCATCCTGGCTAATACGGTGAAACCCTGTCTCTACTTAAAATACAAAAAACTAGCCGGGCGACGAGGCGGGCGCCTGTAGTCCCAGATACTCGGGAGGCTGAGGCAGGAGAATGGCGTAAACCCGGGAGGCGGAGCTTGCAGTGAGCTGAGATCCGGCCACTGCACTCCAGCCTGGGTGGCAGAGCAAGACTCCGTCTCAAAAAAAAAAAAAGAAAGAAAGAAAATCCTAAGGAACACAAAAAAACTATAAAAACTAATTAAAGTGTTCAGCAAGTTTCAAGACACAAGATCAATATACAAAAAGCAACTATATTTCTATACACCAGCAATGAACAACATGAAACTGCAATTAAGAAAACTGTTTTAGTCACAATAACATCAAAAATAATAAAATACTTAGGAATAAATTTAGCAAAAGAAGTGCAAGACTTGAATACTGAAATTTAAGTTATAAATAAATAGAAAGACATCCCCTGTTTATGGATTGGAAGGCTTAATATTGTTAAGATGGCAATACTTCCCAAATTGTTCTACAGATTCAATGTAATCTCTATAAAATTCACCTGGTTTCTTTGCAGAAATTGGCAAGCTGATCCTAAAATTTATATACAGCTGCATGGGACCCAGAATAGCAAAAAAAAAAAAAATCTTTAAAAAGAAGAACAAAATTGAGAGGATTCACACTTCCCAATTACAACACTTACTACTAAGCAACAGTAATAAAGAAAGTGTGGTGCAGTCATAAAGACAGACAAACATATCAATAGAATTAATTGAAAGTCCAGAAATAAGCCTGGATGCCTATCATCAACTGATTTTTGGCAAGGGTGTCAAGACACTTGAATATGGACAGAATAGTTTTTTTTTTTTTTAATAAATGGTGCTGGGACAACAGAATATCTACATGCCAAAAAAAAAAAAGGTTTGACCTCTACTTCACACCATATATAAAAGTTAACTCAGAAACAGTGCATGTACCTGTAGTCCCTGCTACTCAGGAGGCTGAGAGGCAGGAGGATCCCTGATCTCAAGCTCAGGAGTTCAAGACCAGCCTGGGCAACATAGCAAGACACCATCTCAAAAAGACAAAAATAACATTTAAATAACCATCTCAAATAACCAAAAGAACATTTAAAATGTTCAACGGCATATCATTGGGAAAAGAAAATCAAAACCATTTCATACCCATCAGGATAACCACAATTAAAAAAAAAACAGAAAATAACAAGTGTTAGCAAGGATATGAAGACATTTTAACCCTCATACTTTCCTTGTGGTATTACAAAATGGCACAGCAGATTTGGAAAACAATTTGGTGGTTTCCAAAAAATGTTAAACACGGAGCTAACATGATCCAGCAATTTCACTCCTAGGTATATACAAAAAAAAATTTAAAACATGTGTCCACACAAAAACTTGTCTGCAAATGTTCATAGCAGTCATATTCAAAATAGACAAAATATGGAAACAATTTAAATGTCAATCAGCTGATGAATGGATAAACAAAATGTAATATGCCACTATGATGGAATATTATTCGTCTATAAAAGGAATGAAATGGCCGGGCACGGTGGCTCACGCCTGTAATCCCAGCACTTTGGGAGGCTGCGGCGGGCGGATCAAGAGGTCAGGAGTTCGAGACCAGCCTGACTAACATGCTGAAACCCTGTCTCTACTAAAAATAAAAAAAAAAAAAAAAAAAGATTAGTCAGCGTGATGGCAGGCGCCTGTAATCCCAGCTACTCAGGAGGCTGAGGTAGGTGAATCGCTTGAATCCGGGAGGCGGAGGTTGCAGTGACCAGAGATCAAGCCACTGCGCTCCAGCCTGGGTAACAGAGGGAGACTCCATCTCAAAAAAAAAAAAAAAAAAAAAAAAAAAGACACGAATGAAATACTGACACATGCTACCACATGAATAAACCTTGAAAACATTATGCTAAGTCAAACAAGCTAGACACAAAAGGCAACGTATTGTAGGATCATTTATATGAAGTTCCATACTAGGCAAATCCATACACAAGGAAGTAGATTAGGGGTTGCCCAGGGCTGGATGGGTGGAAGGGCAGAGAATGAAGAATGACTGCTAATGGGTGGAGGATTTCTCTTTGGGGTGACGAAACTGTTCTGTAATTAGATTGTGGTGATGGTTGCAGGTTGCACAATTCCAAGTATAGTAAAAATCACCAAACTGCACACATATAGAAGGTGGATTATATGATATATAAATGATCAAGTAGAGAACAATTAATACACAGTAATTTTTAAGCAGAGTAGCACCCTCACAAATCATAGATAGAAAATGATCTGCAAAGGAATTTGACATCACTTCTGTCCCTGGCTCGTGTATTTAACTTTCACAATTAAAAAAAATACTGAAGTCATTCAAGATAAATTATCTTTATTATCTACTCTATCAGATTTCTTTCAAACTGAAAAAACAATACATGCTTGTATTGCCACTTATTTCCCAAGAAAAAAAAAATCCTGAGTATCAAAGAAAAACCCAACAACACTCGCCTTTCCTGTGACTCTCACTCCTGCTATTATCCCTTCCTGAAAACAAGAAATGTTAACTTAGTGTTCACATTTTTCTACATTCATATGAATGCACACACTGAAAATATTCACACCAATAACAGGCTTTTCTGATTTTACAAAAATACAATCATTTATATACATTTCTCTGCAATGTACTTTGCTGGTGGCCTTTCCTATCGGTCATTGCATATAAATCTAACTCCTCCTTATTAGTGGCTACATAATATTCCAGAAATATGGACATGCCACAGTTGATTCAATCACTCCCTGTTGATGGCATTCAAGTTGTTTTACTTTGCTTCATCACATTCAATGTGTATCTTTATACATATCCTTATAAGCTAATTCTTTTATTTTTATAGGATAAAATCCTTCAATATAAGTTTTAAGGACACAGAAAATCATTACTTGGCTTGGCAATAAAAAAGTCCATTATGTTGCATTAAGCACCCTGCTGGGTAGAATCAGGGGAAAATGTATTTATTTCTCAGCACTGAATCATCACCCAGTGTATAGATTAGCTTTTGTTTGCAAATACATAAACAAAATACAAATTACATGTGTTCACCAAACAAAGCTTTGAATTCTAGCTGCACCAGGGAGCAAAGGATGTATGGTGAGAAACACATTTCCTGGTACGGGAAATGAGCAGCAGGGCAAGGAAGCAGCTTGAGGAAGCACTGCTGGACCAGGCTTCACCTTTGCCTGCAAAATCCCCCTGAAAATAAACACTGCACAGGGGTCCTGAGTGCAGGGTTACAGTTAGGTTTGGGATTAGGATTAGGTGAGAACCACAAGTCCTTTCAGACCACGCTTGTCCTTATTTAGCTCTCTAATTTGCTTCTCTTGGTTGACTGGAGCAGTTTTTTCTAGAAGGTAGTGTGGATGGTGTGATTCCAGTGCCCATACAAGTCTAAGAATAACTTTCTATTGCCATCACACACAAAAGACAACTTTGCTTATTTTAAACTTTACTTGTCTCCCTCCAAATTCTGTAGATACTGAAGTTTTTTAAGCCTTCTAGCATATAGTGATTGTGAAGACAACCCAACTTTTGTTTATTTGCTGGTGTCATTAGAAGATATTTAAAAATACTCCCATTCCAGCAGGTGTAGCTAAAAGAGAAAAGAAGAAAAGAAGATATTTTCAAACCTCCATAATTGTGTGCTGTGCTCCTGCATTTTTCCCAGGAGTATGTGTAAAGGGGTGTCCGTGTGTGTCTGTATGTAGAATATAAATACAGTAAATTAAAAAATAAACTCTCTGACTGGGTGTGGTGGCTCACACCTGTAATCCTAGCACTTTGGGAGGCCAAGGCAGGCGGATCATCCGAGGTCAAGAGTTTGAGACCAGCCTGGCCAACATGGCGAAACCCTGTCTCTACCAAAAATACAAAAATTAGCCAGGTGCAGTGGCACACCCCTGTAATTCCAGCTACCTGGGAGGCTGAGGCATGAGAATTGCTTGAATCTGAGAGGCAGAAGTTGCAGTGAGCCTAGATCATGCCACTGCACTCCAGCCTGGGTGACAGAGCAAGACTGTCTCCAAAAACAAAAAACAAAAAAACTGTCATTAAAATGGCCAACAGCTAAACTGTCTGGTCTAATGCACTCACAGCTTATCTAAAGTAATAAAATAAGGAAGGAGTCATATGAAATATGCCCACAGCAACATGATTATATCAGTAATTGTGAGTCTTGAAGACTCAAACAGAAAGGCCACAGAAAATTAGCCTGATGTGATAATTTAGAGATCTGATTTTACTATTCTCTTGCTTTATGTTATTCAATGCCACCAGAAGTAGCCATCCTACCCTGTTGTTCCCGAATGTTTAAATTATTTTTTGCCATCAGCTACTCAGTTTTTCAGAGCACCACCTTCTGGCGCACGTAGAGGGAACATAACAGTTGTTTTACACTGTTGGGATACTAACCCGCAATATGAAAGCGAATTTTCCCCCTTTTCCGCATTCTGGCCAGTTCCCTGCTCCTCAAAAATCTACCTTTCTCTTAGGGTATCTTGCCAACTGGAGCAAAAGTGGAAGTTATAAGTGGAATATAGGGGAACTCAGAACCTAGAAAAGGTAACCCAACAGGTTTAAAAAAGAAACAAGGGCCAATCCTGGAATTTGTAAGAAGTGATAAAAGACATTATGGCATTGAAACTAGGATGAATGAGCGGACGCAACTATATTCTGTCATTTTATTGCTCTGCTAAAGTTTCAGTTCCAGAGAGACACTCCTGTTAGTCTCAGGTTGCATTCCCATTTCTTGGAAGGAAAGAACAAAATATCTTGACTTATGGTTCCATTGTAATGACTCAAGTAAAGAGGAGTCAGTTTCCCAAAATTGCATCAGAGTGCTTTTAGGAAAAAAAAAACTGCTCAATCATTCCTGCAATTGACAGATAGATTGTCTTTTCTAAATAGATTTGTAGGACTTTTAAAATCTGTATAATTCAAACTTTTCTCTGGATATATGTAGATGTGGATCTCTTCTGTTTTCATCTGAAATGCAATGAGCCCCTGCAGCCTGCAAACTTAGGTTTTATTTCATCTTTTATGATTGCTTCTATTCCATGTGTTGTGTTATCTTCCCAAGAAACACAAAGTAATCATATGTTAGAGCTTTCATTTTATCTCTTTCCTTCTGCTTGTGCATTTTCTTCTGCATGCTAGAAAAGCTTCTCAAATTTGTTCAGTACATAACTGATTCTGATTTACAGTTAGGTACTGATCATGTTATTGTGCTCTTGGTTTACTTGAAAGCCTTCCGTATCTCAGCATGCTGTCTTCTTTCAGCCTATTATCTCTTCACAGTGTTATGTTCCTGTTTCACAACACAATACCTCATTGAATTCTATTATTGCAGATTCTAAACAATCTCCTGTAATTTTCTTCTGGTTCCTATAGGCTCTCCAGAGATAGAATCTTTCTATGAGGTTCCAGAGTACTGTCCTTTATCCATTGTTCTGCAGTATTTTTAACTGGGCTCATGTTTTGCTGACGTTTACTCATTCTCAAATGAAGCAAGATCTATCCACACTGGTTGAAAGCTAACAGGTAGGTGGTAGTTGCCCTTGACTCCATTCTCTACTTGCTTCAATATGAATCAAAGAATCCACTCAGGTCTTTAAGGAATAGACCAATGTATGCATTTCACAGTTGATTTCCCAGATAGTCATCTTGAGAAACAACCTACCGGTGAAGTAGCATCTTTCCCTACCTCCATGGTCCAGTTCTTCATGATAAGCTTCACTGTGACTTAAAATCACACTGCTCGGCCGTATCACCTGGTACCTGGACCTTGAGTTTTTAGAAAGCCCCACTCTGGCGTTTTTTTGGATTATGTCTTTCTCTACCACAAGAGGAATCTGCAAGACCAAGGGCATGTGCCCACCCAGAGCCCTTCTAGACCACATCCTAGAAGCTCAAGAGCCTGGAATTCTATGCCCAAACAACCCCAAGCCTGCTTGCAGGACCTGTAGAGGCCTTGTCCATAGGTACATCCTCCCAGGGTTAAACCACACCACTGGTATTTCCACTCCCAGGCCCAAAGAATGGCCAGGGCAGCTATTTGCAGAGGCTCTGGACATTCCAGTTGGGGCATCCACACACGTACTCAAAGCTGCTTGCAATGAAGGAGACAGTGATGGAAAGGGAAGGGGGCCCAGGTGGGGGCCAATGAGCTTGGGCCCAGCCTTCTCCTAGCCACCACATTTCATCATGAAACTCTAAGGAATTTGAAAATTCAGGATTTGAACCTGGCCTTCCAGATTATTTTGAAAGCATATTTGTCAAAGTAAAGTGATAGAACTTATTTTATCTAACCTTGAACGCTCTGTCCCAGGTCCTGTAAATATTAGGGGTGGCCTAAGGAGCGACTTCTGAGACTCATACTGCCTCCTCCCACTCATAAAGAAGCAGCTACTTAGTTCCAGAGGCTCTTCATAAGTGTGTGTGTCAGTAAGTAAAACATAATCAAGAAGGATCCAAGCTTGCAGTCCCTGGATGGATTGCCATCACACTCATGTGTGAGCAGGGCTCCCAAAGCTTTAAAACTGGGGCTGTGCTGTTCTCTTTGCTTTACCTACACTCTATCAGGCATCTCCTAAAATTAAACTGTTGCATCCACATTGAAAATCTCCTCAGGCAGGTGTCATCCACACCACCTCCCTCTCACCCCCTCGATGATCTCCAACAGTATTCTACAGAATTTTTAGCAACCACGATGTAAACCACCTTCGTGTTCCAACCAGAACTCCTGGGATCTGTGTGTGTGGTGTGTGTGCACTCCTTCAGCTTCTGTGTGTCTTTACTTCTAACAGCCCATACCTGTGACTCTTTTAGAGGACTGCCATCAAGCTATAAGGCCACTTTTCCCCAACAGACAGAAAACAAAGAACACTTGGGAATTTACATCTCCTTGTTTGGCCCTTAGACAATAATCAACTTGTATTGGAATATGAAACCCAGCTCCCTGGCCTGAGTCTGGTCAAACTCTCAGGGTAACTTCCCCACCAGAATTCCTCAAATACATCAAGCCAAAGTTACCTCCCCCGAGGCTTTACCTGAAATCACACGCTTCCACTTCCCTGTCCTGCTTCCCCTGCTCCTCATCAGTTTCTCATGGGAACTTCAGTATCCCTACCTGGGAAAGCCAGCCTAAGACACGTGGTCTTCCTTCTCCCAACCTCAGGACTTAATTTAATGTTAGGCAGATTCCAATGAGGCTTGGGTCCTTGGAACCATCCAAGGCATGCAGAGTTTGCAGCAATATTTGCAGCAGCAGCCCCTCTGCCATGTTTAATCTGTAATCTCTCAGACCAACTCCTAGCCCTATCTGAAATTAGCAATAGGTCAATAGGCATCTGGTGTTGATGCTGATCCTACGGCCATTGTTAGGGGATCTTAATGACTTTTTCTCTTTTCTTGGGAAACATGGGGAATTAGAACATTGTGATTTTATTTATTGTTCTTGAGTGCCCATCTTTCAGAAAATAAATTATACTAAACTCAACAAGAAATGAGATCATTTTATGTTTGCCAAATTCCAGTGAGAAATCTCAGTCCAGAAATTATGCTTTCTTACTGATTTAATGAATGTATTTTTAAAATAAAGACGAAAAGAATTTCCCATTAAATCCACCTCAAATGAGGTAAATTACACTTAGATGCCCCAAATGCCACTAGGGCCAATAATTTCTTCCCAGGGAAGTAAGAGAAGAGGACAGAGCCCCTCCCATTCTGAGGGAATCACTCGGTTGTATCCACCCCATAAAACATATAAGCAGAGTTCATAAGTATGCCAACGTCCAGAAAAAAATTACCTCACCATAAGAGCCAAAAAACAGTACAATAGCATCTAGGTGTGATTTGCCATTGTCCAGTGCAGAGAACAAGAAGTATATTAGAAAATCCAGCGGCATGTGGCAGCCAGCTCAAGCTGGCTTTGGAGCCTATTACACATCTTTTCCCAGCTCCAAGTTTAGTGAGGTCAGGCTCATTGTTTGAAATCAGCCGTGCTGGGAGTATTTACACAATAGAAATTGGCAAATGTTACAAATCAGAGATTTTTTTTTTTTCCTTTGAGGGCCTAATTACCAACATATCTTATTATAAGGAATTTTTTAAAGAGCCCACTCCAGAGAAGCACATCAGTCTTGATATTGACAATATTCTAAAACGACAGCTCATACAATTTTCTAATTCATCTGTGACTCTTACTCATTTCCTGTTCATTATTGTCAATTGCATAAGCACAGCACTTTATACATTTTGCATGACTGACTTTGTTCATGAGGAACAGTCTCTTATTGAAAAATTTATTTCATATTTACATGTAGAATTTGTCATTTTATCATCATTTTGAATTTGTAAAATTATCTTGATTTTCATTTTCATCATAATCATCAGCCTTTTCTCACTAGCAAATGTAATATTTTGCTTTTGTACTTTCAGACATGATTGTATTAAAAATTATGTATTAAAAATTTTACAAAACATCACTACACTCAGCAAACAGAGTCTATAGGCTAATATATTTCAGAATAGTGAAAGCTAAAATGCCTGCTCAAAACTGCTTCCATTTTCTGTTGGTGACTGGAAATATTGACATGGTTTTGTTTGTGTCTATTAAAAAATTGTCATATAGCAGGGTAGTAGATAATTCATTCTATAATTTGGATTTAATGAGGAAATCTAATGTATTTATTTTGTCTATAATTAATCTGATCTTCCTACTTCAATTTCTTACCACGGTTTAGCAGAGGAAAATAAATTAACTAAACGTTCAGTACAATTTAAAGTTTATTTCAAACCAATCATGTATGTTGTTTTATACATTTATATCTTTATCCCTTGGTTCATACACTGTTATCTCTTAACTCCCTGTCATGAGAGGGAAAGATATTAGCAGCCCCACCCTTCTTCTCCTCCTGGAACATTCTACTTCCTAGCTTCTGCCAACTGTCTTGTTGTTAAAAGGATAAGTACATCCAAAATGCATGATTTTTGATTGTGCATTTATACTTAATGGAAGACCAGGTGACGGTCCAGAGTTTTTCCTGCTGTTCTATCCCTGTCAGGTCTTTCCCACCACCAAGATGGCTGACTGGATGCTCCGTGTGTGTCTGTGGAGTTTGACTAGCAGACTTCACTACAGGGGAGATAGTTGGGGCACTAGACCTGGGCCCCAAGTGACATACTGGCACTAAGATTGTAAATGTTTCCATTATTATAGTAATAAAACCAATGATGACAGATAAGGCATCACGAGGTAGACTAACAGTACTTGAAACTCCTCTTTCCAATTTCTCATAAGATATCCAACAAAATGGAAAGGACTATATATTGGTAATAATAGTGTAACTACGATAAGAAAAGACCATTCCCCAAAGTCTAGGCTGCACCATCAGTAGGGATGGCCTGAGAAGCAAAGTGCTGGACTTTTGCAGACTGACACAGTCCCTCATGGAAAATAGAAAGAGGTCTGCCCCCACAAGGAGCATAGGAAGATTCCAGACCATGAAATAAGTGGACATTACACTACTGCACTCAAACTGTCTGTTGAACTGCCAAGTGCAAGGTCCTTCCACCCCTCCTTCGGCCATTTACACTGTCACACCTGTTGATGAGCAGTAGCTACTGTCAAGATATAGGGAAGGTAGCATTTAGATCCAAGCTAAGTCAAGTTAGGTGACTGGCACCACTACACTATGTCACTAGAACACATCACATGACCCATATGAACTCGGATGGTCCTGAAACGTCTTCCTGTGTGCAAAGAGTCAGGGAAGAAGGTGGCAAATAACAACAGAGATTCAGTTGCCACAGATATGATACTTATTCTTCTGAAATGTTTAATGAAGTTATTTCTTAATCAGTTCAGGCTGCATAACAAATTACCATAGACTGGTTGGTTTATAAACAACAGAAATTTATTTCTCATAGTGCTGGAGGCTTGAAGTCTGAGATCAGGGTGCCAGTATGGCCAGATTCTGGTAAGGGCCCTCTTCCAAGTTGCAGATGGCTGACCTCTTGCTGTATCCTCACACAGTGCAAAGAAAAAGAGAGATCACTGACCTCTTCTTATAAGGACACTAATCCAATTAATGGGGTCTCCGTAAACTAATTACCTCCCAAAGTCCCCTCCTCCTAATACATTGGGATTAGGGTTTCAACATATGAATTTGAAAGTGACACAAACATTCAGTACATTGCAATGATCATGCATAACATGCAAAAGAAATCAAAATACTAGAATTAGAGAAAGCAAAGAGATTCCTAATAACAAAAATCACCAAACAACTCAATAGTAAACAAACAAATAACCAAATTTAAAGATGGGCAAAGGACCTGAGAAGACATTTCTCAAAAAAAAAAAAAAAAAGACATACAAATGGCCAACAGGTATATTTTACAATGCTCAACTTCACTCACTAATCATCAGAGAAAGGCAAATCAAACCCACAATGAGATACCATCTCACATCTGTTAGAATGTTTATTATCAAATATATGAAATATAACAAGTGTTGGTAAGAATGTGGTGAAATGAGAACCATTGTACATTGTTGGTGAGAATGTAAAATTAGTATAACCATCATAGAAAACCGTATTGAGCTTCCTCAAAAAGTAAAAATAGAACTACCACATGATCCCACAATCCCACTACTGGGTGTACATCCAAAGGAAGTGAAATCAGTATGCCTCAGAGACATCTGCATTTCCATATTTGTTGCAGCACTATTTACAATAGCCAAGATCACTTGGACTCGGGAAGGGGAACATCACACACCGGGGCCTATCATGGGGAGGGGGGACGGGGGAGGAATGGCATTGGGAGTTGTACCTGATGTAAATGACGAGTTGATGGGTGCTGACTAGTTGAAGGGTGCAGCACACCAACATGGCACATGTATACATATGTAACAAACCTGCACGTTATGCACATGTATCCTAGAACTTAAAGTATAATGATAATAAAAAAACATGAAAAAAAAAAAAACAATAGCCAAGATAGGGAATCAACCTCAGTGTTCACGAATGGATGAATGGGTGAAGAAAATGTGGTATATCTACACACAATAGAATACAATTCCGCTTTTGAAAGAAGAAAATATTGTCATTTGTAACAACATGGATCAACCTGGAAGACATTATGCTAGTGGAATAAGCCAGGCCCAGAAAGACTACTGCGTGAGAGGTTCCACTTATATGTGGAATCTCAAAAAGCAGAACTCATGGAGGTAGAGAGTAGAATGGTGGTTGCCAGGGGCTGAAGGGCAGGGAAGCCGGGGTCTGTTTGGGGACACACAAAGTTTCAGTTAGATAAGAGAAATAAGCTCAAGAGATCTATTGCGCATCATGTTGACTAGAGTTAATAACAATATATTGTATATTTGAAATTTGTTAAGAGAGTAGAGTTTAAGTTTTCAGCACAAAAAAATGCTAAGTATGTGAGGTACTGCATACGTTAATCTGCTTGATTCAGCTATACCATAATGTTTACATATATCAAGACATCGTGTTATACACAATAAATATGAATAATAAAAAATTTTATTAGTCAATTTAGAAAATAAAAAAGAAATCACAGCTGAAACACCTGTATGGCTTGGGTAGATCCTGTCCCTCACTGCAGTGTCCTCTTTCTACTGCAGAGGGCAGTGGAGGACCGGTCTCTTCGGTGTCTGGCGTCAGCATTTTAGAGCAGGACTATTCCAAACCAGCCACTGTGTCAAGGCCAGCATTCAAAGTGACAACTCTTTCTTCCACAGCAGGTTCATCGTGAGGTTAAAGACTCCATGATCCCAGAGACTTGGACTGTTTCCCCGCTCTTCCCGTATGAATCAGACATTAAAGTAAGAGCTGTTAAAATAAAAATGATTAAGCCCTGCCAAGTCTGTGATTCTGGAAGTGGTGAATATGACGTCTCTTAGGGGTGGGGGTTCTGGGGATACATCTACAAGTCAGTTCTCTTCTTGTCTGTGGCACAGCCTCCTTCACACCCGAGAGGGGTACCTTTATTCCTTTCTACACACACAAGATTTTAACCGCAGTTGCTTTCCGCAGAATAACACCCTCCCGTCCTTCATGCCTCTCATGCTAAAGAGATTCATCACTGTCATTGTCTCATTTTCCAGCTTGGAACTGGTGGCTCTGCATCCAGAGCAGGCACATGGCTCCAGAACAGCTCTGGACACTGCTGTGGATCCAAGCAGCAAGGACACTCTTGCTGTTGTTATTAGTTGATACTTTGCAGAAATGGCATCAGACTCTTCCTATGGATCTTGACTTTCCTGTTGTTCAGTCAGTAGTGGGTTGCAGACACTTTTCATGCATCTTTACGAACCTGTGGATCTGCCTCATCCTCTGTACCTGTTGTACCCATTCCTTACACGCTCACATTAAAGTGTTCTCCTGCCAATGAATATTTGGGTTGTTTCTATTCTGGGTTATTTTTTATTTTTAATTTTTGTAGGTCCATAGTAGGTGTATATATTTATGGGGTACACAAGATATTTTGATACAGGCATGCAATGCGTAATAATCACATCACAGTAAATAAGGTATCCATCTCCTCAAACATTTGTCCAATGTGTTACAAACAACCCAATTACACATTTTTAGTTATTTTAATGTCAAATTAAATTATTTTTGATATAGTCACTCTGTTGTGCTAGCAAATACTAGGTCTCATTCATTCTTTCTATTTTTTGTTCCCGTTAACCCTCCTCACTTCCTCCACCTCCCCCTACTACTCTTCCCAGTCTCTGGTAACCATCCTGCTCCCTAGCTCCATGAGTTCAATTGTTTTAATTTTTACACCCACAAATAAATAAGAATATGCAAAACTTGTCTTTCTGTGCCTGGCTTGTGGTTGTTTCCTTTTTTTTTTTTTAACAGAGTCTCACTCTGTCACGCAGGCTGGAGTGCAGTGGCATGATCTCAGCTCACATCAACCTCCACCTCCTAGGTTCAAGCAATTCTCCTGCCTCAGCCACCTGAGTAGCTGGGATTACAGGTGAGCATCACCATGCCTGGATAATTTTTGTATTTTTAGTAGAGACAGGGTTTCACCATGTTGGCCAGTCTGGTCTCAAACTCTTGGCCTCAAGTGATCTGCCTACCTCAGCCTCCCAAAGGGCTGAGATTACAGGTGTGAGCCACCACGCCCAGCCAGTTGTTTCTAGTTTTTATTATCATAAATAATGATGCAGTGAATAGGTGCACACATCTGTAAATATTTTGTCACAGTACATTCTAAGAAGTAAAATTGCTGGACATAAGATATAGACCTTTAAAATTGCAATATGATTTTAAGCCTCTCTCCACCTGACCTTGGGCATGATGAGGAGAAGGAAAAAGGTCCACAGAGCCCAGCAGCCACAGGTCTAGGATGCCTCCACCTGCATAGGAGCAGAGTCTGTTCCCTTAAGAGTTTCTGAAGTGGGCTCCACAACAGCTTTTTGAAAACCCTCAATGGACAAAAGACTACTCATGCTGCTTTGGTAGAATTGGACATAGCCAGGGAGCTCATCAGAAAAGGAGCTGCTAGTCACAGGCAGCAACAAACCCACCCCCACACGGGGATCCATTGTGGGGCTGCAATAACTGCTCCTTCTCTGAGTGATACAGGACGTTCTGAGGAAGTAGATGTGACGCCATCCAGATCCTACAGAAGACATAGGAACAAAAATTTTCTGTCGTTCACTCAAGAAGTGGCTGGCAGATGGGCAGTATGTAACGACACAAGCTCAGTGAGTACAAGCTGAGACATGATGGGAGTCTACGGGCCTCGTCTACACAGCTTGATGCAGCTCTTCCAATTAATGGCCAGCGTCTGGCTGAACTATTATAGGTGATAAAACATGCCACCATAAAACTAATTAAACTGCCAAGATGAGGCATAAGAATGAAGCTGCACACACAATGAAATGATGTTTAGTCCTGATGTTGGTCCTTAAAGAGATCCTGTTTAGCCATAGCCTGAGTCCCTGACTCCATTGCACACTTGAGCCAGGATGGAAAGGGCTCCACTCACCAATCATTATTTCTCCCATATGCATGCCCTCTGCAGCTACCACTGTGTTCCACCCACAGGAGAATGACAGTGGGCAAGTGCAAACTGACTGGAACTGACAAACTGTGGAATGACATCCTGTTCACACAAAGGTGCACGATTTGCTGGGCAAAAGGCACAGCTTCATATGAGCACAACAGTAGTCTTCACCAGAAATCAATGAGCTGGTGAGTGTGGTAATTTAACCGTGACCAGGAGCCCATAGTCAAGGGAAAGGGCATCCCTGGCCATTGCCTGTATGATGAAGACTACAGGTGTGGGCTCAGGGATGTTCCCACAGTCACCAGCATGAAGGACAGCAAACACAAATGACTCTCAGCTCCTCTATATCTACTGGGCATACCTGCATATTGCTGAATTATCGCTAGTAAGGTTAGAAAAGATTCATCCTGCACAGATTGACCACATGTAAACCTAGAAGCTGAACGCTAGCGCCATGAAGACTTTCCATTCTTTTTTTTTTTTTTTTTTTTTTTTTTTTTTTTTTTTTTTTTTTGAGACGGAGTCTTGCTCTGCCACCCAGGCTGGAGTGCAGTGGCCGGATCTCAGCTCACTGCAAGCTCCGCCTCCCGGGTTCACACCATTCTCCTGCCTCAGCCTCCTGAGTAGCTGGGACTACAGGCGCCCGCCTCGTCGCCCGGCTAGTTTTTTGTATTTTAAGTAGAGACGGGGTTTCACCGTATTAGCCAGGATGGTCTCGATCTCCTGACCTCGTGATCCGCCCGTCTCGGCCTCCCAAAGTGCTGGGATTACAGGCTTGAGCCACCGCGCCCGTCCTCCACCCTTTTCATAATAGTCAGCTTATTATTAAACGAGTGAGACAGCATCTTCAGCAGCCTGGTTATGCTGTGCAGAGTTTCTTATAAATGTAGAACCTCAGTATATTTACATACGTCTGGAGCTCACCTCTAGCCTGAATCATCAGCGTGCTTCCTGGTTACCATAAGAAAAAAATCTAGAGGAAGCCGCTTTTTTATTAGAGACAGGGTCTTGCTATGTTGCACAAGCTGGCCTCGTACTCCCGGCCTCAAGCAATCCTCCCACCTCTGCCTCCGCCTCCAAAGTGAGGAAGATTACTATAACAACCAAGAACATAACATTTATTTGGTTGAGTAAAATAACCTCTCTATGAACTTGCTCAGGTCAAGGAAGCTGCATAAGCTGTTGAAATTTAGGGAGATATAACTCTTGACACAATTCTTCCTCTCTAAAAATAAGAATGGCAGCTTGAGGCTACAGTTTTGTTCCAAATGTATGAGGCTAAGCTGCCTTTCAGATGAATTGACTAGCTCTCTCTTCAGAAAGGAGTCAGTGACTTAGAATGAGACCATTTGTCTTACACTTCATTGGTTATTTTCAGCATGACCCTGGCTGTGGATAGAGGCAGAATGCCTCAAGGATGGGCCTGTGTTGGAACAGAGATCATGACTTTATCCTGATGGTGACTGGCCAGCTATTTGGCTGCCAGATCTGGGACATGCCTAGAGCCTTATGAATGGGCTGCCTCAGGTGCCACCATCAGCTGTCCTGGTTTGATACTGACCTATAAATTATCCATAGGAGTGACAATACAAATGGATTTGGGGACTAATTCAAAGAAAAGAATGTACAAAAATGGGTCATAAGATGAAGTTTTTTAAAACCTAATCTTTGTTTAACAAAATAAAACATGTAGAATATTTGTAAAGTAACTCATTTTGCTTGCTCAGAAGTGGTCCTTTAATGTCTTCTTTGGAATACTGGTTAGTTATTTAAGTTACAATAAATAGTGCACCAGCAATTTCTAATTTTTAAGAAGTGTAATAAGGGCTTGGTGAACTAAGGCCTGCAGGCCAAATCCAGCCCACTGCCTGATTTTGTATGGGCCCTGAGCAAGAAGAGTTTTACATGTTTTAACATTTGGGCAAAAAATCAAAAGAAGAATGACATATCGTACATATGAAAATGGTATGAAATTCAGTTTCTAGTGTCTGTAAATAAGCAGGTATTGGAATACCACTTTGCTCATTAGCTGACCTATTATCTGGGACTGCTTTCGTGTTTCAACGGCAGAAGTGAGCAGCTGCAACCAAAACTGCATAGACCACCGAGGCTGAAATGTTTGAAATCTGGTCTTTCACAGAAAAAGTTTGCTGAGTTCCATTGCAAAACACTAATTCTAACTTTATTCTAAAAAGTCTAACATTGTGTGGGCTCCTTAAGTAAAATTGACAAACCAAAGGGTTCCAATTATTTTCCTTTTTTATATGCTTAAAATAAGCAAGTGGATCTATTTCATGGCTTTGGTCAAATACTACCTAAAATATTTCTGGGTGAGAGTTAATAAGAGATGTCATTCAGAATCTTACACTGGACAGTTTTACCAGTTGTTGATCCCGAGATGCTCAGGAGAAAATGGATTTACCAAAATGATTCCAAATCAAAATAAAATTTTAAGTTGATAAAAAGTTAAATATATACTGAGAAAAATCTTAATATATACTGATAAATTGCCCTCCAGAATATAGTACAATCCTAAATTGTACTATATTACAATGCCACCAGTAACATATATATATCCTTGTATCTATCCATTTCCCCAGATCCTTGCCAACAACTGATCTAGTGAAAAATGATGCCTTTAAATTTATAGTTTCCTGCTTATATGTGACAATAAGCATGTTTTCATGTTTATTGGTAAATTTTCATTTCATATTCTGTGAATTGCCTGTGTATATCCTTTGCCAATTTTTTTACTGAGTTGCTTTTCTTATTAATATTTAATTTTGTAAGATTTACTATTGTTTAGTGCAGTCAGTTTTCAGAAAGCAAACACAATCTGATACCACAATCCTAATTAAACGCTTGTCCAAGTCAGTGCTGGGGTTAGCATATTGCCCCTAGTGTGTATTGTACACCTAGAAGAAGCACAGAAAATTGCCAGATGATACATTAGTTATCTTGTCTAGCAAAAGCCACATACCTCTTCTTTCCTCCTCTAAATAAGCAGTTCAAACAAAGAAGGAAATTGATCATTAAAAATAGCTGCTGATTTTATCAGCAGGATTCAACAATAGTCAAAATCAGTTTGGGGCTCTGACAGCAACAGCAAGTATTAAACATCCTCGTGTGTGCAGTAATGATGGTGATTTTTTAAGAAGATAGCAAAGGAATGTCCAGATCCTCCTGCAGAGGAAAGCGGCTAAGCAAGACCAAATCAGTTCGCCTGGGGGAAAGATTGGAGATGGAAGGAAGCTGAAGCCTTTGGAGTGTGTCATGATCAGTCAAGGTGAGGTGGATCAGCTGACAAGTTCAAAGGGCAGGGCCAGGACCAAAGACAGGAGGAAGCCTATCATTTAGGGTATGGATAGATCTGGAAAGATAGAGAGGTGGAGAGTGAAGCAAGGCAAGCCCTGGGAGCTTGCTGTTCCAGAGAGGGAGGTCCCGACCTGCGATAACAGCCAGCACAGGTTCTCCACTCTCACTGTGAAACCTCTGGATGCCAGGGACCCTCCCAGAGAAATGGATTCATTTGGTCCAGGGTGAAGTCCAGGCATCAGTATTTTCTAAAACCTCCTGAGTTAGCCTTCCTTGAGAACCATAGTCCTTAAGAGTCAAATCAGAAAGAGTAGATGGAAGAGGTGTGGCTGCAGCTCTGTGCAGGTGTGTAACTGCTGTGCTCGGAATGACTACCCCCAGCTGTAGTGGAAAGCTACTCTGGGCTGCCCAAAGTCAGATTTGAGAGGGCAATAAATCCCAAAGTACTACGCCATACCATGCCACAGGGAAGAGGCTTATGCTGGAGGAACTATGTGCCATAAATTAATCTAGGAAACATGGCAGAAGTGGCTGGTCTGAGCAGAACATAATGTGTTTTGTGTGAGACTCCTGTGGGTGTGTGGATCAACTACATGTCAGAATGTTCCAGTTAGAAATATAGATGAATCACTCAGGATAGAATGCTAAGGATGTGCATTAGGAACTCACTAAAAAGAGCTGCTACCTAAGGAATTGTGACCCCCAAAAATTCCTGTGTTGAGGCCCTAACCCCCAATGGGATTGTATTTGGAGACGGGGCCTTTAGGAGATAATTAGGTTTAGATAAGCCCATGAGGGTGGAGTCCTCATATGAGATTAGTGCCCTTATAAGAAGGGATACCAGAGAGCTTGCTGGCTCTCCCCAACCCCCAAAGCCCCCACCATGTGAGGACACAGTCAGCAGGTGGCCTACAAGCCAGGAAGAGGGCCATGACCAGAAATTGACTGTGCTGACACCTCAATCTTAGACTTCAACCTCCAGAACTGTGAGAAAATAAATATCTGTTGTTTAAACCACCCAGTTTATGATATTTGGTTATGTCAGCCTAAACTGACTAATACAAGAGCCATGGGAAGGGACCAGATTACACAAGGAGAGGCAGAGAGGGAGGTGAGACCACGCACCTATAACTGAACCTCAGGACCCTATACTTACGGCAGGGCAGAGCAAAGAGATCCAGAGACGATGCAAACAAACGACCAGAGAAACAGAAATAAAACTAGGAACGTGCCAAGAGAGAAGAGATTTGAAGAAGGCAGGGGTGCTCTGCAGAGTAATTGGAGAGAAGAGCACAGTGCAATGAAGGGAGAGAAGCCCTTCACATCCTCCACAATGAGGCAGCCTTAGAGAGACAATTTCACATGACGGAGAGAGGCAGGCAACACATTGCAGAGAAGGAGTTCTTTTTCTTCTGCCCCTGGTAGGGCTTTCAGCCTGGACTGGTTAGTCCAGCTATGGGCCATAAGGCTTTGGGCTGGAAAGAACATTCAGAACTCCTCCTCCAAAATGGTAGGATCACTTGAGGCCAGGAGTTCATGAACAGCCTAGGCAACGTAGCAATACCCAGTCTCTACAAAATATTTAAAAATTAGCCAAGTGTGGTGGTGCATGCCTGTAATCCTGTTTACTCAGGGGGCTGAGACAGGAGGATCACTTGAGCCCAGGAGTTCGAGGCTGCAGTTGAGCTATGATCACATTGTCCTGTAGCCTGTGCCAACCTGGGCAATGGAATGAGATTTTGAGGAAGAAGAAGGAGGAGGAGGAGGAGGAGGGGAAGAAAAAGAAGAAGAAGGAGGAGGAGGAGGAG
>NW_016809835.1:1904117-1917961 GCF_001698545.2 Rhinopithecus bieti | reverse complement strand
AGGGGGACGGGGATGGAAGGGGGAGGGGAGGGGGACAGGGAAGAAAAGGAAGAACTCCTCCTAAACCAGCTGGTCCACCAGGAATGGTTGCTGCCTGTGTCTGGAGCCCACAGAAAAAGCAAACAGTGCTTACCTCATCCCCAAGACACACAGTCAGATTACTTTGTAGGCCTTTTCCTCATGTCCCCAGTTCCTAGCTGTAACTTCATTGAATCTAGGGCCCAGCCCCTTGCCCCCCCGGGCCACAGGAACTGGGGGCTTGGACTCTCTCACTTACCCACTGCCAGCTCCCTTTCTTGGGGCTGGTCCCTGCTTCCTTACATTAGCTTAGGCAAATCTCTGATTTGTACCTTGGACACTTAGCTACGACCAAGAACTGCAGCCATCTCCTGGAAGCCCTGACATCTGGCTACCTCAGGTGTGGCTGACGGCAAGACCAAGCGTGTCAGTACTCCTCCGCCTTGCATTAGGAACTTGCTGCTGCCAGTCATTGGTCCCTACTGGTCCCCTTCCCCATCCCACCACTGCCCTATGCCAGCTTAGTCTGTTCCCTGCCCTCTGCCCCTCTGCCTTGAGAGCCCCAAGCATGCCAAGAGGTTGGGGCCACAGCACTAATAACACATCCTCATACTTTGCTCAGAAGCACCGTCCCAATTGGCCCTGCTGAGTGCTTCAATGCCTCTGCCAATATGGGAGTCCATCACTTTTTTAAAATAATATGACTGGACATCTCAACCCATTTGTCTCAATTACAAGTCAACAGAGAAAATTCAAACACTTAACAGGGTAAACATGAGAGCTGTCTCCAGGCCACAATAGTCTTCTTGCTGGAATTCAGTCATGACAAACCTTCTCTCACCTCCCTCCCTCCATATCCTCCCCATAGAGCCTGCCTGTAGCTCCTCAGACCCAGATGATCCCACCAATGAATAGACAATAGACTTGAAGCAAGTTTCCGGGACCAAGCCAAACCCATGCTGCCTGTGACCCAATCTATAATGAATGATTGGGGATCTTGGAAAATGCTGTGTGTCATACATCACCCAAGGAACAATTTCTTGTTGTCAACTTTTTAAAAGTGATTTCCAAGAGGACTTGGAAAAAAAAAAAAAAAAAAAAAAAGTCCCCAAGACAACATCACACTCCTTGAGCATTGTAGAAGCTTTTGATGTGCTCAGATGAAAGAAATGGTCCCGTGTAATTAATGTAAGCCTGTGGACAATCCCCTAAAGTCTGATAGATGTTGGACCAAGCCTGGCGGATGCAGAGGAGGCAGCAGGAGGTATTCCAGCCCTGTTGACAGCTTCAAGAAAAGTTAGATGAGCCCTAAGTCTGTTATCACCATTTCCCCATAAGTGAGGCACAAATGAAACCCAAACCAGAGCCTCTGCTGAGAACCCAGATATACAGAAAAGTTATGATCATCTTTGGCCCTGGCAAAGCTACTAAACTGCCTCAGTTTCTCCACTGGAACTGAAGATGGATGCAGCTTGGACCAAACTCAATACATGTCTATACTGATACTATTCCCTATAGGTATACGCCCTTGCTCACTCCCCAGCCCCCTCTCTCCTGCCCTTAGTCACTCCATAGATAGGACTGGAGAGCCCATCAACCCAAATATCTGTATGTCTAAGAAATGGTGGTAGCCTCCTTCCTCAAGAGCTGCATGTTGCTAAGTACCCCCAATGGTCAGATTCTATCTGCCTCTTCAGATCCTGGGTATGGATCTTTTATTGCTGTATCCATTTTCTTGGTCTGTCCCATAATCTTCAGGCAGGCAAAAGATATAATATTATACAGAAATATAGATAACATGGCCCAAGTGGCCTACCTTACAAAATCATGCTAAGTTAGTTATAAACACAAATATCTCCTCTTACCATCTTAACAAGTCCAGCATCAGGACCAAAGCCATGCCAATTACTTTTCCGAGTTACTTGGGCCAGAGGCTATTAGTGGGAAGAATGATTCAAGTGAGGGCGGAGAACACGCCGCCTACTCAGGTAAACAGCTGCCAAGCATCAGAACAGTCCAGGCACAGGCCGTGGGAACACTGAGTCCCAACCCTGATTTTGTCCCAAGGTCACTCTGGACTTTGTTTTCTGTCTGCCTCACCTTCTTCCTTTGTGGATGAGAACACTGGCTGCCTGCCAGAAAGGGCCAGGCTGAGGAGTCCCTAATGAGAGACCTGGCAGCACTTTATGGGTGCCCTGTGTAGAACAGCACGTCCTCGTTAGCCCACATCCGCTGCCTCTCCTCAGAGACATCAGCAGCTCCCCCAGGCAGCTCAGAGGATGCAGACACCCACAGGCCTGTCAGCGCTGTGGCCCCCCAGGGGGTCTGAAGGCCGTTCGGTTGTATCGTCACTGATCATAACCAAATAATGCTGTGTTTCTATTTCTGCCAATCAGTAATTGACTTAGGATGCTTAATAAGAGCCAGACATCATCACCTCATTGACAGCCCACCAAACACAGTGGTGTTCATTTCATTAATACTGCTGAGGTTTTATATGGAGTTTGTTTTTGATGCAGGGGACAATGGAGAGGCTCATGGCCAATGGAAGTGGTCGGTGAAGACTACTGCCCACCCAAATGGTGGGGAAACTTCAGCTTTAGACCAGTCTTTTATTTTATTTTATTTTATTTCTTCTTTTTTTTTTTTTTGAAACAGTCTCGCTCTGTCACCAGGCTGGAGTGTAGGGGCACAATGTTGGCTCACTGCAACCTCCAACTCCCAGGTTCAAGCGATTCTCCTGCCTCAGCCTCCCGAGTAGCTGGGACTACAGGCACACGCCGCCACGCCTGGCTAATTTTTGTATTTTTACTAGAGACAGGGTTTCACCATGTTGGCCAGGATTATCTCCGTGTCTTGACCTGGTGATCCGCCCGCCTTGGCCTCCCAAAGTGCTGGGATTACAGGTGTGAGCCACCATGCCTGGCCTAGGCCTATGTTTTAACTTGCATCTCTCCATTTGTCATCTAGTTTTGAGTCACTTAAAATAAGTTGGTCCTCTCTTAGGTGAAATTGTACCATCCTTGGATCACAAAAAAATATTCCTGAGGGTAACCTACCGAACGTGTATCCGGCATTCAGTAATGAACCACATTCTAATTACAAGGGCCTCACCTTTGGCAGTTCACAATATCTTTCCCTCTTTCCTTCTCTATTCCTTCTCCTTCAGAAGCAGCAGCAGCAGCCAGTCAGTGCTGGGAACCATAACTGCATGAGTTCTTACGTAACCATGATTATTGGAAAGAAGAGCGTGGTTGCATTCAACTCTATCTGTGGTCGTATGATCAGAGACCCAGGAATGACAAATTCTGCCCTGTCATCACATTTGTTCCCTACAGCAAGATTCCAGGAAGATATAAGCAAGGTGCAATAGCAATATGAGAATAAAATATCATTTTATTAATTGCTCTCAAATGCCAATGTTTTGAAAAGAGCTCTGTTAAAAATACTGAGTTGGCCGGGCACAGTGGCTCACACCTGTAATCCCATCGCTTTGGGAGGCCAAGGTGGGTGGATCACCTGGGGTCAGGAGTTCAAGACCAGCCTGGCCACCATCTCTATAAACACAAAAATAAGCCAGGTATGGTGGAGGGCACCTGTAATCCCAGCTACTAGGGAGGCTGAGGGAGGAGAATTGATTGAACCTAGGGGTCGGAGATTGCAGTGAGCCAAGACCGTGCCTTTGCACTCCAGCCTGGGTAACAAGAGCGAGACTCTGTCTCAAAAAAAAAAACACTGAGTTATGGCCGGGTGCAGTGGCTCACACCTCTAATTCCAGTACTTTGAGAGGCAGAGGAGGGAGAATCACTTGAGGCCAGGAGTTTGAGGCCAGCCTGGATAACACAGCAAGACCCCATCTCTGCAAAAAAATAATAAATAAATAAATAAATAAATAAATAAATAAATAGTGAATTAGAACAAGTCGATTCTGCTTGAGACCTTAGCAGGACTTATTACCTCCCGGTCAAACCTAAATCTAGGGATTATCAAGCTCAGATGTGCTTTCAGAGAGCTATAAAGAGATGGATGAACTTTCGGGGCCACCCAGCATGCTATCATCCAATTTCTTGGACTCAGCATGAAAGAGAAAGAAGTGCATACAGAATAAAATGAAAACAAAAGAGGAGTGGTGGAACCAAAGATGGCACCCTTCAAGGCACATTGCCCCACCTCCTAGTAATTGTCTGGAACTCTGTTCCATCATCAGATTAACAAGTTCTCTCCCTTTGGAGAGATACATAGAGGTAGATACTCACAGGTGGCATGAAAAAGGAGCAGTGTTCCTTCCCTTACAACTGGCAACATCATTATCACTATCATGAAGCCGAAACAAATGTTCCTGTGTCTATGCAGTCATCCTAGGGAACCATCGCTTATTTACTGTGCTTCTCCTATGTAACAGGCATGGTGCAAGGCATCCACAACACCAACAGAGCTCTCTCTAGTGATTAGAGCTTAAGACAACACTATGAACTCAGATGTTATATTTCAGAATGCAACTAGGAATGAGACATTGACATTGGCTAGAGAAGCCCCCAAAATAGGCCTAGGCCTTGGCAATAGAGCTTCTTGCATGGTAGAGCAGGCACTCAGCTTCAGGTCATGGGGGGAACTCCAGCTAGGAAATTAATTCTGGCACACAAAAGGTAAGTAACCGAGATGTCATCTAATAGTCCAGTCAAAGGTAACAATAGGGGTGTCCTGCCAAGCAGACAGATGGGCAAAGCCCACCAAGGTTGAAGGGAGGTGGTGAAATGGGAAGGAAGAGGACGAGAGGGGTAAGAGAATGATACAATCTGAGGGTGACTATGAGTAACTGTTATCCAAGTTGGCAGTGGGTAGGCAGTTGACCAGGGAAAGATTGTTTCAGGCAGATGGAGCAGTGTATGCACAGGTCCAGAGAGAAGAGTTGGCAGATTGTATGTACCAGTTAAGTATTGCAAAATAGGGAAAGTAACAGACACCTGGGAAAAAAAGAGGTAAGTTTATTTTTGTCTTAAGCGAAAGTCCAAAAGTGGGCATTTCTTAGTTGATATGTCAGCCCCACCAAGTCTTCACTGACCTGGACTTACTTATCTCTTGCTGTTTCATCACATTACCAGAATTACTGCCTCACGATCTCGTGATCATGGCTGCTTAAGCTCCATGCTTGACATCTGCATTAAGGAAAAAGAAATAATCAGATTTGCTATTTTGGAGGATGACTGTTCCTACATTATGAAGAATGACTTGGAGGAGACAATACCTGTTACCAGGCTATTTAAGTAATTCAGGAAAAAGATCATTGCAATCTGGATCGCTTGAGCTCAAGAGTTCTAGACCAGCCTGGACAAAATGATGAAACCCCATCTCTACAAAAAATACAAACAGTCAGCCAGGTGCCTTGGCATGTGCCTGTAGTCCCAGCAACTTAGAAGGCTAAGGCAGGCGAATCACTTGAGCCCGGGAGGCAGCAGAGGTTGCAGTGAGCCAAGATCACACCATTGCACTCCAACCTTGGCAACAGGAGTGAAACCCTGTCTCAAAAAAAAAGAATACTAAAAATTCCAAAACTGATGATAAACATGAATCCAAAAATCCAGGAAACACAACATATCCCAAAAAGAAAAAAGAAATCCACACCTAGAGATACTGTGGTGAAAGAAAACCAAAAGAACAGGAGAGGATTTTGAAAAGTAGCCAGAGAAAATTGATAGATTATTTTTAATGTAGTTACAGTTTGACTGAAAGCAAATTTCTCAACAGCAACAATGGGTATTTAGAAAAGAAAGAGAAATAACTATCAACTTAGAGCTATGTGCTCAAAAGCAACTATCATTCAAGAATACCAGTTGGTCCTGATTCCAGACAGTTTAGGGTGAGTACATTTTGTTACTGGCAGCAAATCCTTAGGGGTCAGCGGCAACCTCAATTCTTGACTCCTCAGAAGAAAGAATTCAGCCGAAGGACATGAGGCAGAGTGAGAGACTGAGGAAAGTTTTAGAGCAGGAGTGAAAGGTTATTTAAAAATTTAGAGCAGGAACAAAAGGAAGTAAAGTACACTTGGAAGAGGCCCAAGCAGGCGACTGGAGAGAGTCAGTGCCCTGTTCGACCTTCGACTTGGGGTTTCCTGTGTTGGCTCTCTTTCTGCATTACTTCTCCCCTGCTGTTCTTCCATTGGGATGGGCTGCAGGCATGTGCAGTGGCCTTCCAGCACTTGGGAGGGGCCACATGCATAGTATGTTTACTGGAGTCATACGCATGCTCGTTTGAGGCATATTCTTCCCTTACAGTGGAATGTTCCTAGAAGGTCATGTACCAGTTAAACGCTGCCATTTTGCCTCTTAGTGCGCATGCTTGAACCCACTCACCTAACTACTGAGATCTTATCAGGAAGCTGCTGACCACCAGTTTCAGGTGTTTCTATCTGTTAGGAGACTGCCTTTCCCTGGCACAGGCTGCAGCCAATTATTATCTTAGAGAAACAGTGTAACAACTGCCTGACCATTACCTGATGGTCACCTGACATTCCTGGTTGGGGGTGACAGGAGCCCTGCCCTGCCCTGCTCATGTCTGACTAGCTACCTACTGTAACAATTTGACTCTGTCGCTCTCATTTAACACAACTAAAACAATGGGCAAAATTCATGAGCAGCTGTCTCAGGAATATAAAAAGTAAATAATAGATAACAGAAAGATTGAGGATGGATGCCAAAATTTTAAGAATTGATCTGGTAGTGAGTTTCCTTTTTTTTTTTTTTTTTTTCCTTTCAAATATCTCCTGGCCTAGATTCAAAAGCAACACAAAACTGGGTGAGGAAAGGAAGAGCTCCAAGAGGAGCCCTCTCCTTCTGGTCTAGGAGTGGGAAAGGAGATTTCTAAAGGTCAGAGAAAGTAGGAGAGAAATCCATGTTCTTTTTCTCTTTTTTCCATTTTTTTCTTACTCATAGCAGCAGCAACAGTGGTAGCAGGCACTTACAGTCTGAAAGAGAGGAATCCTTCTCTCTGACCAGAGTAATTGTGATTCCAAGAGCATGGAATGAATTCCTGTTTCTCTCTCTCTTTCTCTCTCTCTCTCTCTGTCTCTCTTGCTTTCTCTCTCTCTCTCTCTCCCTGCCCTCCTCCCATTGCTTGTCCTTGGATCCTTGGACGGAGATGCAATAAAAGAAAGTATAGAACAGAAGAAGGAAATGAGGACCCCACATTTCTAGCCTGAAGACTAAGAATGGAGGCCCCAGTCAGCTGGAAAATGTTACAGAGGTCATGGAGAAGAAAGAACTGAAGAGAGTAAACAGAAAGTATGTGTAAAACTCCAGGCTCAACTCCAAGCTTTGTATGCATGGATCTGACCTTAAGCAGTATATTAAAAGCTTTGAGATCTGCACTATAAGGCAGACCACTTCCTCGGTCCCAGATGGGCTAATGTATATGCTGGACAGATCCAAATAGTACTACATAGGCTTTGAAAACAGAACTGATGCAGGAACCACAGTGCACAGAAAGTAGGCCAAAACTTGAGACCTGAACCTAACAAGGTCATTGTCTCTTTTAAAATAAATCAACATTGTCTTTAAAATCTAAATAAGACCTAAAGTTTCATAATGGAGGAAGTTTACCACACAAAAAACACTCACTTTAAAAAAATTATACAGAGCAAACATTGGAAAGAATGACTTTTTTCCGCCAAGACAGACTAGGATGCAAAAATGAAAGATAAGCAAATACAATTATAAATATATTCTTTCATTGTTTACAAATATATAAGTATATTTGTAAATATATTTACAATCTACATTTAAAACAAAACAAAATAAAACTGTGTCATTTAGCAAAAGCAATATTTAGATGGAAACATATAACTGTGAATTCTCCATGAATAGCTCATGTTTCTGCACAGCCTGAGTCCTCTGAGTGAAGGCATTTATAGCCAATGCTTGCATAAGGAAACACTTCAGGGTAATAAAGCTTAGAGACATCTCACTCCCTAGAAATAGCCCAAGGTAACAAAGATAAAGACCTCTTTCTCCTTTCCTGGAAGAGATTTACTTACATTTCAGGACGAGTAATAGCTCTTTCTGAAGTGGAGAACAGACAGATCCCAGAAGTTTTATACAAGTTTAGAGTCTTTTAATTTCAAAGTTTTCTTTTGAATGCTCCCCATTGCATTACAGGCACCATGATACCCTCATTGTTTCACCCCATAGGATTAGGGCTTAGGAAAAGAGCACTATGAAGTTACTCTAGCTGGTAAGTATTTAACATAAGATATTAGAAAATAATCATGAAATTAACCCAAGTAGAAAGAAGAAGATATATTTCATTTAACTGAAGACACTATTGATTTTATGCATTGCTTTTTGTATATCAAGAGCAGAAGAGGGAAATTTTAGATATTTTTAAAACTTATTTTAGGCTTGTTTGGGTACAGTTTTATCAGCATAGTATCATTCAATTGTTTTCAACTTCAAGTTGTCAGTGTCTGTGGCTTTTAACATAATATTATTTTCTGTGCTGTTGAGAAAATGAGTGATGCAACATTTCTTTAAAGAGTGTGCCATGATTGTCTCAGGGATTTTGTTCCATTCTACAGGTTTTGATGCTGCAAAGGATCAGAACATGCTATTCCAAAATATGCCACTTTGGTGTATTTTGAGCTGAAGTCACTTGAGGAACAGCAGATTCAAGAAGGGCTCTCTGACCACCTCCTTTCTACCTAAAAGCAGATCATAAAATTTCCGATGAGAAAGGTACCCTTCCTGTGCTAACAAGTTGTATTCTCATCACCAGAGATGGAGCATTGATACCAAGTTTAATCTGTACAAAGAAACCTACTGAAATAACCCTTATCTTGCATTAGTTTCACCCACATATTTCCTAGTCACTTTCCCAAAATTTACCATCCCTAGCCCAAACTCCTTTTTCCTTTGTCTTGTCACAACTCCACAATTTATTCTTCTTTGTTGAAATGGTATATAAGATTTCAGGCCTATCCAATTCTTTGGGTCATCATTTCTTTTCTATGGAAACTCCAATGCCATGTAAAGAAAGTGAAAAGTGAAAAGACAGGCTATAACCTGGAAGAACATATTTTCAACACATATTAACAGCCAAGGATTAGTATCCAGAATATAGTTTTAATACTTCTTCAAATCAATAAAAAAGACAAAAAATCCAATAGGAAAATGGACAAATCACATGAATAGCCATTTCCCAAAAGAGAAAACACAAGTGATAACTGGACATATTTTTGAACGCTCAAGATAATTAAAAACTAGTAAAATGCAGATTAAAACACAATTAGATAGCATTTTATACCTACGAGATTAGCAAAACCTAGGAAATACAACAATTCTCAGTGTTAAGAGAAGAATATAAAGTTTATCAGTGTACAGGAACTCTCATGCAATGATGGTGAAAGTGTAAATTGATGCAACCATTTGAAAAACTTGTTAGCATTATAAGTCAGTATTAACATTTTTGAGTAGCCACATTAAACAAGTAAAAAGAAACAAATGAAAGTAATTGTAATAATATGTTACACTTTACTATATCTAAAATAATATTATTTTAGTAATATATTAAAATATTAATATTATTAACATGGAATCAATATTAAAAGAATTATTAATGAGATTTTTTTCATAATAAGTCTTCAAAATATCCAGGATGCATTTTACACATTCAGAGGCTGAATTACCACTGGAAATCTTTGATCTCTATTTAGATTTTATAAAATTGACAGTTGAAAAAGTCATGTACATACTAAAATTGTTCCAAGCATACTTAAAAATTTTACAATAACTACATTTCAGTATTTAAATTAAAATTAATTAGAATTAAATTAAATATTCAGTTCATCATTAATGATAGCTGCATTTCAAGTGCTCAGTAGCCACCTGTGGCTACAGTATTGAACAGCCATAGTCTTATAAGTTGGACATTTATATACTCTTTGCTATGGTTTGAATATGCCCCTCAAATTTTATGTATGGGGAACTTAGTCCCCAAATTCATATGTCGATTGTAGGTGGGGCCTTTGAGAGATAATTAGGATTAGAGAAGGTCATCAGGGTGGGACCCTCATGATGGACTGATGGCCTTATAAGAAGAGGAAAGACCTGAGCTAACAGGCATGTGCTTCCCCCTCACCACAGGATGCCCTCCGCCGTGTTATGACACAGCAAAAAGGTTCTCACCAAATGCCAGTGCCATGCTCTCTGACTTCCCAGCCTCTAGAATCATGAACTGAATAAACTTTTCTTTGTAAATTACCCAGCCAGTGATATTCTGTTATACCAATATAAAATGAACTAAGACACCCTTCTGACCCATTAATTCCACTCCCAAACAAAGTCCCAATATCAGTAGTTGTCTGCAAACATCAAAATATCTGGAGGGCTGGTTAAGACACAGATTTCTGTATCCCACCTCAGAGTTTCTGATTCAATGGGTTTGGTATGAGGTCTAAATATTTGCATTTCTAACCGTTTCCCACGTGATACCAAAACTGCCCTAAATGATGTGTATGAGAAAGTCTATCGCAGACTCTGTGATAGTGAAAGAATGGACTCTAATAGCAGAAGAATGGACTTTTGTAAAGGATGGTGTAAACACACAATAGAATACTATACAAAATTGGAAATGATGTGTTGTCAAGCAAAACAATAGGGATAAAACTTAGAAGTATAATATTGATGTTTTTAATAAAGTAATTTCAAGAAGACTGCAGACAGTATGTTATTCCTTTTATAAAACTCAGAAACAAATGATATATTATATGGACATTTTTTTAAAGAAACCTCTTTTATTTTAAAAAACAAAGTAATAAAAAACCCAAAATTGGGAATAGTGGTTGCCTCCAGGGATAGAGGGATGACATAAAGGTTAGACTAGATTCACAGAAGTTCATTCTATTATTATGCTTTATAACTTACATACATGTCATGTTATTTTGAAGCATCATATATAACAACGAAAGAAAATAAAATAGAAAAATTAAAATTATACTATATATCACAGAATTTCAAATACATTTTAAAATTCATGCATTTATAGATGCAAAGAAAAAATCTGGAAAACATAGAAGAATGTTAACAGTGGTTATTTCTGGGTTGTAGAGTTTGGATATGTTTTTTCTTTCTCTATAAAATATGTTTTCTACAATAAACATGCAGTGCTTTATAATTAGACAAGTTTGTTTCTTTTTATCTTCACCACATATGGAATTCAACTTGCTATTCTCAGTTATTCCCCAAACCCTCTGTACTTTTCTGTACCACCTCAGTACCAAACCTCAAAAATAACCCACTTCTATTATTTACAACATATGTCTTGGAGGCCTTTTTGTGTTTTTATTAATGATAATTGTAACAATGATAGCTGACTTTTTTTGAGTGCCTACTATGTGTTCTTGTGTTCTAAGTTTTTAATGAATAAACTTGGTTAATTCTTACAAAAAAATGCTAGGTAGAATTATTCTTCTCGTTTTGCAAGTGTAGAAAAGGAGGTATGATGCTTACTTAAGCAGCTTGATTAAGTTGCTCCTCCCAGGCCATACCACTAAAAAGGTGGCTTCCTATCAGTGGTATCAGTGAAGAGGAAAGCAAGAGTTTTCATTTCATATCTAAGTCCTGTTTTGTGGCACATTTTCTCAGAAATAACTTGGAGATATTTTCTACATACCAACAAAATGTGGGGAAAGGACTCATGGAAAATTTATTAGATTTCCTGGTCTGATAAATTAAAACAAGCAATTGTAATTACTGCCAATGACAGAACTTCCTGACCAAAATCAATATCTGTCTCAATGAGTAGTGTTTGGCTATTCTCAGCCTAATCAAGACAAGCAGAAACCTGGATGACGTCGGCAGTGGTCGGGGTCAAAAAAGCCCTCAGCTTCCTCAGGCCCCAGAGACTCCTACAATTTGGTTCACCTTTCAAAGAAAACAGCCCAAAATCCATTAGCTGTGTTATTAACTGCTAGAGAAAGTTCTGTGACTGTTTCTCTCATTTTCCATGTGCGTAGATATTTCATCTTTGATGCTGAGATAATCAATCATCAAAGTTGCAAAATACAATGGGAAATAGAAGCTGATTTTTTTAAAGCAGCATCATGCTGGGATACTGAGGCCCCCTCAGTTCACAGGTTTTGCTTTTCAACCAAAAGTGGCCTGAGTCATCACCAAGCAATTTATCTAGTTTTATTTTAATAAAATCCTCAAATATATCATCTCCTCTACCCAAGCCAGCACCAAGGCCCTTTGGGAGCTTCGTGTTTCTCTCTTCTTTTCTTTCTTTCTCCTTTCTTATGCCTTAGTGATAACTTCGAGACTTTAGAAGCTCCAACTCCTTTCAAAAAATAAATAAATAAATAAAGTCTACTTAATTTCATGTCAAGAAAGTAAGCACCTCCAAAAAACAAAATCGTAAATCCATAATGAAAGAAAACTTGGGTATATTTGTGGGAGCCAGCCTGAGCAGTGGGGTTTGGGTCTGATCAGATTCAGAGTGACCACGGAGGCAGTTGAGAGTTGTGTTAGACCAAGCTGGTGGCTTGGCTCAGCTATCTGGAAGGGCAGAGACACACCCCAGTCCAGTAGGTAAGGACAGGGGATTCGTCTAGGCAGAGAAACCAACACACAAACAATCCTTCTCATTAGAAGAAAATCTATAACTTAGAATGGTGAATCACTTACAGTCCTCACAATTGGTTTGAGAGAGCAGTTTCCTCTCTAAGTAAAGCCTACAGTCTGCCAGATTTAAATAGAAAGGAACTCAGAAAAAAAAAAAATCTGCAGGTGGAAGGAGCAGTAGAGTGCAGTAGTTATCGTCACAAGTTTTGGTTCAAATCCCCTTCAGTCACTCACCAGGTATGTGAGACTTTAGGTTCACTCACTGAACTCTTTCAGCCTCAGCTCCTTCATCTGTAAATACAAAGAAAGGATCTATGCCATACATTTTTTGCGAGGATTAAATATGACCATGCATACGAAGTGCCTAGTTCATAAGAACTCTATAAATACTAGTTGTAAGGGTCAGCTGAACAAGGACTTCCTGTGTTGTACAACTTTAGAACACACCATTCATACAGAATTCAGTGAGAACAGTACTCTGTGGAGTAGTGCAATATGGTAACCTTGCAGCTAAAGCTGAGCTCTTAATCCTTTGCTGATACCCTCAGCCCTCATACTCTATTCTCCACCAACTTTCCTTTAAAATGCTGGCCCAAAAGGATATGAACAGACATTTCTCAAAAGAAGACATTCATACAGCCAGCAGACACATGAAAAAATGCTCATCATCACTCGCCATCAGAGAAATGCAAATCAAAACCACAATGAGATACCATCTCACACCAGTTAGAATGGCAATCATTAAAAAGTCAGGAAACAACAGGTGCTGGAGAGGATGTGGAGAAATAGGAACACTTTTACACTGTTGGTGAGATTGTAAACTAGTTCAACCATTATGGAAAACAGTATGGCATTCCTCAAGGATCTAGAACTAGATGTACCATATGACCCAGCCATCCCACTACTGGGTATATACCCAAAGGATTATAAATCATGCTGCTATAAAGACACATGCACACGTATGTTTATTGCGGCACTATTCACAATAGCAAAGACTTGGAATCAACCCAAATGTCCATCTGTGATAGACTGGATTAAGAAAATGTGGCACATATACACCATGGAATATTTTGCAGCCATAAAAAAGGATGAGTTTGCGTCCTTTTTCGGGATATGGATGCAGCTGGAAACCATCATTCTTAGCAAACTATCACAAGAACAGAAAACCAAACACCGCATGTTCTCACTCATAGGTGGGAACTGAACAATGAGATC
>NW_016809835.1:1890533-1902874 GCF_001698545.2 Rhinopithecus bieti | reverse complement strand
AAAAAAAAAAAAAAGTTGTACAGCTAGCCAACATATTTGCCTGGGGAAAACTCTTAAGCTTCTATTAATAAAAATGAAAACTGTTCAAAAAAATAAATAAATAAAATAAAATAAAATGCTGGCCCATTAAAGACATTTTTTTCTTCCTTTTCCATGGCACAGTTGAAAAACATTGAAATTTTCCAAAGAAATATTACTAAAGACCAATGAACAATCCAAGTATGAAATTAACTGTGCCATTTGGCCAGGCACGGTGGCTCACACCTAATCCCAACACTCTGGGAGTCCGAGGCAGGCGGATCACCTGACGTCAGGAGTTTGAGACCAGCCTGGCCAACATGGTGAAACCCTGTCTCTATTAAAAATACAAAAATTAGCTGGGTGTGGTGGTACACGCCTGTAATCCCAGTTACTCGGGAGATTGATGTAGGAGAATCACTTGAACTCAGGAGGCAGAAGTTGCAGTGAGCCAAGAGCGCACCACTGCACTCCAGCCTGGGTGACAGAGCAAGACTCCATCTCAAAAAAAAAAAAAAGAAAGAAAGAAAGAAAGAAAAGAAAACTGTGTCATTTGCAGTACTTTCAAAAATAATAAAGTACTTAGAAATAAATTTAAAGAGATGCAAACTTTGTACTCTTAAGAATTACACAATATTATTGAAACAAATTAAGGAAGCCCTCAAAAAGTGGAAAAACAATCTACATTTATGGGTCAGAAGACACTGTTAAGATGGTAATGCTCCTGAAATTTATCTACAATTTCAGTGCAGTTGCTATCAAAATTCTAGCTGCTCTTTTTGCAGAAATTAACAAGATGATCTAAAATTCATATGGACATGCAAAGGGTTCATAATAGCTAAAACAATCTTAAAAAGAAGAACATAGTTGGAGGGCTCACACTTCCTGATTTCAAAATGTCCTACAAAGCTACAGTAGTGAAGACAGTGTGACACTGGCATAAGTATATACATACAGATTAATTGAATAGAATTGAGGATTCAGAAATAAGCACTCACTGGCCAGGCGCAGTGGCTCTTGCCTGTTATCCCAACATATTGGAAGGCCAAGGCAGGCCTTGCTTGAGCCCAGGAGTTCGACACTAGCCTGGGCAACATGGCAAGACTTCATTTCTACAAAAAATACAAAAACTAGCTAGGCATGGTGGTGTGTGCCTGCAATCCCAGCTACTCTGGAGGCTAAGGTAGGAGGATCACTTGAGCCTAGGAAGTGGAGGTTGCAGTGAGCCAAGATCATACCACTGCACTCAGGCCTGGGTGACAGAGCAAGAAGCTATCTCAAAAATTTAAAGAGAGGAAAGAAGGAAAGAAGGAAGGGAGGAAGGGAGGAAGGAAGGAAGGAAGGAAGGAAGGAAGGAAGGAAGGAAGGAAGGAAGGAAGGAAGGAAGGGAAAGAAAGGAGGGAGGGAGGGAGGGAGGAAGGAAGGAAGGAAGGAAAGAAAGAAGAAAGAAAGAAGGAAGGAAAGAGAAAGGAAGGAAGGAAGCAAGAGAGAGAAAGAAAGAAAAGATTTGCATTTTTCAGTCAATTGATTTTCAACAAGGATACTAAGACAACTCTGCGGGTGAAGAACAGTCATGGTGCTGGGACAATTTAGATATCCATCTGTAAAAGAATAAAGTTGGACCCCTACCCCACACCTTACATAAAATTTAACTCAAGATAGATCGTAGACTATATCATAGACTATAGTAGGTAGAACAATACCTCCCCCAAAACATGTCCTAATCCCCAGAACTTATAAAATATTGAGTAACATATCTAGAAACAAAAGTAACTTCATCTTGGATGCTAATCTGCCATGTTGACTTCTGATTAACCCTAGCTTCATGAATACCTCCTGATTCCTAGTTTATTTATTGCCCTTAGTGTGAGAAAATGTATTTACCATTGATTCTACTCCAGATCATAACAACCTTAATGTTATCACACAAATTATAGGCTACAGCACACATAGCATTCTTGTCTGTTCTGGAGGGCTGCCTTCAACTGTCTAATTGCATGTAGAGCATGCACACTCCTTCCTGTGATATACTTCCCTGGATCTGAGGAGTAACAGGTGTGAAGATCTACCTGTCTTGCAGCCACCCAAGACCATACTTCCATCTGTAAGTTCCCCCCATAAAACATTGTTTACTGACACACTGAATTTGTCTGCCATGTTCTTTGGTTTTTTGGCTCTTTCTGTATTTAGGGACTGCTTTGCATGTATGGCCCTTTCATGGAACACGTGGCAAAAGTGAATTAAGGTTACAGATGGAATTAAGGTTGGTAATCAGCTGACCTTGAGATAGGGAAAGTAACCTTGATTTCCAAGTGGGCTCGATGTAATTACAAGGGTTGTTAAAAATGGAAGAGGAAGTTGGAAGAGGGAGCTACAAAAATGGCAGCATGAGACAGATTTAGCCTGGTGTTTTTGACTTTAAAGAGGGAGGAAGGAACCATGAGCCAGAGTGAGTGGCATCCAGAAGCTAGAAAAGGTAAGGAAACACATTCTCTCCCAAAGCCTCTAGAAGAAAAACAGACCTGCCAACACCTTGCTTTTAACCCAGTGAGACCCATTTCAGACACCTAACATTCAGAACTGTAAGATAATACATTTGTATTAAGTCAGTAAGTTTGTGGTAATTTGTTACAGCAGCAACAGATAATATAGATACCTGAATGTAAACTTTAAAAATAGAAACGCCTAGAAGAAAACATAGGAGTAATTATTTGTGACCATAGATTAGGCAATGATTTCATAAATATGACACCAAAAGCACAAGCAATTAAGAAAAAATGGATATATTGGATTAAATCAAAATGTATAGCTTTGATGCTGCAAAGCACACAGTCAAGAAAGTGAAAATACAATCCAGATAACAGGAGAAAAATATTTGCAAATTACATGTGTAAGAGACTAGTATCCAGAATGCATAAAGAACTCTTACAACTCAACAATAAAAAGACAAATAATCTAACTTTTAAGGGGGCAAAAAATCTTAAGAGGCATTTCTCAAAAAATATGTGTATATATACAAATGGCCAATAAGTATATAAAAAGATGCTCAACATCATTAGTAATTAAGGAAATAAAAACCAAGACCACAATGAGATACCACTTCACAACCACTAGGATAGCTATAATTTAAAAAAAAAAAAAAAAAAAAGACAATAGTAAGTTTTGGCAAGAATGTGGAGAAATTAGAAACCCACATATTTCTGGTGGGATTATGAAGTTATGTTAGAAAACTGCTTGTTTGACAGTTCCTCGAAAAGGTTAAACATACATATGATCCAGCAATTCCACTCTAGGCATATATTCAAGAGAAATACAAAGATATGTCCATAGAAAAACTTGCATGTGAGTGTTCATAGCAGCACTTTCCACAGTAACGAAAATAGAAAGAATCTAAAGTGTTTATCAACTGATGAACAGATGAATTAAATGTGTCCTATCCATATGATGGATCATTCAGCAATTAAAAGGAATAAAGTACTGATACATGCTACAACATGGATGAACCTTGAAAACATTAAGTGAAAGAAACCAGACACAAAGGGCTACATGTTGAATGATTCCATTTATATGTGAAATATTCAGAATAGGCAAATCTATAGAGGGAGAGAGGAGATTAGTGGTTGCCTAAGGCTGGGGGAGTGGGGAATGGGAAGTAACTGCTAATGACTACAGGGTTTCTTTTAGGGATTTAAAAATATTTATTTGGGGAGTAACAAAGTTTGATTGTAGTGATAGTTGCACAACTCTGTGAATATACTAAAAAACCATTTCTCACTTTAAATTTGTGAATTGCATGATGCTATGGTCTGAATGTGTCCCCCAAAATTCATATGTTGAAACTTAATCACCAATGTGGTAGTACTGAGGTGGGAACTTTAGGAGATGATTGTCACGAGAGCTCAGCCCTCATGAATGGAATTAGCAATCTTGTTGAAAGGGCTGGAAGGCACTAGCTAGGTCCTTTTTTGTTTCCACCTTTTCACCATGTGAGGACACAGCAATCACTCCCTCCAAAAGACACCGCAACCAGGCACCATCTTGGAAGCAAAGACCAGGTCCTCACCAGACACCAAACTTGCTGGTACCTTGATCTTGTACTTCCCAGCTTCCACAACCATGAGAAATAACTTTCTAATGTTTATAAATTACCCCGTCTCAACACAAATGAACTAAGGCACCAATTAAACTGCTTAGAAAGGTTTCCCTCCCCACCCACTTTCTTCTAATTTAGCCCAGTCACTGCCAAATGGCCATCAGGAGCTTGGTTCTTTCTGTAGCAGCCACGGCCTGGGATGTCTTTCAAAATGTAGCTCACTTGGCTCTGCCGAAGCTAGGTTGCTTCAAACCCAAGCCTCTCTTACATCTAATTTTTCCTAAGTTTCCAAGAACAACCAGATTGAGCCTGACATATAGGATTTGGCAAAGGAGGTAATTCATGAACCAACTCAATCACTACTCAGCTTAAAACCTAAGGATCCATTTTCCGGTATAATGTTTCCAGCAACCATTTAATGCTGCTGTCTAGAGGATAGACTCACATTGCTGTTATTATGGGCCAGAAGAGAGATTTAGTGTTATCTAGGGGAATATTGTAGAAAAATAAAGTGAGGACTGGGGTGAGTAGGAAATCAGAAGTAATTATTTTTTATCATTACTAGGATATCACTTAATTCATGTCTGCTGTAGAGAGTCCAGTGGGTACGATCCAAAAGCTCCCTTGGAAGACATAGCTGACAAAAGTTTGTGACACTAAGTTTCCTATGTCCTGGGGGTGGAGAAATCTGCTCCTCTGTAGAGGCATCCCAACCAGCCCAATGGAAATGTACAGCAGGGCACAGTGGCTAACACCTGTAATCCCAGCATCTGGGGAGGCCGAGGTGGGAGGATCCCTTGAGCCCAGGAGTTCGAGACCAGCCTGGACAATATAGTGAGACCGCATCTCTACAAACACAATTTAAAAATATTAGCTGGGTGTGGTGGCGCACACTGGTGGTCCCAGCTACTTGAAGGCTGAGATAGGAGGATCGCTTGAGCCTTGGAGGTCGAGGCTGCAGTGAACTGTGATCATGCTACTGTACTCCAGCCTGGGCAACTGGGTGAGACCCTGTCAAAAAATACATATACTAGTGATGCCTCCATTACTGAAGGCCACTTCTTTCCTTTATGCTCATCCCATTTATTTAAAATCTCCAGTATCATTTTCATTTCCCCTTTAACCTTGATTTTTCTGAATTGATTGGAAACATAATTTGCATTCTCCTGTGAGCCATGCACACAGCCCCTCATAACAATCATCCCTTACAATTCCATTTCCTGTGCTTTTTCTGTTTCTCTATTTCTCCAAAAAGAGCAGAACACAAGATCTTGCTGCAGCTGTAGGTACGTGACAAGCCTGTCTCTCAGGAAGTCAGAAACACAACAAAGCCTTGGCCATGTGCTTAACTCCAAAACCCTGCACTTCCTCAACTGTTTTATTCTCCTGACTTTAAAGAACCTTAAACCATTAAAAAGTATCCTCTCATACAACAATATTTATTGTACTTATATTTTGTTCCAGACCTTGTGCTTATCTCTAGGGATCCAGGGGTAAGCAAAATAGACATTGTCCTTATCCCTGGGAAGTTATTGAGGGAAAGAGTAGTAAACCATCACTAAAAAATAAAACCAAATATTTAAATAGGCACTGTTTTAAGTACTTAACATGCATTAATATTTTACTTTCCCAACAATCCTAAATGTTATTATTTATATTCCCATTTTATATATGAGGAAAAAGAAGCTCGGAGGGGTTAAATAACTTGCCCAAGATTGTCTATCTAAATAGTAATGAAACTAGTACTCAAACCCAGACTGTCAGGGTCCAAATTTTGTGCTGTCTTTTTTGATTTCAATAATTTTGTTTGTTTGTCTGTTTGTTTGTTGAGACAAGGTCTTGCTCTGTTGCCCAGGCTGAAGTGTGTGGCATGATTATAGCTCACTGTAACCTCAAATTCCTGGGCTCAAGTGATCCTCCCACCTCAGCCTCTTGAGCAACTGGGACTGCAGGTGTGCACCATCATGCCTGGCTAATTTTTTCTTTTTTCTACAGATAGGGTCTTGCTAGGTTGCCCAGGCTGGTCTCAAACCCCTGGCCTCCAGTGATCCTCCCACCTTGGTCTTCCAAAATGCTGGGATTACAGGTGTGAGCCACTGTATCTGGCCTTATCAGTCTTTTCAATGTATTATCTCTTTGTGACATTATGAACATATGTATTCCCTTTGTGATGCATCTCTTTTTTGCAGAAATATATATTTTATCTAGTGTGACAGACCAGGAAGAAGATTGCTGAAAACAGGTTGAGAAACAGGGCAAAGAAAAAAATAATCCATCAAACATCTGGTACCAAGCCAAGGAGTCCAGTCTAGTTTGAGGGGAGCCTGTTGCAGTTCTAGAAATGAGCAGCAGCACTGGATCCCACTAACTAGAGGCAGCCATCAGAACCCTCTACCATTTGCAATGGCCTTGCCAAAGAAAGCAAGACTGCCCTGCCAGTTACAGTTCGATATAAGCCTACTGTGGCCCCAGAATGGATCTCTGGCTTCATAAAAACCAGATTCCAGATTCTACCTAGGGCAAGAGAGCTCTGATCTCTACCTAAGCCTTCACCTACAAGGAAACACAACTTTACTGACAGTCTGAGATCAGTAAGAAACCTGCCCTCACCCAGAAACTGCTTCCTCTCCCCCTCAAAACTCAAATATGACCAGCTCGGTAGTGCGCACTGCCCAACAGCTTCCAGCTGCAGGCATGGTTTGAAGTGTCCCTGAAAGGTCTCTTCCAATGCAGGAGCCCCGCTCCTTGTGTAGAGCTTTCCCTGAGGATATGCCCAGGTCACTCTGCTGAATATACCAGATGTAAGTCAAGTGATTAAGAAAGAAAGAAATAGAAAAAAGTGAATGAGATCCCTAAACTCTCTAGCACCCGCCTGCTAAGGTTTAAGCAGGCCTTAGAGCCCCAACCAGGATCCTATTAGAGAAATGGACAGAGATGATAACGTCAGAGCAGTATCACCAAGTATCGCCTTGCCTTCAACCTTCTCTGCAGAAACCTGGATTGGTAAACTGAATTGTATTTCAGAAGGTCATGCTTTGGCTGGTCTAGTTTGACTTGAGTAACCTAATCAAAAACGATTTGAGTGACTCCTAATTCCACTGCCTCTAGGCTCATACTCTCTCTTAGTTCTTTGCGATTTCACCAGTGGTGAAAAGAGAAAAGGAAAGATAAGCCTGTGGGGAAATGTAATAAAGAAAAGGGGAATCTTTCTCCCTAAGGTCTTCAGTATCAGCCTAGAGTTACCTCCCCTAAAGTCTTCCAAGGGCCATGAGGAAGAGGAAGGCTCCCAGGGGACAAAAGGCTCCCAACCCATCTCATAGCATTGAGGAAGGGAAGCATTCTAAAGGGGTCAGCTCTAGCAAGAACACACGCAGGGGGATTCCAACAGATATTTGTATTACAATATTCTTCTCAGCATATTCACAACAGCCAAGAGGTGGAAACAACCCAGTGCCTATAAACAGATGAGTGGATAACCAAAACGTGGTGTATACATACAAGGGAATATTATTCTTCCATAAAAACAAATGACAGTTTAATACATACTACAAAATGGGTGGACCTTTAAAACACGTTTAGGTAGCTAAGCCAAACACAGGAGAACAAATATTGTATGATTCCACTTATATGAGTTACCTAGAATAGGCATATTTATAGAAACAGAAAGTAAAATAGAGGTTACCAGGAGCTAGGGAGAGGGTTATTGTTTAATGGGTACAGAGTTTTGTTGGGGGTGATGAAAAAGTTTTGAGTATAGATAATGGTGTTGGTTACATAACATTGTGAATGTGTTTAATACCAATGAATTGTACAACTATGAATGATTAAAATGACAAACATTATGTTTTGTATATTTTGCTATAATTTTTTTGAGACAGAGTCTCACTCTGTCACCCAGGCTGGAGTACAGTGGCACAATCTCAGCTCACTGCAGCCTCCACCTCCCAATTTCAGGTGATCCTCCCACCTCAGCCTCCCAAGTAGCTGGAACTACAGGTGCATGCCGCCACAGTCAGCTAATTTTGTGTATTTTTTGTAGAGACAGGGTTTTGCCATGTTGCCCAGGCTGATCTCGAACTCCTGGGCTCAGTCTCCCAAACTGCTGGGATTACAGGTGTGAGCCACCACACCTGGCCTATAATTTTTTAAAAGGGCAAAAAAAGAACACTCACAGAGAATAGCAAGATTCAGCCTCATAAGGAAGATTCAGGAAGGAAAAGAGCCCCCAAAGTCTTGAAAAATGAACAGGAGTGATGATTTTCTCCTTATTTTCTCTTTTATTCAATTTTTGTGAAAACAGCAATAAAGTTAGGAATAAAAAACTAAAAAAGAAAAATTTTCACCATGAATTGAGTAACATGCTTGTTATTCAAAGAGTTATTGGATGAATGCATGGTCTCCTCTCACTACTCAATAAAATTTTCAGAATTCCAGAACAAGTTAAGGATTCTACAATAACTAACTACCCACTACAGCCAAAGGGCTGCTAAAACTTTTATAGCATTTAGCTTCAAGTTCCCTAAGTCTGTCTTGATCTAGACATCCCACTTGAAAGTCTACTCTGTGTCTATCTGCTCCTTCTTACTAAGAGGACAGGAGTGACCAAACTGTTGCTCAGATTGAATAGGGAAACCCCATCATTATGTCCCACCATGTCTACAAGAGACGTCATGGAACAAACCCTATAGACGTCACTCACAAACTCAGAGAGCCCAGGAAATGCTGCAGAACTTAGCTTTATTCTTTGGAATAGCTAACCCTTATTGAGTTCTTATAGTGTTCAGGTACTGTTCATATATGTTAACTCATTTAGTCCTCCTTGACTGTGCAAGGTGAGATTAAATGGGGGGAAATGTCTTCTTAAATTGCAAATGTAGTGATTTAAACAGGGTATCAGTGGTTTTACCCATCCATGACTTTACGATTTTGTTTTAGTGGACTGTATCCAGTTCCTTTCGCTACATTTTAAGAAAGTCTTTCCTTTACTGAGAAAGGCATATCAGTAAAGGTGACCCCGCCTCCTAGCTGAAAGAACAGACAGGCTAAACACCTGCTTTATTTGATCCTATTATGCCCACTTCCACCTCCTCTGTCTCTGTGAGGGAAGAGTTCAAAGGAATTCAAGGCAAAACATCCACGCCTGATTTATTTATGAAAGATGGTCTGTCTCTACACAGCCTACATTGGAGGTAGAATTATTATTTTTTCCTTTTCCTGAGGGACATCATTAGCATAGTGATAATTAATGAAAGGCAGCAGCCAGAGTTGGGTAAATTACTAATGGTTTCAATTATCCAGAGAGCAGACAGCCCTTGGTGCAGTTGTCCTTGGTGACAGCGTAGAAGTGCTCTGGGGAAACAGGGACGGTGGGCAGAGAAGCAAGGCCATGTGTATGTAGCTCTGCCTTCTGGAGTCTGCACACATAGGTTTGGCTGTTCTCATCCAAATAGACTGGGTTTTCATGCAGAAGTGTTCGTGAATTAAAACTGGGGGCGGGTTCCTCTTGTAGATGATGGATACTATCAGATTCTTCCTACAGAATGGCTATGTGGGAATTAGGACTGGTTCCAGGGACCTGTTGGAAAGTTAAGGGTAGGGGGTGGTCTCTTACAGCAACCACAGAAATTGGAAACCAGGGGCCAAAATTGAGAACTGCACTAGATCAGTGCTGAAGAGTACCTGGAGGGTGTATCCAAAATGGGTTATCAGAACCAAAGGGATGGAAACCAATATCAGGAGCTGAGATACACAAACCGAAGGGATCCAGACAACCTAGGAAAAGGAAAGTGAGGAGTATTGTGTGGGAACAAGCAAGAGAAGAGAGGACCAGGACAAATTCCCAGCGAAGAGGAATTCAATGCCACAGTAGGAATCTTTCTCCCTCCATAGGGTCACCTGTACAGGTCCCTCCTAAACACAGCCTTCTCATTGTGTAACATCATAAGCTCCTTGAAGGTGGCAGTCTTTATTGTTTTCTTCTCTGCTGCATCTCTGGAGCCTACCACAGTGCCTGACGCAGAAAAGATGCTTTAAAATGTCTGTTGAATAACAAATAAAGGGGTGAATGAATGAATGAATGAATGAATGAATATATCTATCTTGCTATACTGGATATTGGTCAAAGGAAATAAATTTGATAAGCCACTTTTTACTTTTTTTTTTTTTGTGATACAGAGTACAACTCTGTCACCCAGGCTAGAATGCAGTGGCACAACCACAACTCACTGCAGTCTCAAGCTCCTCAGGCTCAGGTGGTCCTCTCATTCAGCCTCCTGAGTAGCTGGACTACAGGCATGTGACACCACCCCTCACTCATTTTGTATTTTTTGTAGAGATGAGGTTTCACTATGTTACACGGGCTGGTCTCAAACTCCTAGATTCAAACAATCTGCCCATCTTGGCCTCCCAAAGTGCTGGGATTACAGGCATAAGCCACGGCATCTGGTCTAGCATTTTTTTAAAATAAAACCACATTAACTGTTACTTGAAGTAACAAAGAATTCACTGAAAAACTGATTGGAGAACAAGAAAAGAGGTTTCCAATACACATTACACAGCAAATCACTTAATAAATGTTCATTCGGTATTTATGTTTTTCCCCAAATTCCTTCTCCAGATGTCTTCTCTCCTTCAACCCTTCCCCAACTCAGAACACAGGATTTTATTACTCCTTACATTAAAAAAATCCACTGCTCTTATAATCATAACGTGATTTAGAGAACAAGACGTACCATTCCTACGTCCCATCTCAGCACTCACCGTACCCTTTCTCCCTTTGAGGGCATATGCTAGCCTTTGAGATCTCCAGCCAGGGACAGGTGTTAACAAAATGTGATAAATCTGGTCCCAATGTCTCCCTACAGAGCCCTGATAGCTCAACTTCTCTGCTGTCACCGAAAAAGAGGCTGTGGAAAACCCACCCCCTGGGAAGTCCGAGTGAGTGGTCTGTGCCTTGCAGGAGCATTTGCTTTTTACACCAGAACTATGAGAAAAGGGAGTCTGGGAAAATGATTGTAGAGACTTATCCAGTAGACGGTAGATTATTTACAGAATAAAACCAAATCTATTCATTAGAGAACAGTCTCAAGATTTTTTCCCCCAGGACTCAGAGGACAAACACCAAGATGAAAAGGAGAAAAGAAGGTGCAATTCACATAAACATGGATATGACAGAACCTATACTTATGTAAAAGGAATCCCAGAAAGAAACTGAGCACACAACAGAGAAACAGTAAGCAAAGAAATGAGAGAAATACCTTTCACTCACCCAAAGCAAATCTTGAATGTTTCCATCGAAAGAGCTCAACAAGACTCAGACAAGATAGAGACAGACCTATATCAAGATGCCCTGAGTGACATACATGAAGCTCAAATATAGGAAAAAACACCTACTCAGAGACTGAAAGAGACAAGATACCTGGGAAAAAGGCAACTACAGTGAAAGATTTCCCTTATCCCAATACCAGGAAACAATGTATTAATCGCATGGGAAGAAGTTTCGATACCTGTTATAAAAAAAAAAGAAAAAAAAGTTCCTTGCAAGAGCAAAGTAAACCCAAACTCAAGAATGCGAAGATTCAGAAACATAGTACCCAAGTACCCATCCTCAAAAAGTTACTTGAAGAAAGACTCCAATTAATTGAAATAAAGAACTCAAGAATTGAGATGATTTTATAAAAGAATGAATGATGAACAATAAAACTTAGAATTTGGTAAAGAAAATTGTTGCTCTGTGGTTGCAAAGCTTAAGGCAAATGTTAACAAATCACTCCTAAAGTGAAGTATATAAAAATTTAAATATTAAAAATCTGGACATGAAATATCAGATTATTTTAAAAGAGGCTAGAAAGCAGAAGGAAGTCTCAACTCAAAGACTCCTACTACACATCCAAATAAAGATGCCATGAGGCCAGGTATGGTGGCTCATACCCGTAATCCCAGCACTTTGGAAGGCCAAAGTGGGCGGATCAAGAGGTCAGGAGATCGAGACCATCCTGGCTAACATGATGAAACCCTGTATCTACTAAAATACAAAAAAATTAGCCGTGCGTGGTGGCATGTGCCTGTAGTCTCAGCTATTCAGGAGGCTGAGGCCAGGGAATCGCTTGAACCCAGGAGGCAGAGGTTTCAGTGAGCTGAGGTTGCGCCACTGCACTCCAGCCTGGGCAACAGAACGAGACTCTGTCTCAAAAAAAAATAAAATAAAATAAATTATATATATATATATATA
>NW_016809835.1:1838337-1888891 GCF_001698545.2 Rhinopithecus bieti | reverse complement strand
AAAAAAAAAAAAAAAAAAAAAAGCCTCTTCATACAGAGCCCACAGATTCCCCATTCCCAATTTCCCATAGCCACTTGTCTGTATCCCTTAGTCTTATCAAACAAGAAAGGAGGGATGACAGAGTAGAGGTAGGGGTGAGGGGAACAAGCTAAAAAGGTTTAGAGTCAAGTTTGTATTCCTTTCTTTGAACTCCAAATTCCTCCAGCATCTCTTGCTTTTGGGGAAGCACACCAAGCTAAAAGGGAAAGCAGTTCTGGCCAGGTGTGGTGGCTCACACCTGTAATCTCAGTGTTTTGGAAGGCAGAGGCAGGAGGATCGTCTGAGCCCAGAAGGTCAAGACCTAGCCTGGGCAATAAAGCAAGATCCCATCTCTACAAAACATAATTTTTAAAAATCAGCCAGTTGTGTTGGTGTGCACCTGTAGTCCTAGTTATTTGGGAAGCTGAGGTGGGAGGATTCCTTAAGCCCAGGAATTTGAGTCTGCAGTGAGCTAGGATGGCACCATTTCACTCCAGACTAGGCAACAGAGTGAGACCTTGTCTCTAAAAAAGTAATAATAATAAGGAGAGAAGGCAGTTCTGTATGTTATCCCTGATGGTCCTGCCTGTTCACCAAAGCAATTTCCTGATCTGATTTATTTAGGAATGATACAGATAGGAATAGTTAAGGGGCTCAAGAATTTTCTAACTGAAATGATTTCTGGAAAAGTAGCAGACTGTGAAACTATTAAATAACTATTTGCACTTATTAAAGGTTAAAACGTACCACATTCTGCCTGGGCGGCGTGGGTCGCACCTGTAATCCCAGCACTTTGGGAGGCCAAGGCAGGCCGATCGCTTGAACCCAGGAGTTTGAGACCAGCCTGGACAACAAGGCAAAGCTCCATCTCTACTAAAAATACAAACGTTAGCTACGCATGGTGGTGCATGCTTGTGGTCCCAGCTACTTAGAAGGCTGGGGTGGGAGGATCACTTGAGCCTGGGAGATCGAAGCTGCAGTGAGCCATAATCATGCCACTGCATTTCAGCCTGGGTGACAGAGTGAGACCCTGTCTCAAAAAAACCAAAACAAACAAACAAACAAAGAAAAACATCACATTCTAATCACATACAGCCTTGTGTAAGGGAATTCAAGTGGAAGTGCAGTTCCAAAAAATACACCTTGGCCCCAGTGAGCAATTTTATTAAAGAAAGATACGTTTTCTGGGGAATTCAAAGCCTAGTCTGTTGATTGCCTGAAGTGACATGGAGAAAAGGACAAATTTTGGAGTCAAAGGGATTAAAGCTAAAATTATTATTTAGGATTGTATGATGTAAGCAAATTCCATAATTCTCTTGCCTTCTGTTTTCTACTCTGAAAAATAGTAATAATATCTATCCTGCAAGATTAGCCATCCTAATAGTAATAATCACACTGCAAATGGTAACTGTGTATAAGAATATTTTCTATCAGAAAACTCCCTATGAATCAGTGGAGGGGCTTTATTTTAAAAATCTGCTATTATGCAAGTGCCTCTTGAGTTTGGATTAGGAAGCTGTTAATATTTGTTTCTCTCGTGATACTGCTACTTAGATGTTACTTAGTCTGGTTTAAACCCTTGGAAATGTGACCTCAAATAAGCACTCAGAAACATTTAAAGGCTACTTAACTTTACATTTAATATGTTTTAATTTCTTGAGTTGAATTCTCACCTCCCCCAATTTCTATTTGTTCCCCTTAAAACTATTTTCTGAAATGACTGTTTCTCCTGGAATAGAGAATTTTCCAAGAGTGTGAATTTACTTGTGGGAAGGAATGGGTCTCATAACCTTAGAGCCTTTAGGCAAATAACAACCCTAAACAGCCCATATCTATCTTTAAATCAATGTATATTTTCTAATAAGGGAATTGTCAAAACAAAAGTTCTAGTTTTTCAAATTGCTTTTAATGTGACTAAAACATGAAACAGTTTATATTTTATGGTCTCACTGTTAAAAGGGTCTGGCTAAAGGTTTTAATAAGCAAAATCATATCACCTCAATTCCAACCATCTCCATCTCATTCATCTCTCTCTCTCTCTCTCTCCCTCTCTCTCTCTCTCTCTCTCTCTCTCACACACACACACACACACACACACACCACATCACTGCAATCAAAGAAAAATAGAGTATACTAAAACTGGCTTGGCAAACTCCTAATTAACAGTCAAAACTCCTTGGAGCTAAGGTGCCACTCTCCCAATGGGCTGCTATTTTTAAAATATTTCTCTTTGAAAACAACAGCATGATTAATCTCACCATTTCCACTTAAATTACTTACATGGAAAAAACAATGCACTATGGGCAATTATTAAAAACACTTTATTATGTATAATTTGTACATGCTTCAATTTGTATCACTTAGGGTGATTTATTTTCCAGGTTGCAATGACATCTACCAAGATTAGCTAGCTCTAATTTTCATTCTGCCATGCCACATACAAAAATACAATTTTCAAAGCAAAGCTTCCCTTCTTTACACAAAGGTACACAAGAGTTTGTCAGACAAATAAAATAAGAATACTTCACACACGTATCAACACCACACAAGGCATTATCCTTCACACAGTAACATCTAATGTGCTCTTTTATTTTTGAAACAGCAGGAAAAGAGCCCTTTCCCTTCAGAGGAAAATAAAAACTTTATCTGTTGCTAAAGCCAAACTCCAGGGATGAAGGTATGGTCCTCTGGGGAAAGCAGAGGGATGGGGATGTATGGAGGAGAATGGACGCCCCTTCATAAGCACTTCAGTAGGAAGGAATTGCAGGAAGTTCCTCGGGGACAGTCACACAGTTTCCCGATCCTTGCCCCTTTCCTTACTGCACACTGCTCACCGGCGTCACACTGCAAACAACAAAATATGTGGTCATTGAGTGTGAAAAAAAACAGGCTCCCAACAGACAAGTCTCACAGTCAACGCAATCTCTGTTTCTTGAAAGGGGCAATTGGACCCCATCACCATCACAGGAAGTCTACGTACCGTCAGGTCTGAAACAGGGAGCCTTGTGCTTATAACTTCAGTGAGAGTACATTTTTTAAAGAAACTTACATAATTAGTTTCATCCTAGTTTCTTCCACTTTTAGGTGGCGAGGGGTGGGGGGTGGGGGAAAGGGAGCATCACATTTCCTGGCTCCTTTTCTTGCCCATTCAGAGGGGAAAAAATCAGACCTTTTTCCTGAGCAACAAACAATAGACTTACACTTTCTTGTAACCCCTGTTCCTGCTTTCCCATTTCCTCACCCGGCAAGGAAGAAGAAGCCCACAGAATCCTGCAAGTCCATTACCTAAGTTATTTAGCCACATCCTAGGGAGAAGATTGTGTGTACGTTTCGAGTCGGTGTAATTTCTCCTGGAAAAACACGGGAAGGGAGTGACCACAAACCTTACCATGGGGACTTGGCCATACTTCTTCTCATAGATGGGAATACGTTTACTCTTGAGCTTCTTCAAGACTTCCTGTAGCGCTTCGATCTGCAACATAACGCCCCGGAGCCTGAAGTTGCCGCCTTGGCTGCGAGCCCAGCCCAGGTGTGCACTTTCAGCCCTAAGTTATAAGGAGCCCCGGACCCACACTGTCTCTGCGGTGGGACTCCGCGGACACAGGGAATGGTCCAGGGGTAGAAACTTAGCGGGCGCTGTCCCAGGTACTGACTGCGGGTCTCTGAGCCGCTGAGGCTCCCGTTGCTCGGAGGGGCCGGAATGAGGGATTCGCTCAACAGACCGCCAGGAGCCCGTGGGCTGGAGACGCTCTTAGGATGGCAGTGGGTGCCTGGGCGTTGCGTTCAGCTCCCCGCGCCCTGACTCTGGGAATAAGAGTGGGGGTGGGGGGAGGAGGGAGGCTTGCAAAGGAAGGGACAGCGCGACAGCTCAAGGGAATTGGGAGCGAGGGAAATACCGACCAGCTCCTTTTCGTGGGAGGCATCCTCCACGGCAGAGTAGATGTCCAGGGCTCGGGGCTGGAGCTCGGCGTCCTCCTGGGCACGGGTACCCAACAGAGGTAGCATCAGCAGCAGGGCGGCGCCCAGGAGGGGCAGCAGCCGCACGCGGGAGCTCTCCATGGTGCTGAAACTCTTCGTTGCTGGGGCGCCCCGCGCTCCCACCTTTTATAGTGAGCCCGAGCCCCCGTGCAGGAAAGAGGGAGGAGGCGAAGAAGGAAGGGGGTGTGGAGGAGGGCCCGGGTCAACCTTCTGTAGGCAGCGCTCTGCCGGCGCTTGACGTCAATGCCCGCTGGGCTCCAGGCGCCTGGGAACGCGGCTCTGCGCACAGATGGGCTAGAGCGCAGAGAACAGGACCCTGCGCCCCCAAATGCTGTCAGCCCCTCGGCAAGGGATGCTCCCCGAGGGGCCTGAGCTGAAGCCGAGGGGCTAGAGGTGAAGGATGGGAAGCGGGAGGGCCCTAGGAAATGGAAAATGCCTTCGGGGCAACGCACGGGCAGGAGAGTCGCTTCCCATCACCTAGCAGTGGTAGCAGCCGCACCATCCACCTCGCCAGCCCTGCCTTGCCTCGCACCCTAACCCCAAGTGTGGCGGTGAGAAGCAGGTGTTGCCTCCAGACAGCGACGTTTGCTGAGCACCTTACTCTGTGGGGTAGGGTAAGAAAACATAGTATACAAAAGAAAGAGAAATAGTGGCCCTCCCCATGATGGGTTCTATGATGGAATCTGTGTGACGATAGTTAAAAGAAGAGAAGGAAAACAGACAAACCCGGATTCAGCAGTGGTGTGGGAAGTGCGGAGAGCCAGGCTCTGGTTCCCGTCCTGGCTACACCACGTACAAGTTGTATGACTTTGAGCAAAATGAAGGACCTCCCCAAGACTCAGCTTTCTCTTTTGTAGATCTAGGATTAAAAAGATATACTTCACAAAGTCATCAGTAGGATGAAACGAGAGATTAAGTATATCAAACTCCTGGTTCTTAGCTAAGCTTCCCTCTCCCTCCTTTTTGAACTCTGAGGCTGCCCAGGCAAATTTAACCATCCCCAGAACCAACAACCCACCCATCCATCACCAACTCCTGGTATCCAAGAAGACTGTCTAGAAAGAGAGTGAAAGAGTGAAAAGAAAGGCAGCTCCCTGATTATGAAAATGTCTCCAGAGATCAGAAGTCAACGGTGAACCAGCTCCCCAACAACTTGTGAGAACACTATGACTTTTTTAAAAGTTGAGGTCCTTACAGCCTGAATGCACATGAAAGTTCCTGTAGGAAAAGCAATGCTTTCCCACTTGGACCTAGAGGCCAATCCCATCTGCTTGCTCACCTGGCTTCCTTCACCACATCATCTTTCCCTCAACTGTTCCTAAATTCATCCATCTTCTCCATCCCAATTACTACAACCCAGTCCTAGACAGCTGCCCCAGCCAACTTAATGTCTACCACTTAATTCCTAACCTATCTTCTCTTACCTTCCTCTACTCCATAGTTCACCACCAGCCACAGTATTTTCCCCCTTAAAATACACTAATGACTTCTAATCTTACTAAGCACTGAATCTAAATTCCTCATCCTGACTTGCAAAGTGTTATATGATCTGCATCCCTCTCCACCTCATGTTCTACCACTTTGCCCCGGACTTCTCCACTCCAGCCTCACATAGCCTTCTTTCTGGTCCTCTAGCAGGCCAATCTCATTTCTACTTTGATGTCTTTGCACTTTCCCCACCTTGAAAGTTCTTCCTGTATTTCCAAATCGTTCACTACTTCTGTCATTTAAATCTAGTGTAAATGTCTATGACTACTCAATCCAAACCATCTACCAATTCTTTTCTCCCACAAATTTATTTCTTAGCAGATTATGTGGGTCATTAAGATAGTTAATACACAATATGTGCCTGGTTACTTCAACTATCAAGTATTTAATTGGTACTCAGATACACACTGGGAAGCAATTCAAGAAGTGATATCTCTTCTAATGAATAGCATACATATTAACAGCATCAAAATATTTTGCTGCGGGGTAAACCCAACTTGAAAATGTATCTAACACCTCCCTCAGCTCTGCCTTCCACACATACCTTTTGATTCTGCACAACAAAACTTCAGTGGCAGCACATTTTACTGTTAAAACCTTACAGAGACATATTGGCACTCACCGCAAAAACCATCTCCAGTGATCTTTAAACTAAGTTTCAGAAGAAAAATAATCCCAAATAAGATTTTAGCCTATTCTTTCTGAAGGGTGTAGATATTGCCAATGCAATACTTTCTCTCTAATTTTGTTCCACCCAGACACAAGTAATAACTTTCCTTTTGTGCTATTTCCATTTGAAAAATAACCTCGAAGTTTAAAACTTGCTGAACTTAAGTTGGTGCTATCATTTTCTTATAAAGAGAGCACATTTAATCAAGGGGTTAGGGAAAGGACTCTTGGACAATCCTGTGAAACAAGCCAGGGGCATCTTTGTCACTTACATACCGCATGCTTTTTTCATCTTGAACAGAATGACTTTATAAACTGTCTTTAGCTAGCATGGTATAGTAAAGTCTAGGCTATCTTATTCCCAAAGAAAACTTATGTAAGTTAAAACTCAACAAGAAACAAAAGCATGAGATGTTCCACAGTCTTCATATTATACCCTGTTAGGAGAATTTGTATATTCTTACTACTTTGTAATGACTCCATTGGGGAAAAAAGCCCATCTTTGATGCACCCAAGCAATTAAAATCATACTGGAATTGAATTACTACTTCTCACCCCGGATATAGAAAAGGGAGGCAGGTCATCTAATGAAAGAGAAGCAATGGCCAGGATGTGTCTTTGGAGATTTAACGTGGACAAATCTCTCTTAACTATCTTTTCTGAGATAGAGTAGGCCTCCAGTCCTGCTCTTTGAAATAGTTCAAGTAGAGAAATATCATAAGCAGACAGCCAAGAAACCAGTGCCAGTAAGGTCTACTTACAACATACTGCTATCTGAGAACATTTTAAAAATCTTTTCTTATGCATGCCTAACTCTTGAAGTCCTGAACTTTTCACTATAAAAATAATCCATTAATTGATTTGTGACTTGGCAAGAAAACAATGTCTGTATTGTTCTTGGAAAAAAGAAAACACACACACCTTAAAACATAGGTGTTCGATATTACTAAATTAGAACTTCTAGAGCCCTAAGATGTTAGGTCATAAGAAGGTCATGGCAGAATTTGACACCACAATGATGTTTTTTCCCAAGCTTTAGTATTTCTCTCTCCCTTCCTTTCTCCTTCAATTGTGGATAATTTCTGTTCCTATGTAACTCAGAATAACACTGGCCTCTTAGGTTGTCATATTTCTCAAATATCAGACTACTTGGTTGTCCATTAGCCCTCCTCCCATCCCTCACCCCAACCAAGTCTTGTTCAACAGTAAAACGTCCTCAATTTCAGGAAGGAGCAGTGGCTTATGCCTGTAATCCTAGCACTTTGGAAGGCCAAGGCAAGAGGATTATTTGAGCTCAAAAGTTCAAGATCAGTCTGGTCTGGCTGAACGCAATGGCTCATGCCTGTAATCCCAGCATTTTGGGAGACCAAGGCAGGTGGATCACCTGAGATCGGGAGTTTGAGACCAGCCTGGCCAACATGGTGAAACCCCATCTCTACTAAAAATACACAAATTAACCGGACGTGATGGCGTGCATCTGTAATCCCAGCTACTTGGGAGGCTTAGGCAGGAGAATCACTTGAACCCAGAAGGGCAGAAGTTGCAGTGAGCTGAGATCACACCACTACACTCCAGCCTGGGCAACAAAGCGAGGCTCTGTCTCAAAAAACAAACAAACAAACAAACGAAAAGCACATCTGGTCAACATGGTGAAACCGCATCTCTACAAAAGAAAAAAAAAAACTTAGTCAGAAGTGGTGGCACACACCTGTAGTCCCAGCTACTCGGGAGGCTGAGGTAGGAGGATTGATTGGGCTCAAGAACTTGAGGCTGCAATGAGCCATGATCACACCACTGCACTCCAGCTTGGGTGACAGAGCGAGCCCCTGTGACAAAAGTAAAATAAAAATTAAAAATTTAATTTAAATTTAAATTTAAATTTTTTAAGTCCTCAGTTTTATTGACTTCCTAAATATTTGTATTTAAGACTATTTCTCCTTACTTGTGTTAGTTGCACTTTCCTCCAAGTTAAACATCACTCTGTTCTCTTTGGTACACATTTGCAGTCTCTTGGGTGACATTTTTTTCATTTCTACATTGTTTGCTCTCCACTCTTCCTCCCTGCAGAAGAGAGATTCCCACTGACATTTGTGTTCTGTTTATTTCCAAGCCATAGCCTTCCAAAGGAACTGCTATTCACTGTGTTCTAACCAAACATCTTTATCACTATCTGAAAGAAAATAATCTGAAAGTAAAGGACACTTGGAGTCGGTACTAAATTGGGAGGTGGTAGAGATGTAGTAGAAAAGAACATGTGCTTTACAGACTGCTTCTGAAGGAGTAAAGCAGGGGAAATTAAACAAAGCTTTTCAGTCAATTTTTTAAGCTTCCAGTTGAAAAGCTTTCCATTTCAATACTTAATTTCAAAATCTGGGTGCCCTATATTCTCACAGCTCTGCTAAGTATTTTGAAGACTGCTGAGATAATTCAGACAGTTCTTGCCCTTGAGGGTCTTTGGGTCTAGTCATTTGTGCCCATGTCCGCAAACTCCTAAAATACAATTACTTAGTGAGATGAGGGTCCTACTAGAGAAAGAGGAGCCCAGAGAAGTCAGAGATTCATTGCCACGAGAGGGAATCTTCGTGAAAAAGTGGCATCCTTTGAATGAGTTGCTGAGTCCTAGGGGATGGGTAGAATTCCAACAATAACAAACATCCCACTCTGGGGCCTTGGGGGCGGGCAGGAAGCAAAGTCAAGTCACCGAGGCAGGAGATCTGGGGAGCACTGAGTGCTCTGGGTTGCTGGAGAGCAGGGTGCATGGAAATGTGAAAGACGGGGCAGCATAATCGGAAACAAACCTGAAAAGGAACCGTGGAGCACAAATAGAAAATCCAGAGCGGCAATAGATAGCTACAAATTTGGGTCCAATAAACAGGAGGTAGGAGCACAGATGAACCCAAAATATTTCATTTTTCAAAAACTAATACTAAAAACAATCTTTTGACCTAAATGCCTAGCCTGAGAAAAGTGGCCCTTTTCAGATATAGGGAGATAGCACTATATCTATAGGAGATAGATTGTTTCCTAGGGCAAGGAAACATTTCTCTGGATCCCAGCACAGCACACCTTGTTGTAGTGTAGCAGGGGTGGCATGCCTAACCCTCATTTCGCATGCCACCGCTAACCCCATCTTCTCTAACTTTTCCAGATCCAGATCTCCTAAGTTTATAGAAAGTGTAAAACTAGCAGCTGATTAGAATACCCAAGAGATTAACTATATGACTTAATAGGGAGCAATTTTGAATCATTCAACGATTGCTCATTGTCTATAGGTTCAAGTCAACTTCTTAGCATGGTGTCAAAGTTTCTTATAATATGGTTCTGGCCGTATTTCTAATCTCATTTTTCTGTACTCCCAACCAGTTCCATCAAATATATTTTACTTTGTAGGTACGTCATCCTTATTTCTTAATTTTGCACCAAATTTACTAGGTTATGCTGCTATAACAAACAACTCCCAAATCTTGTTGACTTAAAAAATACACAGCTATATTTGTCACTCATGTCCCATGTGCATCAAGAATTGATGGAGTGTTCACTCAGGGACCCAGACTGACAGATCATCCACCATCTCTAAAGTGGCAAATTTTGTTCCAAATGGAAAAAAGTGTTCTGGACAGTCTTTGATGAACAACTAAAAACTTTGGCTCATAAGTGATACTTCACTTTTCCTTCCAACTCATTAGCCTGAACTAATCACACAGCTCCACCAAAGTCAAAAGGACTAAGAATTACAGTGTTACCACGTGCCTAGAATGCAAACATTATGGAAGAGCACTAATGACTACACATGCCTCTGCCTTTGTTTATGCCCCTTCCTAGTCCTCGAATGTCTTTACCATACCTTGAACATCTAGAAAATTCATGCTTCCTATCAGCAGAATTTATTTCCTTGTGGATGTATTATTAAAGGCCCCCACCTCTTGCTAGCTGTTGACTGCAGGCCACCCTCAGGTTTTTAAGAGGCAACTCACAATTTTAGAGGCCACCCTTTGTTCCTTACCATCTGGGTTCCCTCAATATGGCCACTTCATTAAGGACAAAAATGTAAGTCTCTAATTGCAGTCTACTAAGATGGAGCTTTATGTAAATTAGTTCAACCATTATGGAAGACAGTGTGGTAACTCCTCAAGGATCTAGAACCAGAAATACCATTCGACCCAGCAATCCCATTACTGGGTATATACCCAAAGGATCATAAATTACTCTACTATAAAGACACATGCACACATATGTTTACTGCAGCACTATTCACAATAGCAATTACTTGGAACCAACCCAAATGCTTTTCAATGATAGACTGGATAAAGAAAATGTGGCATATATACACCATGGAATACTATGCAGCCATAAAAGGGATGAGTTTGGGCCAGGCGCAGTGGCTCACACCTGTAATCCCAGCACTTTGGGAGGCCGAGGTGGGTGGATCACCTGAGGTCAGGAGTTCGAGACCAGCCTGGCCAACATAGTGACACCCTGTCTCTACTAAAATACCAAAATTAGCTGGGCATAGTGGTGGGCGCCTGCAATCCCAGCTACTCAGGAGGCTNATTCGACCCAGCAATCCCATTACTGGGTATATACCCAAAGGATCATAAATTACTCTACTATAAAGACACATGCACACATATGTTTACTGCAGCACTATTCACAATAGCAATTACTTGGAACCAACCCAAATGCTTTTCAATGATAGACTGGATAAAGAAAATGTGGCATATATACACCATGGAATACTATGCAGCCATAAAAAGGGATGAGTTTGGGCCAGGCGCAGTGGCTCACACCTGTAATCCCAGCACTTTGGGAGGCCGAGGTGGGTGGATCACCTGAGGTCAGGAGTTCGAGACCAGCCTGGCCAACATAGTGACACCCTGTCTCTACTAAAATACCAAAAATTAGCTGGGCATAGTGGTGGGCGCCTGCAATCCCAGCTACTCAGGAGGCTGAGACAGGAGAATCGCTTGAACCTGGGAGGCAGAGGTTGTAGTGAGCCGAGATCGCACCATTGCACTCCTGCTGGGCAACAAGAGCAAAATTCCATCTCAAAAAAAAAAAGGTGGGGGGTGAGTTTATGTCCTTTGCAGGGACCTGGATGAAGCTAGAAACCATCATTCTCAGCAAACTAACACAGGAACAGAAAACCAAACACTGCATGTTCTCACTCATAAGTGGGAGTTGAACAATGAGAACCCATGGACACAGCGAGGGGAACATCACATCGGGGCCTGTCGGGGCGTAGGGGGCTAGCGGAGGGATAGCATTAAGAGAAATACCTAATGTAGATGACGGGTTGATGGGTGCAGCAAACCACCATGGCATGTGTATACCTATGTAACAAACCTGCACTTTCTGCACACGTGTCCCAGAATTTAAAGTATAATAATAACTAAAAAAAGATGGAGTTTTAAATAATGTAATGTAGTTGCAGAAGTAACAGTCAATCACTTTTGCTATATTGTATTGGTTAGAAGCAATTCAGTTCCTATCCATACTCGAGGAAAGGGGATCACACAAAGGGGTGAATACAAGAGGCAGAAATCACTGGCGTCACCTTAGTTTTTGTCTGCCACAGATATACACTGTGAAACCATCACTACAATAAAGATAAGAGTTTCAATCACCTTCAGAAGTTTCTTTCTGCCCCTTGGCAATCCATCCTTCCTCCATCCTGTCCCTAGACAACCACCTACTCACTTTCCTATCATCACAGATGAGTTTGCATTCTCTAGAATTTTGCATAATTGAAGTCATACAGTACACAATCTTTTTGTCTGGCTTCTTTAACTCAGCATAATTATTGTGAGACTCAAACATGTCGTTGTGTGTATCAACAATTCATTTCTTTCCATAGCTAAGCAGCATTCCATTGTGTGAATGTATCACAGTTGTTTATCCATTCATCTGTTGATGGACATTGGAGTTGTTTCCGTTTTTGATATAGCAAATAAAGCTGTTATGAACATTTATGTACAAGTTTTTGTATGAACGTATGTATTCACTTCACTTGAGTAAGTGCTTAGGAGTGAAATGGCTAGTTCCTTTGGTAGATGCATGTGTAATTTTTTAACAAACTGCTTTGGCAGTCATTGTATCATTTTATATTTCCACCAGTAGGCTAGGGGAGTTCTATGTCTTTCCCAGCACTGACATGATTGGTCTATAATTTTACCTAAACAAGAGAGTGTGAAATGGTATGTCTTTGTGGATTTACTTTGCCTTTCTCTGATGACTAGTGATGTTGAGCATCTTTTCATATGTTTATTGGCCATTAACATATCTTCTTTTGTGAACTATCTGTTCAAAAAAAATCATGCTTTGAGACACATTCTATCTGAAGTCTTCCTCATCATGGCTTCATCACACTGTGAGATCTGCCTTGTCTTTGTTTCTATAGATATTTACTAATATGTCTAATATAGTCCATTATATTATCATATTATCATATATATTATCATTAATATGTCTAAAGTATTCCATTATATTATCATATATCTATCTCACTTACTAGAAAAGGAGATCCTTGAGGGCAGGGAATGTATCTAATCACTCTTATATTCCCAGTATTTATTATAGTGCCTGATACCCAGAGGTATAGGGGAAAGTTAATTGCTATGAAATGAAAGATAACCTGTAGACACTAACAAGATGGCCATTCAGGAAAGTACATAATCTGTGATTCACCAAGCACATTAGAAGCACTGCCAATTTACTGTCTAGAAACATTATTATCATCCTCATGCCAGGAAAAAAAATGTACCAGAGAGGAATAAATTCTTCAACAGCTAGTCAGTCTCAGAAGCAGGATATCTGAAGTATAGACTATGACCTCTCTCAACAGTTCCTCTGACAACTACGTGCATTTCAATTGCAAGATGGAACAATTTTTCTAAATGCAAAACTGGAAGAGGCATAGTCTCCACACTCTTGCCACAGACCTCTACTGCAATGTTTTCCCCTCACACTCTATGGTGCAATGTGAAGGGGAAAATCTTGGGCAGGATCATATCCTAAAGAATCCTGAATCCTGGGGAATTTAAATTTTGTCCCTGATCACCAATTTCCAGTGTGTTTTTGATAGCTTAGATGATGGACTTGGAGAAAATTCTTCCTGTGCTGGAAAGGAGTTTGTCTTTAAAGGCATCTAAGGTCACTTTTTAAACCACAATTCTGGGACTCTTCTATGCTTCCTTCAGAACTCATCTAAGTGAGGTCTATTTCTTCTGACATAAATTATAACCTCAGGAAAAACAGAATATCATCTGGCACGATCCAGAGAGGCAGGGCCTGGGGGTTAAAGTATATTTTGTGGGAAGCAGGATCATCAACCAGTCTCTCCTTTATTTTTTAGGGGATCTCTGGTCCTGACATTTATCTGCTGTGTGTCAGCAGAAGTTTAATCTGGTTCTGGTTTTAGCAATAGATTCATCATTTTGGCTTGGCTTACCAGCTAAGTCAGGGTCTGACTTCTCCTGCAAGCTTCTCTGCAAGCTAGATGTATTACCATTCAGATCTCAACACTTCCCATGAAGCTGCTTTTCTAAAGCCAGCCTGGTGAGGCCTCTGAGGTAGATGGGCTAGCAATCACTCCTTAAGCTCTTCCAACATTTGCAGAAAGCCCACAGGGACTGTGCTTACTCGGGAAGGTGAGATTAGAGTGAGACTTTACTTATTACTCAGGAAGGTGAGATTAGAGTGAGACTTTGAGAAGACTGAACAGCCCATAGGATGGCAGACTTGCCCAGGGTAATGTGTCAGATTTCCTTTCCCATTAATTGACTGCTACAAGACAGTTGTTTGAAAACACAGTTTAACTTTATGAACAGGATTATTCATAAAGTTATAAAGACAAGGGAGGTGCTTATATTTCTATACAGAGAAAACTTAGAGAACTTAGGGAAGGCAATTTAACCAATCAGAAGAAGGGTGGTAGGGGACAGGTCTTGAAGCTGCATTGGTCACAGAGAGTTCACTGGTTGTCAGGGATCTAAGGGAAGTGACAATGGAGATTATGGGACTGGTAAAAACCCTCAACTTCCCTTACTGTTTCACATTCCCTTAATTTTTCACTCTTCTCTGGGAAAGACAGCTCTTCAATCATAGCTTTGTCTCTTAGACAAGACTTGGGCTTTCTATACACATCCATTTGTGGATGTAAGCTGCTCCTTCTCTTTTCTGTACATCATGGCACTGCATGGCTACCACTCCCTCTGACCATGTACCATTTACACTGTGTCACTGTTCACAAATATGTAGCGCCCCTTCTTGGAGGAGGATTATACTTTGGGGCCCTGTTGAACTGATATGTGACTATGTGACTAGCATTGTCCCATGAAATACAAGTAGATATATGATGTAACCTTCCCATTGGGAACCTGTAAAAACCAATGCATACTTTGCCCTGCTCTCTTTTTCCTCTTCCAGGATGATTTGCAATGTTCCAGATAGAGGGAGCTCTGTCGGCCTGAGTTCTGGAGGGTTCTGAAGGGAAGAAAATGTTAACCATAGTTACAGCTAACCTTCAATGGACATATAATGTGAGTAAGGAATAAACTTTTGTGGGTGTAAGCTACTGAGATTTTTGGTCATTTGTTACTGCAGCATAATTTAGACTAATATGATCAACACAGGTAGATATCTCACAGATAGTATTAGTTATCTACTGCTGCATAACAAACTTATCAAAAACTTACTGGCTTAAAACAACACACATTTAGTATCTCACCATTGCTGTGGGCATGGCTGTGGGCAGAAATTCAGGCATGGCTTAGCGGGGGTTCTCTGCTTTAAAATCTGTCATGAGGCTACAATCAAGGTGTTAGCCTAGGGTCTCTCACAAGACTACAATCACAAGGTGTTAACTAGAGCTCAGTTATCTCAAAGTTCAATTGGGACCAGATCCACTTCCATGATAACTCAGTGGTTGTTAGTAAGATTCAGTTCTTCACAGGCTGTTGAACTAAGTTACTTGCTGACTCTTGACCAGAAACCACTCTCAATTCCTTTCCAAGTGGCCCTCTTCACTGGAGCAAGCATGTGAGAAGATACTAACAAAACAGGAGTCACAGTCTCTTCCAAACTAATTACAGACTTGACATCCCATCACTTTTACTGTATTCAATTCACTGAGTCCAGCCCACACTTAAAGGCAGGGGATTACACAGGATGTGAATAGGAGGAGTCAGGGATCATGGGGAACCATGTTAGAAACTGCCTACTACAATGACTCTGACAACAAAATAAAAAAAATCAACAAGAATCATGTAAGAAAGTAAGCTTGAATGGTAAGGTAAGAAACAGAATTATGGAGTTTTATAACTGGGGCTCTGAAGCCCAGAAAGGTTACATATCTTTCTTAGGATACACAGTTTGAAGTAAAGCCAAAACTAAAATTCAGATCACTGCCATTTCCACTAGACAGAGATAAATGAAAAAACGAAATAGCATTCTGAGACAAATTGCATTCAACTGAAACAGAATCTAGGACATCAATCACTAATTAAATAGTTAAATAAATCATCAATCATAAATGACAATGAGTGAATTAAAAGTGCAGAAAAGGCAAGCTATTTAGGCTGGGGCAATCAAAAAAGTAGGTTATTATATGAACTAGGCTTCAAAGGGTGGAATTGTTGGAGCAGAGAAGAAAGGAAAGGTGTTCTTGGCAAGGGACTGGCCAAGACGAGGTTCATTCAGGGTTACCCAGGCACCACACAGGAGTGTCAATGTCACTCCTCTTCTTTCTTTGATCTAAATCCATCAGATGACATTCTTGGTCCATTCCTAAATTCTTAGCACTTTGGGATGCTGAGACAAGAGGATCTCTTGAGTCCAGTTCAAGACCAGCCCTTGTAAAATATGAACGGTTCCATAGCTAAGCCAGTATAAATGGATAAAGTCAAGTCATTCTCATTTCAGCAGAGATTTCCACTGTCCTCTCATTTAAGTGGTCGTGAACACACTCCAAGCGGCTTCCCAAGAGTTCCTGGCATGCAGAGATAAGCCTCCCAAATAGTAAGTCATCAAACCTTGCTGAAAGACTTATTTATCCTTACCTTAGCAGATATTCTGCTCCCAGTTTTGCAGGTGATAAAACTGATTATTTAAGTAACTGTATGTAGGTCCCCAGGTAAGTGGGAAGGAGGTTGAATCCAGATTCTCTGAAAACCTTGTGTTTTTATTTACATTGCCCTTCTACTTTGTTACCAATTTTATCATTTTTTTAAAAAAGGAGATAGAAAAGGGAGCAAAAGAGAAAATAAAGCTTGAATTCTAAAATAAAATCTTTAAATACTGTAAAAGAGATTCTCTAGTGGCTAGAGAATTGCTTGTTCTTTAAAAACAAAGTTGTTTTCCATGGGAAACTGGGAATAAATGTCGGGATGAGTCTCCAAGTGCAAGCGTTGACTTTCCAAATGTGAAACAGGACTGGCCACTTTTTTATAACAAAGACCTTGAACTTTGGGCTGAGACCTATCTTGGTGGCCCAGCAAATATCTTCCCTCTGAATAAACAGAGGAGGCCCTGGAAGCCTTTTGGCTGATGGAAGAGCAAAGGTCTCACCCTGAGTGAACACAAAACCCACCATGCCTGAGTGATAAGGAATACCCTGAGGAGCCACAGCTGTGAACATTTATGATACTTTTTGCCCAGACGCAAATGTCATTTTCTGTCATTTGCACTCTTGACCAGGGTAGCCCTGGATGAAGACATCACTGATGGACATGGCCTTTGCCCAGCACCCTGCAGTGGGGGTTGGTTGGAATGGATATAATTGTAGCTTCGCCTACAGCGGCCGTCACACACTCACAGAGACCAAGCTCTCCCAATGCTTGCTGATGAAAATCTCTCCTCAGGAGATGAAAAAGACCTCAAAGAAGCCATCATGTTTGCTTTATTTTTTATTATGTGTCTTACTTCTGAAGCAAGGATGCACCTAAAAGACCAAGTGGTTTCGAAATGTCATTACTTGTTTCCTAGGAAGCTTAAGCTTTGCCACATGATAGTCTTAATGTCCAAAGCATTTCAAAGGAAAAAGGAAATAATCCTCGGTTCATTCCTCATCTATTCTCTTTCCCCACCCACAATTCTGTAAAAACATGTCTTAACTCTGAAAGCATAGACGTAAAAGTCATAAAGACCCAATTGCATGTCAGTCACGACAGGATGAATGGGGCCGCCTAAGAGATACTGGGAGCAGAATAAACAGCCACTTTGCATAGAAGATTTCAGGAGCTCATTTCTCTGACAGAGACCCAAGGCTGGAATGCTATTTATGGGGAAACCCTAAAGCGGGGCTTCCTAACTTGGCTTCCTAACAAGATTAGAACCACTTGGGGAGTTTTTAAAAAAAAGAAAAGTACTTAAAAAAGAAAAGAAAAGAAAAGTACTAGCATGAGCTCCACCCTCAGGGATACTAATCCAATTGGTGCAGGGCAGTGCCCAGGTAAGCATAGTTTAAAAGCCCCCCAGATGGGAGCAGGAAGTATCTTATACTTTACTTTCAACGATCAGTATGGCTCTTTTGGTGCTCATGCACAGAATATCAGCGGGGCATTTGGGTCAGTTAGCTTTGTTCTAACTTAAGGGTTACAAATTCAGATTTCTACAAGCAAGGTAAGGGATGAAGAGTGCCAGACACCAGGAAATAGAGAGTGGTGGAGCTTCTAGTTTTTCCAAAGGAGATGAAGACTTATTTTTTATGTGAAAGATTCCCAATTTTTTAAAAAATTACACAACTAATTTAAACTCTTTGAAGATGTACAATGCAGCCACCTTGGTTCCCACCTAGAGCTTTATCCAGACCTCAGATGACCTGGATATCTCTTTCTTGAGGAAAGAAAGAACACGTCCATCTGCAGAGCTTGATTGCATGACCTGCTAAATGTTGGACCCTATCAACTGGCAGGGGTCAGAGGAGGTCTCATCCATATATGTTTTCAGTCGACATTTAACAAGACTGTGGTTGCAGGGAAGAAATAGGAATGTCCTCATAACCAAGATGGGTGGCCCTGGCCCTAAGAAGCTTTACCAGGGCTTCTGAGGAATGCGCCATTGGGTCAAGGGCTTGGAGGAAACCCAATAAAAATAAATAGGGGAATGACTAAGCCCCTAAAAACCATTGTTGTGGCTTTTTGTTAAAATCACTAGGTAGGGCTGGGTGCGGTGGCTCAAGCCTGTAATCCCAGCACTTTGGGAGGCCGAGACGGGCGGATCACGAGGTCAGGAGATCGAGACCATCCTGGCTAACACGGTGAAACCCCGTCTCTACTAAAATACAAAAAACTAGCCGGGCGAGGTGGCGGCGCCTGTAGTCCCAGCTACTCGGGAGGCTGAGGCAGGAGAATGGTGGGAACCCGGGAGGCGGAGCTTGCAGTGAGCTGAGATCCGGCCACTGCACTCCAGCCTGGGCGACAGAGCGAGACTCCGTCTCCAAAAAAAAAAAAAAAAAAATCACTAGGTAGAGAGTGTGGCGAAGAAACACAGGCACCGAAGCCAGGCACTTACCCACTGTATGACACGGGGCAAACCAAACCATCACGAGCCTCAGATTTCACATCCATAAAATGGACATAAAAATACCAGCTCCATGAAGTTGCAATGACAGATACAATGACTACAGTACCTGGCACATAGCACACAACCCACAAATTCCCAGTCACATAAGGCAACCATTTTTTTCCCCTTGGTAATCTAATTACAGCCTCTCAGAACTCTTACAGCTGGAGAGTTCTTCCAGATATCTAATGTAATTCTAATTTCTCTTTATCTGCAACAGCTGACAACTACACTTTCATTCTATGTGTGTGGAACAAAGGTAACAAATGCTTCTTCAGTCGTAGCTCTTTCTTCCTGCTAGTGTCGTACCAAGGCTGTCGTGATTCCTGTTGCCCTCTGAATTCTGCCTGCCTATCCACACACCTCAAGCATATCACAGTATTACTATATCACCTGCCACTTGGCCCACTGGAATAGGAACACCACAACTGAGCAGTCTGCATATGGTCGCCTGACATAATTATCCTCATAGAAGAGACTGTGTGTTGTTCATCTTTCCATCCTCTTTAGATATACAAATGTTGCCCAGGAGATGAACTGTCCCCCAAGGCAGTTCTTTCTTTCTCACAGCCTCTTTAGGCAAAACCCCATCTTGCCTCCAGCACCCACATCAGTTCCAAAATCACATTTCCCATCTCATCTTAGCGGGCTTTGCGTTCCACAAAGTAGCTATAGTCAGGGCTCCCCATCTTCCACAACATCTGTCTACATTCATCTTAATTCCTCAAGCATGTAGTGATGTCTCTCTCCAACCACCCTCCTAAGGCCCTGGGGAGAAAGACTGAACAATACACAGCCTTTTGCCCAAGCTCCCCACAGTATTAAGATAGTGTACCAAGTTTGCTTGAGGGGATATCATCTCACCACGAGTTAGACTGCTCTTTATTAATGCTTATTTGCTCTGTATCTCTTCCCCAAGCCGTCTCTGATCCAGAGTCCCTGGTGCCAGTGTGGAGTGGGTAAGACTATGAACTGATATAACTGATTAGTTTTAAACAAAGAACTTTGATGCCCAAATAGATCCCCTTCAGAACAGGCATTCTGGGGGCCAGTATACTTAGACTCAAAGGCTCAGGACCTACGTCCCTTTCCTAGGAAAGTCCATCACAGCTGATCTAATTAGTAAGCAATTATTGCCTTGTGGGTCAGGGCTGCTGATGGAGGGCTACAAATACTTCTCTGTCCTTTAGCAATGGCGAGGCTGCTGAGTGTGCAGTGGGAGGTCGGCGGGGGAAGGGGGGATGCCAAACAATGACAGGACAGTGTGATATGAGAAGAGGAAAACTCAACTTAGAAGCCGTGCTTCTAGCCTCCTTCAAGTCCCAGTCTCCAACACAGCAGCCATAGTGGCCTTTTGTAGATATGCATTGAGCCCTGTGGTTCCCCTGCTTAAATCCCTTCAGTACTAATTCCTAACTCCTTTCATGGCCTGCAAGATAGGGGTGATCTGACCCTTGCCAACCTCTCTACCTTCACTCATTTATGAGCATCTATTAGGCTGTGGGCCTCAGCTCATCTTATTTAATGCCATTCCCCTTGGCCCACACCTACTCCTAGATGATTTCTTCTCATCCTCTAAGTTTTTTGCTTAGTATCACCTCAAAGAGGACTTCTCTAGCTGCTCAATAATACTTGCCCTTTTTTATTCTTTGTCACAAAACTCCATGTTCTTCAGAACACTTATTTCTGTCTGTGATTGGTGTATTTTGGGTTTTGTTGTTGTTGTTTTGTTTTGTTTTTTGAAACAGAGTCTTGCTTTGTCGACCAGGCTGGAACGTAGTGGCACGATCTCTGCTCGCTGCAGCCTCTGTCTCTCGGGTTCAAGCGATTCTCCTGCCTCAGTCTCCCGTGTAGCTGGGACTACAAGCACATGCCACCATGCCCAACTAATTTTTGTATTTTTAGTAGAGATAGGGGTTTCACCGTGTTGGCTAAGCTGGTCTCAAACTCCTAACCTCAAGTGATCTGCCCACCTTGGCCTCCCAAAGTGCTGGGATTACAGGCATGAGCCACCATGCCCAGCCTGATGTATTTGTTTAATTGTTAAATGCTTATCTTCCTCCTCAGACTGGAAAGACAACAAGTGCCAGGCACAGGCACAGAGCGTCCACGGAGTGAACTGTTCTGAAAGAGGGAATGAGCGAGAGGTCAGCCTTCTGGACATGTGCACCCCTGTCCATCTCCTCCCCTGCATACCGGGGCTGTGCTGTCTGCAGTCAACCACCCCTCACCTGGTCACAGCACAGCAGGTGACAGATGTCCCCATAGACCCTGACACATCCAGTGTATCCCAGGGTTCCTTTGCAGCTGCACTCCTAGGTTCCCTCCCCTCTCCAGGAAAGCCTTTTGAGAGTCGACTGGAGAGAAGTGGAAGCCCCTTTCTCCCCTCTCTCCACATCCCACACCCCTCCTAGGTAGCCTGTCACACACATACTCACTGAAGGAACACACCTTGGGTTCCGCAGAGGGAGACACAAACCTGCCCAAGAGCATCTCCTGTGAGATACAATTTGGGCTTTGTTCTAAGATCTTAAACTCCCAGCCCCTTACTCCTGAGCCTTTGCCCAGGGGTTCCTGCATAAGCCTGCAGCAAGTCAGCCTTGGGGACCTACTTTCCACTGCCACTCAGGACATCAAGTGTGACCAGAGCTACTGACAGTGCAGTGAGTGATGGTGGACAGCTGGATGACATCAGACATGACCTAAGTGCTGGACTTTAATGCCATACAGAGCTACTGACAGTGCAGTGAGCGATGGTGGACAGCTGGATGACATCAGACATGACCTAAGTGCTGGACTTTAATGCCAGACAGCAAGGGCTTCATCATGAGGTCCAGAAAATACTGATTTTATACCTTCAGAATGAAATGACTGAGATCTCTTTTCCTGGGGATCAGACAGATTGAGCTGAAATGGGTGTTGGTAATACCTACCGATTTCATCTCAAGGACCATTTCCCTGAACTAAGCCTGGGTCTTACTGTCAGAGAGCTTATTCTTTTATAACTGCATCCACTGGGGAAATGCTAGTTCTAAAATACACAGCATTTGAGAAATGAAAAAAAAATTCTTCTATAATTTATAGTGAAAAGGTAGGGGAGATAAAAACTTAATTAATTTCTAGGCTAGCGTGGAGTGGCTTATTGAACAGTGACCCTGAAGGAAAGATTCATTATCACCATCGGGGATATTCAATAGATTTTGCCATAAGAACTCCACTATATGCACTACTACATCAGAACCCCACTGTGCTACTACTAACCTTTGTTAGTAGTAACTCTGGCCCAAGCACTGAGCAAAGTACAGACATTTCTCATTTAAGTAATTTTTTTTTTAATATAGACAGACTCTCCCCGTGTTGCCCACAGGCTGGTCTCAAACTCCTGGGCTCAAGGGATCTTCCTGCCTTGGCCTCCCACAGTGCTAGGATTACAGGCATTAGCCATTGCACCTGGCTGACATTTCTCATTTCAATCAAGGAGTAGGAATTACTCTCCCATTTTCAGATGAGGACATTAAGGCTCAGAAAAGTTAGGTAGCCACACAACTTCTGAATGGTAGAGCCTGGGCCTTTGTCACATGGCTCGGCAATTCTTCCTTTGACCATCTCTATGCAAGGAAGCCAGGGTAGGTACAGCTTGAAAGCCACCATCCACTGCCATCCACTGCCATGCTGCCACCATCTAGACAGCCTCGTCACTAGCCACCCTGGGCAGACAGTTCTCAAGGCTGCTGCTCCACTCTGAAACAGGACTTGAAGGAGTGGTAAGAAAACAAGAGCAGGAGGACAAAAGCCTCAAAGTCCCCCTGTCACCTACTCATACTACTCCAATCACCCATGCCCAGGGCCTCCTGCCACCCAGGACACCTGCTGACTTGGCTTTAACACATTAACAGGACTCAGCTTTAGTCATCGTGTTTTTCCTGAATCTGAAAATACTATACTTTTAAAAGAAAAAAAAGTTTCCATTCAAAGCTCCATAGAGAGAGCTGAATCTAATCAGTGCCTTTTAAATATAATCTAGCATAGGTTTCTTTCCTGAGAGAATAACAATAACGGTAAATGTCTATTTACTGAATATCTGTTATGTGTCAGGTACCTTACATAGATGTTTCACTCAAAGAGCTGTATCAGGAATAATGTACACTATATTAATATTTTAATAGCTAGTAAGTTATTACTAGTGTCTTAATAGTTATAAATATAATAATAAAGTGTCTTATTTATCCATTTTTAATCATTAGCAAAATTGACAATTTCATTCTTTCAGACTTCTATAGCAATTACAGTTCAGAACATGGCCATGCACTATGAAGATTCAGTCATTCAGTTCTCCTAACGAGACTATGTTATTATGCCATTTTTGTAGATGAAGAAATTAAGGCCCAGAGTGTCTAAGCAATTTGCCCAAGAGCACACAGTTTAAAGGTAGCAGAGCTGAGGCTTTTATATGTCTGAGGCTTTGTGTCCCCACCCAAATTTAATCTTGAATGGTAATCCCCGTGATTCCCATAATTCCCAGGTGTCAAGCGAGAGAACAAGTGGAAGTGATTGACTCATGGGAGCAGTTTCCCCCATGCTGTTCTCGTGGTAGTGAGTGAGTCCTCACAAGATCTGATGGTTTTATAAGGGGCTTTTCCCCCTTCAATTGGCACTCCTCCTTCCTGTGTCTTGTGAACAAGGTGCCTTGTTTCCCCTTCGCCTTCCACAATAATTGTAAGTTTCCTGAGGCCTCCACAGCCATGCTGAATTGTGAGTCAATTAAACCTCTTTCCCTTACAAATTACCCAGTCTCAGGCAGTTCTTTATAGCAGTGTGAAAATGGACTAATGCAGCCTTGAACCCTAGCACTCTGATTTCAGAGTCCAAGCTTGTGACCTCTATGCTCTGATGCATCAAATGTTTAGTGATCCCAATGGCTGAACTCTTGAGAGAGTTGACAATAAGCGCATAACAATAATACAATTGTTTCTTTAAAAAAAAGACAACAACAAAGGGATTAACAGATCAGACAAGAGTTGATCCTGTGACAGTCAGAATCATGTATAATTCATAGAAACACCTTTACACACTGTGGAAATCAAAATAAATGGTAAGTATTTAATATTATGCACATTATAGAGAGTCTAAATTTTTAAGATTAAGTAAAGGCTTAGAAATGCTTGCAGTATTTATAAGCATTTCTAATGGTCATTTGTTGTCACCATTTATAAACCAGCAGGAATGGTTTGTAATGTATTCACCGGATGTTCGGGCAGTCAGTGGGTGACCAGTTAAATCCCATAAGCAGATGAATCTTGGGAAACATATCTAAATACTTTATTAGTACATGTGTGCATGGATATGCCTATGTATATGGATACATCTGTGTGTGCATATCTAACATACAGCAGCCTGCAAGATTTATGGATGGGAAATAGCAGAGTTGGTAAAATACAGAATACATTTACTGTCACACAGTCACCCAAGTGCTAGAGCCTGGATTTAAAGCAGATCACCTCCAAAGCCCATGTACTATCCACCCACTACCCTGCCTTCCTGAAAGAATAGAATGAGAAGGGATTTCAGTTGTGTTTTCATTTTAAAAACTCTATGTTTAAAGCTATTTAGCAAGAAGGTATAAACAGACCTAACACTCATAAAGTATAATTTATCTGCTATTCTTTCATCTACTAATTTTCTCTCCTCCATGAATTTTGTATCCTCAGGGTCTTTTGTAATCATATTGGTTATCATTAAAAAGGTTATCTATTTAATTGATTGCTTTTAGTGTGAAATTCTGTGAAATTTGCTATAAGCTTGGAATTTATGTTTTGCAGTATTTCTTTTAGTTTCTTGTAGACTAATTATTCCTTTCTTTCTTTTTCTAAGTGACTTATTTTTAACTAAAATGTGTAGCAACAGAAACCAAGGAGTTTTGCAGGAAACATGTCTGTGGATATTGTTATTAATTTATTGCCTATTGTCAGTCATAGAAAGCATGATCCTTATCACAACAGTGACTGACAGGATAATTATGAATAAGACATTGTCTGCAGAATAGGCCAAGGGAGAAAGGAAAGAAGAAGGGAAATGGTTAACCTCATTGTAACTGAGTCACACAGACAGAACAAAATGTTTAAGCTGTGATCCTTCCTCAAAATGTGTTTGTTGTTGTTTAAGAGATGGGGTCTCACTCTCTCACCCAGGCTGGAGTGCAGTGGTGTGACCATAACTCACTGCAGCCTCCAACTCCTGGGCTCAAGGAATCTTCATGCCTCAGCCTCACAAGTAGCTGGGACTACAGGTGCATGCCACCATGCCTAGCTAATTTTTTTTTAAATTTTATTATTTGTAGAGATAGAGGTCTTGCTATGTTTCCCAGGCTGATCTTGAACTCCTGGTCTCAAGTGATCCTCCCATATTGGCCTCCCAAAGTGCTGGGATTACAGGTATGAGCCACCACGCCCTCCCTCAAAACGCATTACTTAAAAGCATAGTTTGCTTTTCTTTGCCTTTGACTACACCTTTGAGGCAAGTTTTTAAACCCACCCCTTTACCCCAACTGGCTGCCTTATCCTGAGGTCACTAAAGATAACTCCGGCTGGGCATGGTGGCTCATGCCTGTAATCCCAGCACTTTGGGAGGCTGAGGCAGGTCAATCTCTTGAGGTCAGAAGTTCGAGACCAGGCTGGCCAACATAGTGAAACCCCATCTCTACCAAAAATAATAATAATAAATAAATACTAAAAATTAATCGGGCATAGTGGCGGGCGCCCATAATCCCAGCTACTCGAGAGGCTGAGGCAGGAGAATCACTTGAATCCGGAGGCGGAGGTTGCAGTGAGCCGAGATGGCGCCACTGCACTCCAACTTGGACCACAGAGTGAGACTTTAACAAATAAATAAATAAATAACTCCAAGAATAACAGCTATGACCTTAAGGTAGACGCAGGCTGCTCCTGACCAGAACTGACCTGCCTGGAGTGGGGGATCTGGCTGCCCTAGCCTCCCACCGACTCAAAGAATAAAGGGGCCCATTTGTTGGGAAGGCCTGTGTCTGCCTCTCAAACTACTTCAGAGATAAGGGTTAAGGTTAGGGTCAGGGACAGGGACAAGCCAAAGCAATGCCCTGAATTTTCGCAGGCTGAGGCGACTCTCCGCTTGCTGCTTCCCAGGAAGCATGTGGCGAGGCAGACGCCAGACACCGCTGAGCCCTTCACCCGCCACTCCGCAGCTCTAAGCCAGGAGGGCTCTGATTTGCGCCCTTTCTCAGGTGTGGAAAAGGAAGTTCAGGGTGGGACGGCAAAACCAGGCAAGCTGGCTCCGGATCCCGCCACCAGGGGCGCTCTTCTCCCCGCAGGGCACCCCAGCTCCACCACAGGTGTCTTAGGGCGCTGGGTGGAATAATGGGGAGTATTATTCTACCTCGGAAGGCCAAGGACTTGGGAAAAGAAGGGGCGGGGGTCTGAGGACCAAGGAAAGGGCTCAGAGTCTGCACCAGGTCTTCTCCCCACGGGGCCTCAGGAAAGTACACATCCGCTCCCAGACCTGCCTTCAGGCTACCATCTGGGTCCTCAGAGACCCAAAGAAGACGCAAAGGGACTAAATCTGAATTTCCACTTTTTTTTAGGCTACTGAAAGCTGAGAAGGGTCTGCTTGGGGGAAATTATAGAGCTTGTCCCTGGAGATGAACTTGATAAGAGAACAGACGGTCCTCTCTCGGGTGTTGAACTTCCTTCCTTCGAGCCAGGACTTCCTGCTATTGCCCTACCGCTACCACCAATGAAGTCCTCCTTTCTTGTCTCCTGTCTGTCACCTTTCTTTCTCCTTCTCTACAATTCTTAGCTAATGTGACACTTTGAAATATTCCACCACTTGTCTAGTCACACCATCCAATACTTTATTGAGCTATTTGACGGACAATTAAATAGTTCTTGGCTCAGTAATACGACTTACTATGTCAGACTGAAAAGAAATACTGTTTCGACGCATCTTGCCCCACAAATCACCACTCTTTCAACTCTGCAACAAATGTCTATGATTAAATGTCCATTGAATAAATAAAAGTTCTAAAATTTTTTTTAAAAATTATTTTTTTCTAATAAACTCTAATTTGGGAGTAATAAAAACTATTCATGTTGACAATATCCCTGTAAAATGTTTTTTGTTTGTCTTAATATGTATTGCATTCAGCTAAATATTCATTGTGGGTTCATTTATGAGGTAAGGAGACCTTTAATATCTCCCCCGACAAAGGTCCCTCCAAGTGATCTCTTAGGGATAATGTACATCTCTGGAGAATTTTTCCGTTAGCCATGGATCATCATCACCCTCAAAATTTCCTGTCTGTCTCTACATATGACTCTGTAAGTGGGAGCAACATAAGGTCTTCAGTATTAAGGAGGCCTGGGTTCAATCTCTACCCAGCAATTCTACATGCCCACGTGTGTGTGTCTAAGGAGACATGTACCTGGATGAAGATCACAGCGTTGGTTTTAATAGAAAAACATAAGAAACAACCTAAATATCCATCCCTAAGGAAATGAATGGATACGATGGAAGGTTATGCAAGAGTTAAAAGAAGTGACTGAGATAATGACAACAGCCCACACTTATCAAGAGCTCACAATGGAATAAATGGACAAATTCTGCTCAGTGGCTAGTGATTTCAAGTTCACCTTCATGCACCAATGTTGGTGATGCTTACTAAAGAAAACAAGAGGAATTTGGTGGAAATGAATATAAACAATTCAACATTTGTTTTACAGATGGACGCAGGGCCATCTTTAATAACAACAGCAAATATCAGTTATTGAGTGTTTCCTGTGTCAGGCACTGTTCTAAGTGTTTTGCATGTTTTTAACTCAATCTGCTCAACAACCTAATAAAGAAGACACGATTAGAGTCCACATTTCACAGATAAAGGAATTAAGACATAGAGTAAACAGGAAATATGTTCAAAGTCACACAACTGGTAATGGTAGGGCTGGACTCAACCCAGCCAGGCAGTCTGGCTCTAGATCCTGTGATCTTAACCACTTTGTTGTCTGCTCCTCTATGTGAATTAACAGGGAGGGATGTCAAAATAAAATATGAGCAGAAAAAAAAAGCAGGATGCAGAATTTCACGTATCATTTACAAAAACGTTAAGATCACACGTACGTTAAAATAACACCATGCATTGGCTACTAATGTATAAATATATTATGCAAAAGTATTTGAAAGTGGACTGGAAGGGGAAAAGAGATGACAAAAAAAAACATAACTATCTCTCTAATGTTTTATTCTTTAAAAAGGAAAGCTAGAAGATAAATATAAATTAACGTAGCTAATTCTTGTTGATAGAAATATAGATGTCTACTCTATTTTCCTTGGACTTTTCTGAATTTTTTTAATTTCTCAAAAACAATTAAGCAAAAAAACAAACAAAAAAATATCACAAATTCAGCTGCACTGTTTAGTAGCTAGGATCTTAAATCCTCTCTGAGTATCAGGGACTTAATGTATAAAAGAGAGCTGCTAAGACTATTAATCACCACACCTCCTAGGGCTGTTGCAAAGACTAAACAAGGTCATGTGTGTAAAGTACTTTGTTTCAGTGCCAAGGATATGGTAGCTACCATTTTTGAAATCTAACTATTGTAACATAATAGAGACAAAAGTAGCTGAAAGAATGTGAGGACTTTGCTTTTATGGGATTGCTTTCTTACAACGTTGCAACATGAGAAGCACTTAAAAAGAGAAGAAAAGGTAAGGTAAGTGCTGAGCTGGCTTTATCAGAAAAGAAGAAAGCAAACCTAAAAAAAATTTTTTTCTTTTCCTTGTAAGTCTAAAAGAGAAGCAAGCCTCAAGCTGACCAGTCATTCAACAAATATGTATATGGTCCTTGGAGTGACCATCACTGTGGTCTTTTTGGCCTCCCAGCATCTAAACCACCTTGGGAAATTCACCACTGTAGATGTCTTGATAGAAGGCAGGGCCCCAGTTCCCTCCACAGAAGCCCAAAGGTGAGGTGCTTGTTCTCTAGGACACCTGACCTCTGGGCGACAGGCAGATAATCCACGTTGGGACAACTGGAGCCCTCACTCTAGACCAACAGTTGCAAAGAGGCAGAACAGTTCAAAGTTCACTCTGGCAGTGGCAGCTGTGGCACCCGGTGTGCAAGGGACTGGCCAAACATGCAAGGGCAGTGGCAGCAGCATCCTGGGCAGGTTGTCCCGGAGCAGGGCCCTGGTGCCTTTCCTGCCACCTGGCCCCGCTTCATTCCTGCTCGTCTTTCAAGCCAGGTTCTCCCTACTCTTGTTGATTCTAGGAATGAACCCAATACCCGCTGACTGAGTTGGCTTTCATCATTTCCAATTAAGAATTCTGATGGTACAGCATGGTGACTATGGCTACTAGCAATATGTGGTCTATTTAAAAATTGCTGAAAGAGTATGTTTTAAAAGTTCTCAGCACAAAAAAAATACGTGAGATAATGCGTGTGTGAATTAGCATAGTTTAGGCATTCTACAATGTTTACATATATCCAAGCATCATATTGTACACCATAAAGATATACTGTTTTGTTGATTTTAACATTCATTATTTTGTTTAAAAGAACCCTGCTAGGTATATCCTCATAAATGTAATATCTTGTGGTCAGTGAGAGCTGCTAGTGTTACTGTTAAGGCTTTGGAATGAGAAAGTCTTAGATTGAATTTCATCGCTGCTACATATTGCAATGAGACCTTGAGCATGTTATTTCTATATGAGCCTTGGGCCCCTTATCTGTAAAACAATACTCACCTTGTGGAATTGTTATAAGAACTAAATGAAATACTGCATAGAACAGTGACAAGCTTGCAGAAAGAACTCCCTCAGTGGTAGCTATGAAGATAATAAAGAAGACAGTGAAGGAGGAGAAGTAGAAAAAGGGTGGAGGAAAGCGACAGTTCCTGTCCTCAAGAAGCCAGCAGAAAAAGATTTTTTTGTATGCCATATGGACTTATGTCACAAGAGAGGTACTAGTAGCGACTGTACCTATTGGAAACAACTAAAATACTGGCCAAAAACATACTTTCAGACATTGAACAACAGGCAGTACAGAGCCATGATCCTAGAGAGGAGAAAAACAAGCAGATGAATCCTCTAACCAGATCCCAGCACAGGGAGGGGAAGCCACACAGAGTACAGAGGTCACTGTGAGCTGCAGATAAAGAGCTCAGAGTGCGGAAGAGAAACATCTGAAGTGTGTGGGAGCTAGGCAGAGAGGGAGCTCCAGAAATCTGCTTAAGGGATTTCTGCCTTGGGACTCTGGCCGAATGTGATGGATATGTAGGGTAAAACTCCACAAAGTCCAGCAAAGAGCAATCACTAGGGAAATAACGAACACTAGTAAGAAGAAAAAAAACTGAACAAATACACAAAAAGGCAAATCTGTATGATTCCACTGATATGACATATCTAGAGTAGTCACAGTCATATAAACAGAACTAGAATGGCAGTTGTCAGGAGAGAGGGGGAGGACAAAATGGGGAACTGTTTTTTTGTTGGTAATTTTTAAATTATCATTTCAGACTCGCTGCTTGTTATTGGTATGTTCAGGGTATCTACTTCTTCCTGATTTAAGCTAGGAGGGCTGTGTATTTCCAGGAATGTGTCCATTCTAAGTTTTCTAGTTTGTGTGTGTAAAGGTGTTCATAGTAGCCTTGAATTATCTTTTGTATTTCTGTGGTGTCGGTTGTAATATCTCCCGTTTTGCTTCTTTTTGAGGTTGTTTGGATTTTCTCTCTTCTTTTCTTGGTTACTCTTGCTAATGGTCTATCAATTTTATTTATCTTTTCAAAGAACCAGCTTTTTCATTTATCCTTTGTATTGTTTTTTGTCTCAATTTCATTTAGTTCTGCTCTGATCTTGGTTATTTCTTTTCTTCTACTGGGTTTGGGTTTGGTTTGTTCCTGATTCTCTCGTTCCTTGAGGTATAACCTTCAAATGTCACTTTGTGCTCTTTCAGTCTTTCTGATGTAGGCATTTAAGGTTATGAACTTTCCTCTTAGAGCTGCCTTTGCTGTATCCCAAAGGTTTGGATAGGTTGTGTCACTGTTGTCATTCAGCTCAAATAATTTTTTAATTTCCATCTTGATTTCGTTTTTGACCCAGTAATCATTCAAGATCAAGTTACTTAATTTCCATGTATTTGCATGGTTTTGAAGGTTCCTTTTGGAGTTGATTTCTAGTTTTATTCCACTATGGCCTGAGAGAGTGCTTGATATAATTTCAATTTCTTAAATTTATTGAGGCTCATTTTATGGCCTATCATATGGTCTATTTTGGAGAAAGTTCCATGTGCTGTTGAATAGAATGTGTATTCTGTGGTTGTTGGATGGAATGTTCTGCATACATCTGTTAAGTCCATTTGCTCCAAGGTGTAGTTTAAATTCATTGTTTCTTTGTTGACTTTCTGTCTTGTCTGTCTAGTGCTGTCAGTGGAGTATTGAAGTCCCCCACTATTATCGTGTTGCTGTCTATCTCATTTCTTAGGTCTATTAGTAATTGTTTTATAAATTTGGGAGCTACAGTGGGGGGTGCATATATGTTTAGGATTGTGATATTTTCCTGTTGGAAATATTATATAGTGACCCTCTTTTACGTTTTTAAATGCGGTTGCTTTAAAGTTTGTTTTGTCTGATATAGGAATAGCTACTCCTGCTTGCTTTCAGTGTCCATTGCATGAAATGCCTTTTTCCACCCCTTTACCTCAAATTTATGTGAATCCTTATGAGTTAGGTGAGTCCCTTGAAAGCAGCAGATAGTTGGTTGGTGAATTCTTATCCATTCTGCAGTTCTGTATCTTTTAAGTGGAGCATTTAGGCCATTTGCATTCAATGTTAGTGTTGAAATGTGAGACACCATTCCATTCATCATGTTATTTGTTGCCTGTGTACCTTGGCTTTTGTTTTGTTTTCAAATCATAGTTTTGTTTTATAGATCCTGTGAGATGTATGCTTTAAATAGGTTCTGTTTTGATGTGTTTCCAGGATTTCTTTCAAGATTTAGAGGCCGGGCGCGGTGGCTCAACCCTGTAATCCCAGCACTTTGGGAGGCCGAGACGGGCAGATCACGAGGTCAGGAGATCGAGATCATCCTGGCTAACATGGTGAAACCCCGTCTCTACTAAAAAATACAAAAAACTAGTCGGGCGAGGTGGCGGGTGCCTGTAGTCCCAGCTACTCAGGAGGCTGAGGCAGGAGAATGGTGTGAACCCAGGAGGTGGAGCTTGCAGTGAGCTGAGATCCAGCCACTGCACTCCAGCCTGGGCAACAGAGCGAGACTCTGTCTCAAAAAAAAAAAAAAAGATTTAGAGCTCCTTTTAGCAGTTCTTGTAGTGGTGGCTTGGTAGTAGCGAAATCTCTCAGCATTTGTCTGAAAAAGACTGTATCTTTCCCTCATATATTAGTTTTGCTGGATAAAAAATTCTTGGCTGGTAATTGTTTTGTTTGAGGAGGCTGAAGATAGGGCCCCAATCCCTTATAGCTTGTAGTGTTTCTGCTAAGAAATCTGCTGTTAATCTCATAGGTTTTCCTTTATAGGTTACCTTGTGCTTTTGTCTCACAGCTCTCAAGGTTCTTTCCTTCGTCTTAACTTCAGATAACTTTATGACAATGTGTCTAGGCAATGATCTTTTTTCAATGAATTTCCCAGGTGTTCTTTCTGCTTCTTGTATTGGATGTCTAGGTCTCTAGCAAGGCCGGGGAAGTTTTCCTCAACTATTCCCCTAAATATGTTTTCCAAACTTTTAGATTTTTCTTCTTCCTTAGGAACACCAATTATTCTTAGGCTTGGTCATTTAACCCAGACTTCTTGAAGGCTGTATTTTCTTATTCTTTCTTCTTTGTCTTTGTTGGATTGGGTTAATTTGAAGACCTGGTCTTCAAGGACTGAATTTCTCTCTTCTAATTGTTCAATTCTATTGCTGAGACTTTCCAGAGTATTTTGCATTGCTATAAGTGTCTCCAGTGTTTCCTGAAGGTTTTATTGTTTTCCTTTATGCTATCTATTTCCCTGAATATTTCTCCCTTCACTTCTTATATCATTTTTTGGATTTCCTTGCACTGGGCTTTGTCTTTCTCTGGTGCCTCCCTGATTAGCTTAATAACTAACCCCTGAATTCTTTTTCAGGGAAATCAGGGATTTCTTCTTGGTTTGGATCCATTGCTGGTGAGCTAGTGTGATTTTGGGGGAGTGCTAAAGAGCCTTGTTTTGTCGTATTACCAGAGTTGGTTTTCTGGTTCCTTCTCATTTGGGTAGGCTCTGTCANGCGGTGAAATGGACTCTGTGAGAGTTCTTAGCTGTGGTGGTTTAATGCTCTATTTGTGTGCTGATTGGCCCCCTAAGGAGAGGTGGTGCTTTCCAGAGAGCATCAGCTGTGGTAGCATGGGGAGGAACCGGTGGTGGGTGGGGCCCTAGAACTCCCAAGAGTACATGCCCTTTGTGTTCAGATACCAGGTGGATAGCAAAGGACCATCAGGTGTGGGCAGGGCTAGGCATGTCTGAGCTTAGACTCTCCTTGGGCAGGTCTTGCTGTGACTGCTGTGGGGGATTGGGGTGAGGTTCCCAGGTCAATGTAGTTATGTAGCTAGGAGGATTATGGCTGCCTCTGCTGAGGTACGCAGGTTGTCAGGGAAGTGGGAGAAAGCTGCCAGTCACAGGCCTCACCCACCTCCCACGCCATCCAAAGGGCCGGTCTCACTCCCACCATGCCCACTCTAACAGCAGTAAGCCTGTTTTCCAGGCAGTGGGCAAGCAAGGCTGAGAACTTGCCCCAGGCTACCCACCTCCCAGCTGGGAAAGAGAATAGGGTTTTAGTTCTGCCCCCGCCTGTGGAGTCTGCACTCCAGATTCATGCCCTCCCCTGAGATCTGGCCAGGGGGCTTCTTGACCAGTTCCAATTCTTAGGAAGTTCAACTGGAGACTTCCTTCTCTCTGTGGCATTTCCCTCATGCCTCTGGCCACCCTCCCAAGGGATCCCTGTGATGTCAGGCAGGAATGGCCTGCTTGGGGACCCAGTGAGCTCACAGGCCTTTCCCACTGCTTCCTCTATCCCTATATTTTGCTCAGCTTTCTAAATTTACTCAGCTCTTGGTAAGGTCAAAATCTTCTCCATAAACTAGACCTTCAGTTTCTCCAGCGAGGGTGTGCATTTGGAGGCGGATGATCTCCCTTTCCCACTTCCACAGCTTGGGCACTCACAGTATTTGGAGTGTCTCCCAGGTCCTGTAGAAGCAGTCCACTTCCTTCAGTATGTCTGTGGGTCCTCTCAGGCTTCCTGATTTATTCCTGCAGTTGTTCTGGAGCTAAAATTCACAATGCGAGCCTCCACATGCTGCTCTCTCTCCGAGTTGGAACTGCAATCTAGTGCTGCCTCCCGTCCACCATGATGTAATCCACACTAAAAAAAAATTTTTTTTGACACAGAGTCTCACTCTGCTGCCCAGGCTGGAGTGCAATCTTGGCTCACTGCAGCCTGCACCTCCCAGGCTCAAGTGATCCTCAACATTTACTGTTAAGCAAATTTTGTAAAGCTATATATTTTAATACTGTGAAAGGATTGGAAGAAAAAAACCAAACAGGCTACAGCAAACAAATTATACCTTCTTATTACAATAATGAAACGGATTCATTTTAGAAATTTCAGAAAACTCCAATAAGCAAAAAGAAGTACTTCATTGATATTTCACTGATATCCCACTGCTTACATGCCCACGTATATAGTGTCAAGCTTTTCCTTTCTTTCCCTCTTGGTTTTGTTTGTCTGATTGCTTGTTTGTTTTGTTGTTGTTGTTGTTTTGAGACAGAGTCTTGCTCTGTCACCCAGGCCGGAGCCCAGTGTCACCACCATAGTTCACTTCAGTCTCAACCTCCTGGGCTCAAGCAATCCTCCTACCTCAGTCTCCCCCCCCCCCCCACCCCCCATATATCTGGAACCACAGGTGCATGCCACCACACCCAGCTATTTTTTTGTATTTTTGTAGAGACAAGGTTTTGCCATGTTGCCCAGGCTGGTTTCAAACTTCTGGGATCAAGTGATCCTCCTGCCTCAGTCTCCCAAAGTGCTGGGATTATAAGCATGAGCCACCGCACTTGGCCAGGCTTTTCCATAATCAAATATACATATATAACTTTTGTAGAAAAAATAACATTATGCTATATATCCAGCTCCATAAACTACTGTTTTACACTTGATGTACAGTAAATGCCTTTAAATATACTTCTGAAATATTATAAACAGTTGCAAATATATATAAATATAAAACATATACACAAACACATTATATATAACATATAAATATATTTTATCCTATTGATACACATATTGAACCAACTGTCACTGCCCCCACCTGCAAAAGAAGATGAAATAAAGACATTTTCAGAAAAATGGAAGTGGAGAGAACTTGCTGCTAGCAGATCCACATCACCAAAAAACAAAACTGTTAAAGGAAGTTCTTCTAGCTGAAGAAAAATTATTCCAGATGGAAACTCAAATCTAAACAAAGGAATGAAGAGCATCAGATGGAAACTTTGGAGATAAAAATAAAATACTTTTTTTTTTAATACTTCTTTATAAGATCATTTAAAGCAAACAATCATAACAATGAGTGTTGGGATTTATAACACATGTAACATATATGACAATAACAGCACAAAAGATGGCATAGAAAGGAAGCAAACTACTGTGAGGTTCTTAGAGTATTAAGGCGTGATGTAATATCATTTGCAGGAGAATATGATAAGATGTGTATTGTAAACATTAGAGCAATCACTGAACAATTAAAAACAAAAATATAACATAAGACAGTGAACACATGAGTCAAAGCAATAACTAGCATTTAAAGAGAGGATCATTGAGAGATGCTGCCAGAGTTCTCCAGTATTTTCACCTGCTGCTATTCCAGGAATAGAAATATCCTCTAGCAATTTGCCTCTAGTCTAATTCCTTGGTCCCACTCTTCAACTCAAAATATGGGGGCAACAAAACCCACCTGAGAAAACTTCTAAAGAAAATGGACATAGACAAATAGTCCAAAAAGGTCCAAAGAGAGAATTGAACTATGTGAAATCCAAGCGTCTTCACCATAAGCCCACGACCTAACCAAAAACACTTGGGTCCTACAGCTTTGACACCAATTACCTTTATTTTCATTTGATGTTTTCACTGATGTTTCACGAAACAATAGTTTTGAATTTACTTTTTAACAGTTTCAAATATCAATAACCAAAGGAAACATGCTGACATTTTCAGTATCAAGGGATCTTTTTTTAAGGCTCAGTTCCTTTTGCATCCATGTGTCCATAGTAACAAAAACACAATGACTTGGACTTGAATGAGCCCTTCAGGGAACACTCACTTGTTGATGCCAAATACACAGCAGAACTCCAGTGACGAAAATCAGACAGACTTTCTGAATCATCTCATCCTGTTACTTGGATTCAGGCATAGGTCTGACTCTGTGACAGGTCCTCTTGCTCAGTGAGGTGCAGCCAGTTGTTGCATCCTCTGGCAGCTAAGATTTTTTCAGTGGTCCTTGAATTCCAGAATATACAGATTACCCTCCAAGACCCAGCCTAGACTCCCTTGGTGGTTTCAGGCAAGCCACCTGTTCTCCTAAAATCTTGCATGATTCACCTAGCAATTACTCTATTAACAATAGCCAACAATTACATAGGGTTCGGTATGTGTCCTTCATGGGTTAAAAATGATTGTATATAATACATATATAAAATAAATAATGCATAACAAATATGTAATATAATAATATGTAATATATATTCACTTGATCTTCACAACAGATAAGGAGACTGGGACGAAGACAGTTTGAGTAACTTGCCCCAAAATTACAAAACCAGCAAGTGACAGAGCTGGGGATTGAAACCCAAGATTCACTCTGGCTCCTTTTTTTTTTTTTTTTTTCTTAAGAAACAAGATTTTGCTCTATTACCCAGGCTGGAGTGCAATGGTGCACTCTTGACTCACTGCAGCCTTGACCTCCTGGGCTCAAATGATCCTCCCACCTTAGCCTTCCAAGTAGCTGGGACTACAGGCATGCACCACCACACCTGGCTAATTTTTTATTTTTTATAGAGACCAGGGTCTTGCTGTGCTGCCCAGGGTGATCTTGAACTCCTGGCCTCAAGCAATCCTCTCACCTTGGCCTCACAACGTGCTGGAATTACAGGCATGAGACAACATACCCAGCCTTACTACACCTCTTAACATGCACACCAGATGGCCTCTGGTAAAGAAATGATTGGAGATTGAGATATCACAGAATCAGCTCACTGCTAGCAACAATTCCAAGGTGAAGATAGACAAAAACTGGGGCAGAGCACAGTAACCTGACTTCTTGCTCATGTTTCTACCATTACATCTGCTGCCACCTCAGTCTCTCATTGACTACTCCAAATGTCCGTCTTGTAAGCACTTCCCCTAAAGAGTGGTTGGAAATAGATAGCTCTCCTACAATGACCCCACAGAGGTCAATCTGCATACCAGGTAAGTTCCAGGTGTGACATGTCCACCTAAATTGCCTTTCTTACCCTTAAGGAATGGATTTATTTGCTCATTTAACAAATATCTGAGCCAGATCAGGCACTGTGCCAGTGACTGGGAATACAGTGGGAAAAAAAGAGGTAGAGACATTGTTCTTGCAGAACATGCAGGCAACTAAAGGACGCAGATGTGGAATTCATCATTATTAACTGCTTGAAGAGAAAGAAAAAATAAGAAAAATTTAATACAAGAGTTACCATTTGACCAGAATTTTGAGGAAAAGTCAGGAAGTTTGTTGGCCATGACAAGAATGAAATCCCAGGTAGGAGGAGAGCATGTGCAAAGGCTTGAAAAAGGGAAATAGATTTGAGGGTCCTATGATGGTTGGCTTGTGGACAGAAGATGAAAGAATAGGAACTTAGGTTAAAGAGATAAGGTAAGCTTTGACTGAAGGCCAAATAAGCCCAGCTATATGGTTCCTCATCCTCTTTATATGCCAGTAAAATGACAGAAAGGAGTATGTAAGGAATAAGCTGACGAAAACAAAGAGCATAGGAGAGAGGCCATCAGTGTATGTACAGAAGAAATCATCAAGCTAGAAAGCAGTGGAAAGGATGTTGATCCACGAAGCAGAGCTGAGGAAGCCTCAGTCTATACACGGAGCTCTTGACAGATGCTGGAGTTTACGATTTCCCAAAAGCAGACTCAGAGACAAAGACTTCTATACATGTAGTTTATTTGGAAGGCGATCTCAGAAAAGCATAGTGAGGGAATGGGCAAAGTGAAATGAGAAAGAAAGGAAGAAAAAGCCAAGAGTCCATGTTAATATGAAGATTACTGCTGCGGGCAACTAGAGCTCAAGTCCATGGGAGCACTGGAGGATACAGAACACATCTCAGAGTCATCTCACAGCAAGACCAGGGAGCCAGAGGATTTATGCAACAACTTCCATCTATCACAGGCTGATTGTTGCCCCTGCAGGCATTACACACCTGTAATCCCAGCACTTTGGGAGGCCCAGGTGGGCAGGTCACATTACATGCCTGTAATCCCAGAACCTTGGGAGGCCAAGGCAGGCCAGGAGTTCAAGACCAGTCTTGCCAACATGGCAAAATCCCCGTCTCTACGAAAAATACAAAAATTAGCTGGGCATGGTGGTGCATAACTGTAATCCCAGCTACTTGGGAGGCTGAGATGTGAGAATTGCTTGAACCTGAGAGGTGGAGGTTACAGTGAGCTGAGATCATGCCATTGCACTGCAGCCTAGGTGACAGAGCGAGATTCTGTCTCAAAAAAAAAAAAAAAAAAAAGGCTGGGCGCTGTGGCTCACGCTGTAATCCCAGCACTTTGGGAGGCCGAGGCGGGTGGATCACAAGGTCAGGAGATCAAGACCATCCTAGCTAACACGGTGAAAACCCATCTCTACTAAAAACACACACACAAAATAAATTACCCGGGTGTGGTGGCAGGTGCCTGCAGTCCCAGCTAATTGGGAGGCTGAGGCAGGAGAATGGCTTGAACCCAGGAGGTGGAGCTTGCAGTGAGCCGAGATCATGCCACTGTACTCCAGCCTGGGCAACAGAGCAAGACTCCGTCTCACAAAATAAAAAAAGTCCCCAAAACCTCCGAGCTGCCCTGCATACTGAGCAAAGCTCTCACAGCACAGGAGAAAGCCTCCAAGCAGACGCCAAGCAGAGAGGCAGGTACTTCAGATAAGAAACTGTCAATATAGAGATAAATGACCTCATCTCTACAAAAGTACAAAATTAGCTGGGTCTTGTGACCTGCAGTCACAGCTACTCTGGAGGCTAAGGCAGGAGGATTGTCTGAGCCCAGGAGTTTGAGGCTGCAGTGAACTATGATTGCACCATTGCACTCCAGCCTGAGCAAGACAGCAAGACCCTATCTTTTTATCTTTCTGTCTCTCTCTCCCCACAAACACACACACATACACATGCACACATGCACATAGACACAAAGAATGGTGACTGGGGGTTAACTCGGAGGTGGGCTGCAGGGATGTGGTGCCAGGCATAATCATTTCCACTACAATAGGCTCCAAACTCAGTGACCAGAATGTGTAAAGGGCAGCAAGGAGATCTAGAACAGGAATCAGCTGAAATTCAGTTCATCAAGCAATGGTCTCCCACAGCCTTATACAGCCAGATGATTCCCCTATTTTTGCTCTGTTACTCATTGCAAACTGAAAGATTACAAGGAAAAAGGCGGAAATAGCATTTTCAAATATGTTTCCGCCAAAATCCAAAAAGGCCTACCAAGGGTTATGCCTCCTCTTCTTGGTAGATGCTGAAATGTACAGCAACCCTTTCACCTTGCAGGAGGGTGTGTGAACTGAACAGAAACTTCACTGAGGAGACTTCCCTGAGAAGACTTCACTGAGGAGACAGATCCCTCAATTCTCATGGTTTCACAATTGTCTCATTTAAGTATCATGAGTACTTTCTACTTCCTTCTCATCAGGTCTAATTAATTTAGTCATCAAAATTGTAATGTTGTATGGCATGTCAAAATGACCAAGGCTTTTGTGAACTACATTAAGAGAGAAGCAGGACTCATGGTGTAATCCTCAGAAAAGACTGTGAAAATGTACTGTTGTTCCTGCCAGTTAAAAGCAAATGGTTTCTGGTGATACTTGCAAATTGGTAAAGATAAAAAAAAAGCATTTTCCATGTCAATATCTGCATACCAGGTGCCAGGAGTTGTATTAATTAGCTCCAGTGTGCATACCATACCTGCAAGAGCAGGTAAAATGGAAGTCAAGTATGAATGACTATCACCCATGGTCATTCTCCAAGATTCTTCCGCCTTCTGCAAGGGTCAAACAGACAAGTTCAACAGGGATGAGATAAGTGTTAGCACCTTGCATATTTTATGTCTTCAACTGTGTTTCTGCAACTCTTCTGCAGGATTAGCTATTTCCTCCCATGTCAGACTTCATACTTGTCTCCCTAGTTATTGACCTAGGGAGACAACAAGGGGAGATTGAAGTGGATCTTAAGGACAACAGGTATTCTCTTATAAGGAAACTCACCCAGGTAAGATTACTACAAAGTCTTCAAAGTTGAGAAAGGCTAGTCTACTATTGGGGACCGTGCCGGGGGTGGTGGAGAATGAACAGACACAAGAGACAAAGACAAACAGAGAACATGGCGGCCGTGCCTAGAGCCTCCGCCTCACTTTATTTATACTCCATAAATCCCACGTCAGCAAAATAACACAATGCAAAACAAACTTTCTGCACCCAGATATAACCTTCTGCTTAGTTCCTTGTCTCTAAGCTCTTTCTTATTTTGTCTGCCTTCTTGGCGCCTACTAGAGTTCATTAAAAGTTCAACTAGAGATACTGTCCTTGACTACTGGAGTTCATTGAAAGTGCAACTAGCTAGAGATACTGTCCTTGAGCCTTATCTATTCTTAGCATATTATTTTCAATGGCCCCTGCAGTCTACTGCTTCCACCAACAAGGAAAGCTCACAGAAACTTGGGAACTTAAGATTTTCAGCTTCATCTAAGCCTACCAGATATCCCATTCCTTCTCAATCAATGTCCTAACTCTCATAATAGAGACATGGCAAGGCTGTGAAGTCAGTTAAATTTTGTCCTCAGCAAGATTGATTTTGTGGTTATAAGAAATAAGAGATTATTTTAGGAATTTATTATTTAGCAGAAACGATTCTGCCTGGCACCACATCCCTGCAGCCCACCTCTGAGTTAACCCCCAGTCACCATTCTGTGTGTGTGTTTGTGCATGTGTATGTGTGTGGGGGGGTGGGGTGGAGAGAGAGACAGTTCTCTTGTTCTCTATTACTAGAGCTGAGAATTTAAATATCTAAACTTGCCATTTGCTTTCTCTAAAATACCCAGAAGAATCCACCCCAGGATACTGTCCTTTATAGTCATCATTACTGACAAAATGGTCAGGGGCAGTAGCTACTTTTTCCCCAAAGGCACTTGCTTCACTGGACACTTTATCATAACTAACTACATGTAAGATAGTTTAGAGATTGAATTTGACATAAAGTGGGTTTGGGCACCAAACTTACTCTGCCACCACCAAGAAAACCTTTTAGACTTAGCGGTCTTTCAATGATAAAACTGTGGATAAAAGATGATGACTCTGTGGTATTATAACTATATTGAGCGGAGAATGGAGAGGAGGGGGTTGATTGTGTAACTAAACTCAAATGTTGACCTTTCATAGCAAAACTTAAATAGAAAATTATAAGGTTGAAAAGCAATGAAATTGTAATATAGACATTCATATAGGGATATTGTAATCACCAAAGAACAAAATATAGAAATGGTTAAAAGTATTTCTGAAAATAGATTTCAAGACAAAAACTATAAAAAGAGACAAAGAAGGTTATTATATAATGACAAAGGGGTTCATTCAGCAAGAGGATATAACAGTTGTATACACCTATGCAAAGCAAGTATTATTAGAGCTAAAAAGAGAGATAGACCTCAATAAAATAATAGCTGGACACTTCAACACCCCACTTTCAGCACTGGAGGGATCATCCAGAAAGAAAATCAACAAAGAAACATCAGACTTAATCTGCACTGTAGACTGAATAGAACTAATGGATATTCAGAATACTCAGAATATTCTCCTCCTCAGTACACGGATCACTCTCAAGGACAGACCATATGTTAGGCCACAAAACAAGTCTTAAAACATTCAAAAAATGGAAATAACATCAAGTATCTTATCTGATAAAAATGGAATAAAACTAGAAATAAACAACAAGAGGAATTTTGGAAACTATAAAAACACAAGGAAATTAAATAATCCTCCCACCTCAGCCTCCCAAGTAGCTGGGACTACAGGCACACACACCATGCCCAGACAATTTTTTTTTGATGTTTTGTTGAGACAGGGTCTCACTGTGTGGCCCAGGCTTGTCTTGAGCTCCTGAGCTCAAGTGATCCTTCCACCTCAACCTCCCAAAGTGACGGGATTACAGGAGTGAGCCACTGTGCCTGACTTGATGTATCTTAATGAACTAGAAAAGTCAAAAGCAAACCAAACCCAACACTGATGGAAGAAATAATACAGATCACAGCATAAATAAATGAAATTGAAATGGAGAGAACAATACCAAAAATCTACTAAACAAAAAGTTGTTTTTTTGAAAAGATAAACAAAATTGACAAACCTTTAGCCAGACTAAGAAAAAAGGAGAGAAGACCCAAACAAATTAAATCGTAGAGGAAAAAGAGGACGTTACAATCAATACCACAAAAATTCAAAGGATTGTTAAAGGCTATTATTAGCAACTATATGCCAACTAATTAGGAAACTTGTAAGAAATGGATAAATTCCTGTACACATACAACCTACCAATACTGAACCATGAAGAAATGTACAATCTGAACAGACCAGTAACAAGTAATGAGATCACAGCCATAATAAAAAAGTCTCCCAGCAAATAAAAGCCTGGGACCCAATATTCACTGCCGAATTTTACCAAACATTTAACGAAGCATGAATACCAATCCTACTGCAACTATCCCACAAGATGGAGGACTAGGGGATACTTCCAAACTGATTCTACAAGCCCAATATTATCCTGATACCAAAATTAGGCAAAGACACATCACAAAAAAAAAAAAAAAAAAAAAAAGAGGCCGGGCGCGGTGGCTCCAACACCTGTAATCCCAGCACTTTGGGGGGCCGAGGCCGGGTGGATCACGAGGTCAGGAGACGAGACCATCCTGCTAAACACAGTGAAACCCCGTCTCTACAAATACAAAAAAAAAAAAAAAAAAAAAAATTAGCCAGAGTGGTGGCGGGCGCCTGTAGTCCCAGCTACTCAGGAGGCTGAGGCAGGAGAATGGCGTGAACCCAGGAGGCAAAGCTTACAGTGAGCACCAGTTGCACTCCAGCCTGGGTGACAGAGTGAGACTCCATCAAAAAAAAAGAAGGAAAGAAGGAAGGAAGGAAGGAAGGAAGGAAGGAAGGAAGGAAGGAGAGAGAGAGAAAGAGAAGAAAGGAAAAAGAAAGGAAGAAAGGAAACTAGCCAGGTGCAATGGTTCACCAGGTGCAATGGTTCACACCTGTAATCTTAGCACTTTGGGAGGCCAAAGTAGGAGGATCATTTGAGGCCAGGAGTTCAAGATCACCCAGGGCAACATAGGGAGATCCAGACAGTATTAAAACAAAACAAAACAAAACAAAAAACAAACACACAAAAAAAAACTACAGGTCAAAGTCCCAGATGAATATTGATGCAAAAATCCTCAACAAAATACTAGCAAACCAAATTTAACAACACATCAGAAAGATCACTCATCATGACCAAGTAGGATTTAACCTTGGGATGCAAGATGGTTCAACACATGTAAATCAATCAAGGTAATACATCATGTCAACAGAACAAAGGACAAAAACCATATGATCATTTCAATTGATGCTGAAAAACGCATTTGATAAAATTAAACATCCTTTCATGATTAAAAAAATACACTCAAAAAACTCAGTATAGAAGAAACTTACCTCAACATAATAAAAACCATATATGACAGACTCACAGCTGGTATTATACCGAATGAGGAAAAACTGAAAGCCTTTCCACAAAGATCTGGAATACAACAAGGATGTCCACTTTCACCACTGTTGTTCAACATAGTACTGGAAGTCCTAGCTAGAGCAATCAGACAACAGAAAGAGATAAAGGGCATCCAAATTGGGAAAGAAGTCAAATTATTCTTGTTTGCAGATGATAAAATCTAATATTTGAAAAAATCCTAAAATGTCACCAAAAAACTATTTGAACTGATAAACAAATTCAGTAAAGTTGTAGGATATAAAATCAACATACAAAAATTAGTAGCATTTCTATATGCCAACAGTGAACAATCTGAAAAAGAAATTTGAAAAGTAATCCCATTTACAATCGTTACAAATAAAATTAAATATCTAGAAATTAACCAAACAAGTGAAAGCTCTCTATAATGAAAACTATAAAACACTGATGAAAGAAAGTAAAGAGGACACCAAAAAAAATGGAAAAATATTCCATTTTAATGGATTGGAAGAATCAATATTATTTAAATGTCTATACTATCCAAAGCAATCTACAGTTTCAATACAAACCCTATGAAAATACCAATGACATTCTTCACAGAAATAGAAAAGACAATGCTAAAATGTATTTGGAACCACAAAATACTCAGAATAACCAAAGCTATCCTATGCAAAAAGAACAAAACTGGAGGAATCACATTACCTGACTTCAAATTATACTACAGAGCTTTGGTAACCAAAACAACATGGTACTAGCATAAAAACAGACACGTCGACCAATGGGACCAAATAGACAACCCAGAAACAACACACACGTCTACAGAACTCATTTTTGACAAAGGTACCAAGGACCCACACTGGGGAGAAGACAGTCTCTTTAATAAATGATGCTGGGAAAACTGGATATCCATATACAGAAGAATGAAACTAGACCCCTATTTCTTGCCATATGAAAAAATCAAATCAAAATGAATTAAAGGCTTAGATTTAAGACCTCAAACTATGAAACTGCTAAAAGAAAACATTGGAGGAACTCTCCAGGATATTGGAATGGGCAAAGATTTCTTGAGTAATACACCACAAGCACAGGCAACCAAACAAAAATGGACAAATGGGATCACACCAAGTTAAAAGGCTTCTGCCCAGCAAAGGAAACAATCCACAAAGTGAAGAGACAACCCACAGAATGGGAGAAAATATTTGCAAACTATCCATCCGATGAAGAATTAATAACTAGAACATATAAGGAGCTCAACTCTATAGGAAGAAATCTATTAATCAGATTTTAAAATGGGCAAAAGATCTGAATATACATTTCTCAAAAGAAGATACATGGTAAACAGGTGTATGAAAAGGTGTTCAATATCATTGATTATCAGAGAAATCCAAATGAAAACTACAATGAGATATCACCTCACACCAGTTAAAATGGCTTTTATCCAAAAGACAGGCAATAACCAATAATGGTCAGGATGTGGAGAAGAGGGGACCCTCGTACACTGTTGGTGGGAATGTGAATTGGTACAAGAACTGTGGAGGACAGTTTGGAGGTTCCTCAAAAAACTAAAAATAGAGCTACCAGATAATCTAGAATCCCACTGCTAGGTATATACCCAAAACAAAGGAAATCAGTATGTCAAAGCAATATCTGCACTCCCATGTTTATTGCAGCACTATTCACAATAGCAAGATTTGGTAGCAACATAAGTGTCCATCAACAGAGGAATGAATAAACAAAATTAAACAAAATGTGGTACACAACAGAGTACTATTCAGCCATAAAAAGAATAAGATCTTGTCATTTGCAACAACATAGATGGAACTGGAGGTCATTATATTAAGTGAAATAAGTCAGGCACAGAAAGTCAAGCTTCACGTGTTCTCACTTATTTGTGGGAGCTAAAATGTAAAACAAGTGAACTCATGGAGATAAAGAGTGAAGGATGTTTACCAGAGGCTGGGAAGGGTAATGGGGTTCGGGAGCACAGACAGAATGCTTAATGGGTACCAAAAAATAAAATGAATAAGACCTAGTATTTGCTAGCACAATAGGGTGACTATAGTAAAAAATAATTTAGTTGTACATTTTAAAATAAATAAAAGAGCATAATTGGATTGTTTGGAACACAAAGGATAAATGCTTGAGGTGATGGATACCCCATTTACCCCGATGTGATTATTACACATTGCATGCATGTATCAAAATATCTCATGTAGCCCATAAATATATATACCTACTGTGTACCCACAAAAATTAAAAATAAAAAAGTGGATGTCTCTATGGATAATGGATGATGAGAAAGGTGGACCAAGGGACTGTTTTAAGCCTCTTTGTTTATTTTTTAACCATTGGTAAGTATTATTTGATTTTCTAAAAAATATCTAAAGTGTAAGCCAGGCTCAAAACACTCAGGGTTGCCAAGGAAAGACATTTAAATTTTATCCCTAAGTGACAGGGAGCTAACAAAAGTATTTAAGCAAAAGAGAGTGGCATGACCAAAAATCATTTTTAAGAATGCCAGGAGGGTCTGCAATGTGAAGAGAGCATTGGAGGGCGTTGGGGATGGGTGGGAGACTGGGTTGGGAGATGAGCCTCCCACACAGTGTGAGTCACCTCACTGAATGGCCCAAGATCGATTTCACCATGCAATTTCAGAGACACCTTCGCTGAAGCTCCAGCAGTGAGAGTACAAAAGTGAATCCCTCAGACAGCTGTCAAGCAGTGGGACAGCACACTAACCTGGTTTCTTTGATTCACGATGCTATCAGTTATCATCATTGCCTCGGGATATGGAGACATATCTCCAGACCAGAGTGGATTCCTGGGGTTTAATGGCCATGAGATAAAGGTGTGGACAGAATAAGTGTGGATGGGAGCACCCTTCAAAAGGCCTTCGTTGCTTCCATGCCCCTTCCCTGCTGGCATGCATGGAAAAGATGTGGACAGGGAGATAATTGAGGGCTAGCAAACTTGGTCTTAAAATGGATCCAGCTTGCAAATCACATTTTAAAATATTCCTCCTCAAATTTTATCCCAAAATGTTTATGTAGAAAGTGTGGATAAAGAAAGAGAGGAAGGAGGAGGAAAAGAGAAGGAAAAAGGAAGAATTCACCAACAGACTAACACAATCCTGAAATGTTTGTTTTCTGTGAGTTGATATGTCCCCAATTATGATATACTTACTAACTTTATGTATCACCTCTCCAAAAAATATAGATAGGGCCAGGCACGGGGGTGGACACCTGTAGCCCCAGCTACTCGGTAGGCTGAGGTGGGAGAATTGCTTGAGCCAAAGAATTTGAATCCAACCTGGGCAACATCGCAAGACCCTGTCTCAAAAGAAGTCAAGAGATATAGATCAAACATATCAAGCATAACACAGGTATGTAGATAGTTTCTATTTTAAGAAGGGTTTTAGAGTTACATTCCTAAAAATGGCTTTTGAAAACTTTTTAGGAAGTAATTCTTTCTTACAAGTGGAGAAAATTCCTTCCCCAATTCATTGTGATTACAGAATATTTTTTTAATCCTCCCACCGCTTTTGGGATGTATTGCTGAAAGCAAAGAGACATCAGTATCAGTAATGGTACTTTTAGCTAAAGTAATAGAAAACACAACTAAAAAGGCTTAAACATTAAAGATCTGTATTATTTCGTGCAGTGTAAAGTCCAGAGACGCAGCTTGAAGGCAGTGGTTCCATGGGTCAATGGTAGGATCAAGGAGATAGATCCCTCATCCTGCTCGGCCTCCTCAGTGTTGGCTTCATCCTCCAACTGGCAGCAACAAGGCTCCACAGATCCCAGAGTCACATCTCCACACGACAAGATCCAGGAGAAGAAACAGATCAAATTTTCTGGCTTTTCCTTGGGGCAAGGAAATATCTCCCTCAATGGACATCCCTCCATGCCAATCCCGGGGCCACTCCCTGGGAAAGAGAATGGGAAGTTTTTCACCATTCAGGCCCATCTGGAGCTGTGGGTTAACTGGCTTCACAAGACACGTGGATACATTTGTAGGCATGAATAACAAAAGAAAAAGCAATTGGAGTTCTGCAGGAGAGAAAAAGGAACAGATGCTGGGCAGACACCTAACAGACACCCGCTCTGTTATAACACTAAATCCAAAAAAATGGCTATGAGTCCAGGAAATCAAATTATATCCACTGATAATTTTGATCAAACTATGTAGAGAAAATATTGAGTTCTCAATTTGTGAAAGTGAAGGTCAGAAAATGCCAATCATCAAGACATGAGACACATACAAAAAGGTATTTCCAGTAACCTCACAGAAATTTGGGGAGAGTGCCTGGCCTCTGAGAACCACTGTCATGGCCCATGACAGTTACAGAGTTCTCAAGAATCCTCCAAGAGCACAGGAGGAGTAAGGAGTGTAGCAGTGCAGAGTTGATGCTTGTTTAAATTAATAACAATAAAAATCATAATGAACAGCACATATATATGCTAAGTACTTTACACACAGTAACACAATAATTACTCATATAAAAAGCCAGGCACAGTGGTTGACACCTGTAATCCCAGCATTTTGCATGGATTGCTTTAGTCTAGGAGTTCGAGAACAGCCTGGGCAACATAGTGAGACCCCCCAACTCTACAAAGAATTCTAAACTTAGCCAGGTTTGCTGGTGCACACGTAGTCCTAGCTACTCAGGAGGCTGAAGCAGGAGGATCGCTCAAGCCCAGGAGTTTGAGGTTACAGTGATTGTGACTGGGCAACAGAGTAAGACCCAGTCTCTAAAGAAAAAAAATTAAAACCAGTGAGAGGTTGTTACAGATGAGGAAATGAGGCTCAGATGGGTCATTACTTCCTAGCTTCATAGTCCTAGTAATGGTGAGGGCAATGCATAAACTCAAGTTTATTTTATTCTAAAGCTATGCTCTTATGCTCTTGATCACTCAGCTCTAATACCTAGTTTCTAGAAAAATGATAGAATTAAACTAACCTAATTAAAGCATATTCCACACCACAAGTTCTGAAGGATTCCAATGCAGTGTTGTTAGATGCTTTCTCTATCTTGAATTAACTTCGCTGAATACCTTCTCTAACCTGAGAGATCGCTGAGGTTATCTGGTCTAGATCAGTACTGGAATTGCCTACTACAGCCTTCTACTGCAGCACAATCCACAGCCTGGCAGCACTGGCATCACTGAAAGCTCACTGGAAATGCAGAATCTCAGGCCCTACTCCAAACCTACTAATTAGAATTTGCTTTATTTTTTATTTTTTTTATTTTTTTGAGACCATGTCTCACTTTGTCTCCCAGGCTGGAGTGCAGTGGTGCAATCTTGGCTCACTGCAACCTCTGTCTCCCAGGTTCAAGCAATTCTCCTGCTTTAGCCTCCCAAGTAGCTGGGATTACAGGTGTGCACCATCACACCCAGCTATTTTTTGTATTTTTAGTAGAGACGGGGTTTTACCATGGTGGCCAGACTGGTCTCGAACTCCTAACCTCATGATCTGCCCGCCTCGGCCTCCCAAAGTGCTGGGATTATAGGCGTGAGCCACCGCGCCTGGTTCAAATTTGCATTTGCATCAGATCCCTAGGGATTGAAGCATTCAGGTTTGCAGTACTTCTCTACAGCATCCCTGACATCTGGGATCCTCTCTACTCTTTCCTGAGATAGCCTGGTCCATAACCATGCAGTCCCCAGTATTACTAAATTCGTTTTTTTTTGAGACTGAGTCTTTCTCTGTTCCCCAGGCTGGAGTGCAGTAGGGACTGCCGTGTTAGCCAGGATGGTCTCCTGGATGCCGTGTTAGCCAGGACGGTCTTGATCTCCCGACCTCGTGATCCACCCGCCTTGGCCTCCCAAAGTGCTGGGATTACAGGCGTGAGCCACCGCGTCCGGCCAGTATTACTAAATTCTTATGAAAACTTCCCTGAACACCACACCTTGCCTTCATTCTGTCATCTTAACTTACAAATAACTGTGCTTCAGAGATCAGAAACGCCTAATTTCGTCTCTCTATGTCCTTTCCTTCTAGGCTAAACACCCACTTCGTTCAGTATCTTCACCATCATGTCGTTCATGTCCTCCAGATCAGTGATAACCAATCTAAGATATGTATTAGAATCACCTGAAAATATCCAGGGGTAGTCCCAGGACTCTCTGTATTTTATATACTCCCCTAGTACAGCTGCAGGGCATTCCTTAGGCTTCAGAACCACTGCCCGCATGCCCTGTAGCTGGTTAATATTCTTCCAAGAATATGACTTACAGAACTGAAGGCAATGATCAGCCCAAAGAACAGGGATTATTATGGCCCATGATCAGGATACATTTTTTTAATTAGTACAGTCTGAAATTGGATAGCTAAGCTGGGTGTGGTGGCACACACCTGTCAGCTACTCAGGAGGCTGAGGCCCAAAAGTTCAAGTCCAGCCTGGGCAACATAGTGAGAGTCCGTTTCGAAAATTTTTTTTAAAAGGCCTGGTGTGGTGTCTCATGCTTATAATCCCAGCACTTTGGGAGGTCAAGGCAGACAGATTACCTGAAGTCAGGACTTAGAGACCAGCCTCGCCAGCGTGGTAAAAAGCTGTCTCTACTGAAAATACAAAAATTAGCCAGGTGCCGTGGCATGTGCCTGTATCTCAGCTCTTTGAGAGGCTGAGGAATGAGAATCGCTTGAACCCAGGGGGCGGAGGCTGCAGAGAGCTGAGATTGTGCCACTGCACTCCAGCATTCACAGAGTGAGACTCTATTTTAAAAAAAAGAATGAAAGGAGAGAAAGGAAGGAAGGAAGGAAGGAAGGAAGGAAGGAA
>NW_016809835.1:1825364-1837891 GCF_001698545.2 Rhinopithecus bieti | reverse complement strand
AAGGAAGGGAAAGGAGAGGAGAGGAAAGGAAGCGAAGAGAAAGAAAGAGAAAGAGAAAAAGAAATAGCTATCATGAGGTATGTCATCCCAGCATTAACACATGTCAAGCTTGTTGACAAACAAAACTCCAGGGTCATTTTACTTTTCCATATGAACTATTGCAAAGCCAGATTTCCCCAGTTCTGTATGTAAGCTCTTTATTTTCCTAAGTTTAGAGACTGGATTCTGTATTTATTACTCTTAAATTTCATCTTGTTGTTCTGAGCCCTTGATTTAACCTGTCAAGAGTTTTGAATCGTTATTCCATCCTTTACTGGGAGGCCATGAGTGGACTGAGGAAAGCTTGGCTCTGGAGTAAGACATACTTGGGTAAAATCAGATCTGTTTGAGACAGATGGCTCAGGGGGTTATGCGGAAGATGGTAATTGAAGAGACAGGCTCAAGGCCAGATGAGAAATGTTCATGCAGTATATTTGTTGGGTGAATTCATGAAATAATGGCTGATGGCAGGTAACCAGAGAAACTGGTTAGGGGGCTCTGACACTGATCCAAGAGAGAATAAAGGCCTATGCTGAAGCTAGTTCAATGATAACGGAGGAGGACTTAGTGAGCTCTTGGTGAGGCAGAATCAATGAGATATATTGAGCAATTGGATGTCAGGGTAAGAGAGAGGGAAGAATCACCATGACACTCATGTTTCCGGACTGAGCAAGTAAGAGGATACAGTTGCCAGGAGCAGGACTAAATGCACACCACACCAGCCCATCCCGGGGACTTCCTAAAAGCTCCAGGGAAATAGTTGCTCTGTTCATCACCCGTGTGTTTGTTTAACTGAAATGAGACTGACATCTTCATGGACCCAATTTAATTGTGACACGAATATATTTGATCAAAAAATAATCTCTTGATGAAACTTGATGACATTATACTCAGTGAAATAAGCCAGACACGAAAGAACAAATACCGTATGATTCCACTCATATGAGGTAGAATAGGCAAATCCACAGAAATAGAGAATACAATAGTGGTTACCAGGGCCTGAAGGGAAGGAGAGAATGGGGAATGATTTTTTAATAGGTACAGATTTCCAGTTTAGGATGAGGAAAAAGTTCTGGAGATGGATGGCAGTGATAGTGGCACAATAATGTGAATCTATTAATACTTAATGCCACTGAGTTGTAAATGTAAAAATGGTTACAAGGGTAAGTTTTATGTTATATGTATTCTACCACAATAAAAAACAAAAAGTGGCCGGGCCCGGTGGCTCACGCCTGTAATTCCAGCACTTTGGGAGGCTGAGGCAGGCAGATCATAAGGTCAGGAGATCGAGACCATCCTGGCTAACATGGTGAAACCCCATCTCTACTAAAAGATACAAAAAAATTAGCCAGGTGTGGTGGCGGGCACCTGTATTCCCAGCTACTCGGGAGGCTGAGGCAGGAGAATGGTGTGAACCCAGGAGGTGGAGATTGCAGTGAGCCAAGATCGTGCCACTGTACTCCAGCCTGAGTGACAGAGCCAGACTCTGTCTCAAAAAAAAAAAAAAAAAGATAATAATCTCAAGTTATCAGTCATCCATGTTGGTAATAAATATTTCCTACTTTATTTTATTTTATTTTATTTTTCAGATGGGGGTCTCACTTTGTGACCCAGGCTGGAGTGCGGTGGTGTAATCTTGGCTCACTGCAACCTCCTTCTCCCAGGCTCAAGTGATCTTCCCACCCCAGTCTCCCAGGTAGCTGGGACTACAGGCAAGCATCACCAAACCTGGCTAATTTTTGTATCTTTAGTAGAGACGGGGCTTCGCCATGTTGGCCTGCTTGGTCTTGAACTCCTGAGCTCAAGCCATCCATCCACCTTGGCCTCCCAAAGTGCTAGGATTACAGGTGTGAGCCACTGCACCTGGCCTAATGTTCCCTTTTTTAAAAGTCTAGTCATGGTTGGTTGGAAATGAATGGACAAGAATCCTCAGAGACCTCAACCCTCTGTTTAATCCACTAAGAAGTTACAACATAGCCACCAGAGCAGAAAGAAATGACTCTGGAGATGATCCTTTGGAAGCAAAACGTCAACTATTGTGATGGCCCATTATATAAACTCCTTCTGTCTTTGCTTGTTTGTTTTTGCTCTGATCTTATTTCTTTCCATCACTGGGGAGCTCATTAGAAATGTTTAGCTATTGGTACCCACTTCCAGCAGTTTGCCTGAAGTGAGGTAGGTCAAGAAACCAAAATAAGGCCAACTTTTATCTGCGCTGTGAGCTCTATCTGGAAAAACTACACACAATGTAAGATTTAAGATTTGAAATTCATGAAAGTGTCTTGAAATGAACAGGTGCCCCATTTTGAAATCTACTGATCTAGCCTTCCCCTGTGAAGTGACTCTCAGCTTTGACTGCACATCAAAGTCACCTGAGAGCGTTTTAAAAACTACTGATACCTGAGTCCTAACCTGAACAGGTCTGTTTAGTTCGCCTGGCATGCAGCCAGGGCATCAGGATTTTTCTTTCTCTTTTCCTTTTTTTTTTTTTTTGAGACAGATTTCTTGTTCTGTCACCAGGCTGGAGTGCAGTGGTGTGATCTTGACTCACTGCAACCTCCATCTCCCGGATTCAAGCGATTCCCGTGCCTCAGCCCCCCATGTAGCTGGGATTACAAGCACCCGCCACCACACCCAGCTTTTTTTTTTTTTTTTTTTTTCGTATCTTTAGTAGAGATGGAGTGTCACCATGTTGGCCAGGATGGTCTCAATCTCCTGACCTCATGATCCACCCCCTCGGCTTCCCAAAGTGCTGCGATTACAGGCGTGAGCCACCGCGCCCGGCCAGGAATTTTCTTACTCAGATTTTCTCAGGTGATTCTAATGTGCAGTCTGGGCTGTGAATTACTGATCTAAAAGAACACTTACTCACTGAGAAGTTAATACAAACCCTTCCCTGAAAATGGGGGAGAGAAATGTACAATTACCTAGCAAATATGCAAGAATGATAATATCACCAAAGCGGAAATTTATCTTAGGATCCTAACATTTTGGAGCTAGGAAGGGATTTAGAGATCATTGAGAGTGGTGGTTCTCAGAGCATAATCCCCAGACCAGCAGCATCAGTGTCAGCTGAAAACTTGTTAGCAATGCACGTTCTGGGCTGGGCGCAGTGGCTCATGCTGATAATCCTAGCACTGTGGGAGGCTGAGGTCCGTGGATCTCTTGACCTCAGGAATTCGAGACCAGCCTGGGCAACAATTCGTTTATCATTAATAAGACCATCACTGTGGCCCTAAGGCTATCCAAAAGCCACTTAAGACTACCTAAGAAGTCACTTCCTTCTGTCTCCTGGTATGGTTGTCTTTAAACTATCTCCAGTGGGAAGACTTTCAGATTTTTAGCCAGATTTCCAATTAAAAGTAACCTAAAATCTTGTTCAGTGACATATTTCAGTGATCAAAACATTGCAATAAATCGAGTTGCCCTTGTAACAATTTAAACCCTTGATCCAGAAGCCCCACACGGTGGCCCATGCCTGTAAGCTACTCAGGAGGCTGGGTGGGAGGATCCCTAGAGCCCAGGAGTTTAAGGCTGCAGTGAGCTATGATCATGTCACTGCATTTCAGCCTGGGTGATAGAGCAAGCTCCTGTCTCAATCAATCATTAAATAATTAAATTTAAAAAATAAACGTTCAATCCATCCTCACGGGGGATGGTGGTGAGAAGTCACAACCCTCCTCCTTTGAATGCTCTGTATATTTGAGGACCAAAATTCTCAGTTTACTCTTCTGTCTATACCATCATTCTTTCACCAAGTTTGAAAATACAGAGTGACTTACTGTAACCTCTGGCTTGCAGAACATGTTGCCAGGTAGGGTTGGTTGCTACAAGCATTGAAACATGACTCCACTAAATAAATCAATAAATAAGATTGTTGGAAGGATACAGATGCCTCTGACTCACAGATTCTCAGTAATCAGGGTTGTGCCAGGGACCCTGGAGCAGAGGTGAGTGAACAAACAGCTTCTTCAGGTCTACTTGAACTCAGGGTCATTTGTCTTCCATCTTTGTCCCTCTGTTCATGAGTCAAATCACTTGGGAGAGTCCACCTGGCCAAGCCTCAACATGTGTCCAGCTCTTGGTATCCAGGGCTCTTTGCTTGCCACACTGGCCAAGACTGCGCAGAACAGGAGAGGGGTAGTTCCCAAAGGAGAATGAAAGAACAGTTACCAAAAGAAGACAAAGGAGTACCAAGAGGGTGAAGATAACCCTCAAGTCACTGAGCAGATGCTGTACCAGGCAGGCCAGGAGCCACGTCTTCTTATCTTTGTGTACCATCCCAAAGCCCGACACGTAGTGAGCCCTCGGTAAATGTATGCTCATTTGAACAAAAGCTGTGACCAACTGGAGAATGGGTCAACCTGGTAAATGATAGCCACCATGAGCTCCACCGAGCCCTGAGGCACGTGCTTTCCTGTGGAATAAAAAAGGCTCTCAGCATACTGTATCTACCCTTCCCTCCAGTCCTCACCCCTCAGCCCACCTTCCCTAGCACCATCCACTAGCAGAGAAAGAGGGAATCTGGAGAGGTGGAGAAAAGACTTAGGCATGTAGATGGAGGGAAGGAAAACAACTGCTAGGCCAGAAAGGCTGATTTTAATCCGCTCCCATCCTCCTCAGGTTCATACAGCCTGTTAGTAGCTGAACTAGAGCGAAACTGGCCCACATCCCGCCCAGTGTTCTCTCCACGACCATGACCTCCCATGCATTAATGCTCAGTCTTCACAACTCATTACTAATGTGACATGGTCACTTTGACACAGCCTTTTTTTTTTTTTTTTTTTTTTTTAGACAGGGTCTCACTCTGTTGCCCAGGCTGGAGTGCAGTGGCGCCATCACAGTTCACTGTAGCCTTGGTCTCCTGGGCTCAAGTGATCCTCCCACCTCAGCCTTCTGAGTGGCTGGGACTACAGGCACACACTAACATGCCTAGCTAATTTTTTATTTTTCATTTTTATTTTTGTAGAGACAAGGTTTCACCGTGTTGCCCAGGTTGGTCTCAAACTCCTGGGCTCGCGAGATCTGCCTGCCTCGGCCTCACGAAGTGCTGGGATTACAGGCCTCCCAAAGTGCTGGAACCATCACGTCCCAGCCTAGACACAACTTTTAACAATGAAAGAAAACATTGGTTTATGCTAAACAATTTAATTCTATGGGAAGCTATTTCTGTATCTAAAAACACCAGGGTAACCATTATATCCAGCAATACCATAACGTACACTTATAGAGCAAAACTCATCAACATGTCTTAGAGGTCTGTGTATACTTTAACCTCTACACTTTTATCCAACAATACCATTGCTAAAAATGTATCCTAATAATCACAGATGTGTAAAGAAACTAAACAGATGTTCGCTGCAGCATTATCTGTAATATGGGAAACCAGAAATAACCTACAACAGTAGGGGAGTAGTTAAATCAAAGGGAGCATTCAGGTACTGTATTATCATGCAACATCAGAATTATTGCAGAATATTAGGCTGGGCGAGGTTACTCACGCCTGTAATTCCAGCACTTTGGGAGGCCAAAGTGGGTGGATCACCTGAGGTCAGGAGTCTGAGACCAGCCTGGCCAACATGGTGAAACCCCATCTCTACTAAAATACAAAATTAGCCAGGTGTGGTGATGCACGCCTGTAGTCCCAGCTACTCAGGAAGCTGAGGCAGGAGAATCACTTGAACCTGGGCGGCAGAGGTTGCAGTGAGCCGAGATCACGCCACTGCACTCCAGCCTTGGTAACAGAGTGAGACTCCATCTCAAAAAAGGCAAAAAAAAATTGCAGAATATTAAATTTCATGTAAACAGGTCAATGATTGGTTGTTTATAGTTCATGTAAACAGGTCAATATATTTACAATACATTAAGTGAAATGCAGATTACAGAATAACATATAGCACAGCATTTTTGCAAAAAAAAAATCCTTAAAGATAGAAAAAGACTAGTACACAAAAAATATTAATAGCAGCAGTTATCTCTAGGTAGTGAGACTACGAAGCTTTTTTTTCATTTTATTTTCTTCACTTTGTCTTCCTAAATTTTCCACAAGTAACATTGTTAGATTTTTTAAATTATAAATAATTTTAAGACAAAAATTATTTCTAATTATCCTGTAGATAAAGAAATGTCATTAACAGTGCTGCGGCTGAAAAATGTTGAATACATTTTCTATAGAAACATTTAAAACTAGTCTGAGTATTCTAAAATTCTGTTTTTCTTCTGAGTTCACTTCTTACAATCAACACTTACTGAATTACACTTAAAAAAATTGTTTTTCTCCGTCGAGCACAATGTTTCAAGCCTACAATTCCAGCACTTTTGGAGGCTGAGGCAGGCAGGTCACTTGAGTCCTGGAGTTTGAAGCCAGCCTGGGCAACATGGCAAAAACCCATCTCTACTAAAACAAAAATTACAAAATACAAAGATTAGGTGGTGGCATGTGCGCTGTAGTCCCAGCTACTCAGTGAGGCTGAGGTGAGAGGATTCAACTTGAGCGCCGGGGGGGGCAGAGGCTTGGCAGTGAGCCAAGATCAATGCACTTGCCTCCAGGCCCTGGGCACTGGTAGTGAGACCGTCTCCAAAAAAAAAAAAAAAAAAAAAAAAAAAAAATTTTTTTTTTTCCCCAGCTTTACTTTTAAAATCTGGTTCTGGGTATATTTTCCCTGTGATAACTTCTCTGTGAAATCACCACCTTCTAAGACCTTATTCTCCCTCAAAGATGCCTCTCTTGCTAACCCTAAAAAGTAGCACAAACATGTGATTTGGGTCACCTTTGTGAAAGAGAAAGCTGCCAGACATATTGAACCACTGATCTCAGAAAACTAATGGTTGGGAAACAAAATTATCCCCACCCTATGGTAAACTCTCCTCTAGGGCCAATTAAATGACTCCCTAGAATAGTAATGCACACATATTACGTGACTGGTATCATAATATTGAAATCTATATTAAAAGCCATGAAGCAGGTATCTGGAGCAAAGACTTCTAAGAATTCTCAAAAGCTGATATGCAGCCAAAGTATTTAGTCATGATGATGTTACAGGCAGCGAGCACACATCCCAGTTCAGACCTGTTTCCCAGTGTAGTGAGACCCCCTTCTTCTCACTCTCAAAAGCCCCAATGTGGATAAATTACACAGTCAACTTGATGGGATGTACATTTGCCTTGAACGTAAAAGAGGCATAGAAATTTCATTCATCCCTAAGAACAACTTAGTCCTCAGGATCCTGATTCCAGATACAAAAGAATTTGGAGCGCATAAAATAAAAGCACTATTTATTTATTTACTTATTTATTATGTAGTAGAGACAGGGTCTTACTATGTTGCCCAGGCTGTTCTCCAACTGCTGAGCTCAATCAATCCTCCTGCCTCAGCCTCCTAAAATGCTGGGATTACAGGTGTAAGCCAGGGTGTCCCACTGAAACAAACTATTTTTAAATGTTTAGTGGAAACGCACAAAACTTTTGTCAAAATGATTAAAATCTATGTCATCATTAAATACTAATTGTACTTAATTGTAACATTTTAAGAGAAATGAATGACACTAGGCCATGATAATCTAGCTCGTCTTCTTGCCATTTTTCCATATATGAAACTTCAGAACCAATCATTAAAAGATCACTAAGAAAAAAAAAATCGCCAAGACTCTCAGTGGAGATTTGATCTTTCATAAAACCAACCTCAATACATTTTAGAACTAATGTGGCCTCTCAAAAATAATCTTATTAATGAAATCATCCCAAAATCTGCTTTGATTTATCCCTGTGAAGGAAACATATGGCCTCTCTCCTGAGAGACATGCACATAAGCATGTTGGCAAATGATCAAGTGTCACTCAAACATCTATCAATAGTACCTTCTGCCGGTGCAAAAGTGTTTTTTTTTTTTTTTTTTTTTTTTAACAAATTCAATTTGAAAATACATTTCTTATGAACTGAAAAATAGAAGTAATCTTGTCTTTTTCACTCTTTAAGTACCAACAGGGGCAAATGTAGAGACTAACTTGTATATTTCTTCAAATTCCAAGTAGCTCACATTATCCTTGCTGGAATTCATATTTATGATAGTCAAAATGTTAAAAAAAAAAGTATTACCTATTTTGATAAGACAATTATAAATGTTTATTGTTGGATAAAATATACAAAATAGAGCAAGGCGTAGTGGTGCAAGCTTGTCGTCCCAGCTACTTGGGAGGCTGAAGCAGGATTGCTTGAGCCCAGGAGTTCAAGTCCAGCCTGGGCAACACAGCAAGACCCTGCCTCTAGAAAAATAAATAAAAATCCAATTCACTTAAATGTGGTTTTATTGATGGCCAGTTTCTTCCCAGAAAGGCAAAAGCAGTCCTAAAATATCCATGAATCCTTGACTTGTTAATGGTTCCTACTAAAGAAATATTACCTGTCTTTACATAGAAAATCATTTTGTTTTGACATAGATGTGCATTTTCATTAAAATTTTAATGTAACTTACTATTTTAATAAACTTAATGTGTTTCTTCTGAAAACATAACCTACCACTGAATTTGATCATCTATCTGTATTCTCCCCACAAAAACTAAATTGACTTTCTGATACACAATGAACATCACACACAAATGTTTAAAATATTAAGTACACACAAATGTTTGAAATATTAAATATCACACACAAATGTCTGAAATATTGACTTTATTAGGAAAACATTTGATAGTTCTATTCAGTCATATAATCAATCACCTAATTTTAAAACTATGTGGCCGGAGGACATCAATTACAATATGGATTTTTCATTCATTCAACATATATTTGAGCACCTACAAGTGCCAGGCATTGGAGGTACAGGGTAAACGGGAGGATCCTTGCTCTCACGGAGCTTACATTCTAGCAGGAAGACAATATTAAAGAAATGTGTACAGTAAAATGATGAGTTTATGACAAAGGAAGTAGATAGTGTTTTACAAGAGCACAGAGTAGAGAAGCTAAGGGAGGTCACAGAGACATCCCTAAGGAAGTGGAGCTTAAACTGAGAGAAGCAAGTGCTTAAACTGAAGGATGTGTTGAAGAAGAAGGGAGAGTAGAACAATTGGGGCAGAGGGAACCTTATGGACCCTCAGGTGGGAAGGTTCAAAGAACTGAAAGACAGCTAGAACAGCTGAAGCCATTCTCCTGTGTAAAGAGGAGTCAAAGAGAAAAGATTAAAGATGAGAAGATTAAGATCTTGGTGGCATTCAGGGGATTGGTACTTCTACAAGAAATCACGGAAGGGAGCAATGTGACATTACTTTTCACTTCAGGATGGCCAACTCCAGGGCGTAGACTGGACTAGTAAGACTGGAGGCAGGTAGACCTCTTCTAAGGCCTGTGATAGTGAAAGACAAAAATAAGTGGGGGAATTCAGGGGATAGTGAAAATCAGTAGGGCTTAACGAGCAAGCTCGAGGTTCCTCCGCAACAACCCATACAGATGTCCAGTAGACCTATTGGATATGCAGACCTGCAGCTCAGGGGAGAGCAGGGTTAAGAACTGTCAAGGCAGTAATCATCTGCATTTAGATGGCAACTGAAGACATGACAGGGGCTGAAACGGCCCAGCAAGAGTAAATCAAACCATGAGAATCACATACATTTAAGAATAAGGAAACGTGGCCAGGTGTAGTGGCTCATGCCTGCAATCCCAGCACTTTGGAAGGCCGAGGTGGGTGGATCACTTGAAGTCAGGAGTTCGAGACCAGACTGGGCAACATAGTGAAACCCCATCTCTACTAAAAATACAAAATATAGCTGAGTGTGGTGGCGCATGCCTATAGTCCCAGCTACTTGGGAGGCTGAGGCACAAGAATCGCTTGAACCTGGGAGGTGGAGGCTGAAGTGAGCCGAGATCATGCCACTGCATTCTAGCCTGGGCAACAGAGAAACACCCTGTCTCAAAAAAAAAAAAAGAATAAGGAGATGTCACAGGCTAGAGGGAGGGGGAAATGAGAGCACTACTGTTTGAATGGTATAATTTCAGTGTGGGACTGAGAACAAATTCTGGAGCTGAATGGTGGTGATGGCTGCACAGCAGTGTGAGAGCACTTTATGCCACTGAAGCAACAGATGCCTGTCAAAAATAAGCCCGCTAAAATATCACCAAGCATAACCAGCAAAACAATCATTTCAGTGAAAATACAACTTCATATTAATCATCTCAATAATACAGATTACAGAACGGAGTTTACAGATTATAGAAATTTTCATACCTTGTGGGTCAGAAAGGACACCTGTAAATTACTGTCTCCACTTTATGGGTGGTAAAACTGAGCTACAGAGAAGATTCTCTAAGAAAATTTAAAAGGAATTGACGTTCATTAAATAAATACCCTCACTGATTTTTTTAAGGTAGAAAAGTACAATGCACTGCGTTAAAAAAATTACTGTAATAGCCTCATGTTCGAGAAGTCTAAAATTCTAAGGTTACTACATGTATTAATTTTTGGTACATGTCCAACAGAAAACATCCTTTATTCCAGTTACATCCTGAAGATACCGAAGTCAGTCTTCTCTATTGGTGCATTGAGGGCTGCACTAAAACTGAGACCCAAGACCAGTCTGGTGTCTGCTGGATCAATGATCCCATCATCCCACACCCTGACAAAAGAACAAACAAAGAGTTACGAATTTACCATCGAACTACCATTTATACACTCTCCACGCGCAGAAATGCCAAGAAAGTTTTCCTTCAGGTAATATACGGATCTACTGATTAGCATCCACAACAGAAACTATGTTCAAGACAGAGGGGGAAAAGGTGGAAAAAAATGATACGACTTTCATCCCAGGCCACCACAGCATGTCATGCCTTAAGGCTTAAGGAACTACTTTTACAAGAGATCTCAAAGTAACCCCTGGTTTGAAAATATGTTTACTTATTTCAGGAAAAATTTTCCTATTCCTTTTCTTCCCACACAAATATACAAACCAAGTTGGTGTATTCTGTCATTAATATGGAGAACCACATATACCCAGGTAATAACCTCAAACTTTACCGGAAAAGGTATATACCCCAACCCCCCTCACAACTCTTAAACTATGAAAATTATTGAATAGGCTTCAGTACATTTTATGTATTATTATTATTGTTATTTGAGATGGAGTCTTGCTCTGTCACCCAGGCTGGAGTGCAGTGCAGTGGCACAGTCTTGGTTCACTGCAACCTCTGCCCTCTGGATTCAAGCAATTCTCCTGCCTCAGCCTCCTTAGCAGCTGTTATTACAGGAATGCACTACCGCACCTGGCTAATTTTTGTATTTTTAGAAGAGATGGTTTTTCGCCATGTTGGCCAGGCTGGTTTTGAACTCCTGACCTCACGTGATCCGCCCACCTCGGCCTCCCAAAGTGCTGCAATTACAGGCGCGAGCCACCGCACCCGGCTAGCTTCAGTACATTTTATTAATAAAATAGATATCTTCAAATGTAGGTCTTTATTTTTTGCTACAATAGGAAAAACAGTAACTTTAAACAGCTTGCGGAAGAAACTTCTAAGTAGAAATTTTAGTTTCCTTTTCATTGACAATCTCAAATGTATAAGGAAAAATGACTGAGAAATATTATTTTTTAAAGGTTATTAGCAGGTGGCAGTTTGCTTTTTTTAAACAAACTCTCTTCGGTATCTGAACCTGGCATCAATTATTAAACCATTCTTACATTGACAGACATGAATCAAATCTTTGCTCATAAAACATTCATAATAGGGACCCTAAAGTATCAACACCCAATAAAAAGAAACCCACTCTTGTCATCCACAACCAGGTGAATTGATTACACTCCCTTCTGAAGCCTGCAGCACAGCAAGCATGGTGATGAAGGGGCTGCCTAACAATGTTCATTAAAAAGACTGCCCCAGGTAAGACGCACTAATGAAATGCCTGATACAAGTTTGATTATAAAAACAACCAAGCAGAAGCAAATTGGCACGCTACATATATAACCTATTAGGATTAAGGAAAACATTGTAGGTTCCATTAACTGATCATGACAAGTTCTGTCTCTGAAAAGACAGATCTAGCCATGTTCAAACCTAAGCAGGTCAGGGAATTTTACTGTGAAGCTGAGATTTACTAAACCCAAGGAAGGTAAACTGGCTTGGAAATCCTTTCAGCTTTGAAAGAAAGCTGCTGTCTCCATGCTACCAACTGTTTCAACAGAAGGGTTAAACATCTACAGATCCGGCAGGCACAGTGGCTCACGCCTGTAATCCCAGTACTTTGGGAGGCCAAGGTGGGTGGTTCACCTGAGGTTGGGAGTTCGAGACCAGCCTGACCAACATGGAGAAACCCTATCTCTATTAAAAACACAAAATTAGCCAGGTGTGGTGGTGCATGCCTGTAATCCCAGCTACTCAAGAGGCTGAGGCAGGAGAATCCCTTGAACCCAGAAGGCAGAGGTTGTGGTGAGCTGAGATCAGGCCACTGCACTCCAGCCTGGGTAAGAAGAGCAAAACTGTCTCAAAAAAAAAAAAAAAAAAAAAAAAAA
>NW_016809835.1:1799381-1825125 GCF_001698545.2 Rhinopithecus bieti | reverse complement strand
AAAAAAAAAAAAAAAAAAAAAAAAAACTACAGATTCACAGAAAGCTTTACTGTCTGTTAACATTTATTTCCAAAGATAAGTCTCTCTGGGCCATTTACTCTTCTGCCTTGAATGTAATCCATTAAAAATAATAATAATGTTAGTATGAAAATAATAAAGGATGCACTCTTTCGCAAGAGATGACTTATCTTAGCCAGGGCTGAAAAACAAGCTAATGGCTCACACCAAATACACAATTTTTCAAACTTTAATATTTCAGCTGTTCCTGTGTATTTCAGTCAAAATCCTATGTGGAAAAAAAGACTATAGAAAAGCTTGACAATATATATTTTATATTTCATCTCAAACCTCTTATATGGCTTTCTATTGCTTCTTTCCATTTACTGGCTACTATATGTCTGTTTACACGATGATAAAATCAGGAACATGCTTAGCTCTCAAAGACTATAAAATATTTTGCTCTTAATTAAATGAATCAAACCACCACAACAAAATATACCTGCAAATTTGTTTGTAAAATATATATTTAGCAAAAGACCTTTTAAAATCCCAAATTCTGGCCAGCCATGATTACAGGTGGCTCACGCCTGTAATCCTAGCACTTTGAGAGGTCGAGGCAGGATCACTGGAGCTCAGGCATTCAAGACCAGCCTGACCAACATGGTGAAACCCCATCTCTACAAAAAATACAAAAAAATTAGCCAGGAGTGGTGGCACATGCCTGTAGTCCCAGCTTTGGAGGCTGACGCAAAAGGATCACTTGAGTCCGGGAGGGAGAGATTGCAGTGAGCTGAAGTCACGTCACTGTACTCCAACCTGGGCGACAGAGTGAGACTCTGTCTTTAAAGAAAACAAAACAAAACACATACACACACCCAAATGGTATTATTTGTCTCCTCAAACTAATTATGTTCTTGAAAATCAGTATGTTTTGTCTTTGTATCCACCAAGGAACCATTCAAATAATTGTAATGGACTCTAACTTTTGCTTTTATTTTATTTATTTATTTTTTTTTTTGAGATAGGGCCTTGTTCAGTCACCCAGGCTGGACCACAGTGGCATGATCTCGGCTCACTGCAGCCTTGACCTCCCAGGTTCAACTGATCTGCTTGCTTCGGCATCCTGAGTAGCTGGGACTACAGGTGCACACCACCACACCTGGCTAATTTTTGTATATTTTTTGTAGAGACTAGGTCTCGCCATGTTGCCCCACCGGTTTCAAACTCCTGGGCTCAAACAATCCACCCGCCCTGGCCTCTCAAAGTGCTGGAAATATAAGTGTGAGCCACTGTGCCTGGCCTGATTTTCTTTTCTCTCCCCTCTCCTCTCCAGTTTGCCTTCGACAGCATAAATTACAACATAAGCTAATTTTACAAGATGCAGAAAGAGTTACTTTCTTTTTTCCATCTGCCCAAGGGATGAAAGGAAGCCATGAAGCTTAGATTAGTCTTCAGAATGCAGAACACTGAAGTTGTTGAAGAAAGATGTGAAAGCAGGCACCAGCGGGTCTTCAGCTGGGACAGGCATGATAATTTATTATCTCATTAAGTGGTGTAAGAAACAAACAGAGCCAACAGCAGCAATGGTCTGTGAGGTAATTATTTGCCGCTGACACACAGATCCTGGCAGCGACTAATCACCTTCCAAACGTACAAGCATACTTGTCAACAAATGCCAGTAAGTGTTCAAGCAATCTCATGCTTAAAATGGGGTAACAACAAAATGATCAAGAAGAGGGGTTTTTAAGCAAAAATTAGAACTGCTGAAGTAACACAGCCAAGCTTATAACTTATTCTCAGCTCCTAGCATGGCCCACCTTGGGCTGCAGGACCCCTCCGGGCCCCAGACACCTCAACTACCGGCAAGACAAGAGAAGCGGGAATCAGACCAGTGGTGGTGAGTCCACAGCGCAGGGACGCTGGGAGGAGGGGTGGCATTTCAGCAGTAGCCATTCACATTGTAAAGAAACAACAGTACAAAAGTAAGTGTGTCCACATGTTATTCTCCAGTTCCTATGAATGCTGGACCATCCTGACTACATAGAGCTCTGTAAAGCTGCTCCCCTAACCACCATCTACACCCATCAGGGAGTTAGTGATGTTCTGGCCCCCACCTTGCACTGGAATAGTAAGGGTTTCCCTCCTCTTCAAACTTCTTAATGATGGGCTCTTTTAAAGCTGCTTCATCAGCACTGGAGAACTAAAGGAAAAAAGGCCATGAGTAAGTCAGCTTCAGTGAACAACTGGCCCTGTTTAGATCATCTCAATTCAAAAGAAACAACAGATTTCATGAATAATAATGTTACAACTAACATGTGCATGGTGATGTACAAATTACAAGTGATCATTAACATACATGCTCTCACCTAAGACATGAGTATCAAGTGAGTGCCCCATCCCATCTCTCCTAGCAGAGAAAATATCCCAAGGCTATTTCACATAAGGTGAAAACCCAAGGTACTGTGTATCACAACAGGGTACAATAATGGATGTGAATTATACAATCTAACAAAAGGGCTGCATTACACTTAGCAGCCTCCAGTTAAGAATGTGGAGAAGTATGAGATTTTCATTTAAAATAGTGAAAATTTAAAACTTAAGCTTAAATGTTTAAGTTTAAAGGGGTAGTATACTAACCAAATCTTGAATAACATTTTCAGTCAAGTTCCCGGAGAACTGAAAGATATTTTTCCCTAATTAAGAATTTCACAGCCTTCCCATCAGTATTACAAGGATCAAGTGATAATTAATTCAGATGTAAAAATCTTCAGAACTTAATGTGAAACCCTGAAAATATTTTCAACTCAAAAGAAACTCGACACCAGAAACAAATGACTTATTTAAAAAAAAAAAAAAAAAAAAAAAACCCTACCTTCTTTTGTGTAAATGCATTAATACCTTAGTATCATTTTCTAGGTCATGAATTCTGAGGGAGAACCATTAACACACTGTGCTTTCCTTTCCTATATAAAAATGAATGAACTCAAGTATCTGTATATTGAAGTAATCAAAGAACAACTACTTAATAAGAGATCACCATGCTAGGCTTCATAGAGTTTCAGACATGTCTTTGAAGTATCAGGTAGAATTTCATATACCACCTCTCCCGCCCACACCCCCACACCCCAACCACTCGCACAAAAGCAAAGCTATCCATTTCCTTGGACAGTAATCGGTACTAAAGTGAATCTGAAACCTCAATGTAAGCCTCCAGAGTTCCCTGTGTTTGGAAAAGACAACTAGGGATGTGAGGCACGGGCGGATGCATTCAGGGAGGCAGAAACCAGCCTTTGGCTTTACAGTACCTCACTCCACAATCTAGGTGGAAGACCTGATGATTCCTGCACAGAGCAGAGCTCCCTTCATTTCATTCCTTCCCATAATGAGACAACAGTGCACTTAAGCAACTTCAGGAACACACATCCATCATCTTCATATTTGGTGCTTACAAAAGAGTTAAAAGTTGTAACTAATAAAAATTAATGCAAAATTTCAAAATAATCTCCAACAGAGACACAAACAAAAGAATTCATTTTAAAAGCAGCTGCTTGCTGATTTGCCTTTTATCAAGTTTCCACTGCCCTTTCCATTTTTCTTCATTTATACACAGGATAATGTTATTCAATTCTCAATAGATGACGGAGCCCTCCCACTCAGGGTATCCTTAACAACAATCTAAAAGTAAAATAGAAAGAACAAAATTCTGCTGCTTTTGGTCATAAAATCAAAGTAGTACATCAGACTTATTTAAATCTCACTAAGTACAAATGACTAAGAATCAAACATCTTTATGCCTCAGATACTTACTGGCAGTTTCTAAAGTGTTTTCTTGGCTGGGCACGGTGGCACACACCTGTAATCCCAGCACTTTGGGAGGTGGGCGGATTACTTGAGGTCAGGAGTTTGAGAGTAGCCTTGGCAACATAGTGAAACTCCGTCTCTACTAAAAATACAAAAATTAGCCTGGCGTGGGGGCGCACGCTTGTTATCCCAGCTTCTCAGGAGGCTGAGGCATGAGAATCACTAGAACCCAGGAGGCGGAGGCTGCAGTGAACTGAGATTGCAGCAATGCACTCCAGCCTGGGTGACAGAGCAAGACTCTGTCTCAAAAATTAAAAATAAAAAAACAAAGTGTTTTCTTGGAAATTCTGAAACAATTTTAAATGGCCACAAAGAAGGTAGCCCATATGAAACGGCTTTAAAAAGAAAAAGAACAGAAATCCTGTGAGCCTCGATTTCTGGAACAACTTCCAGGGCAGCACCGTCTAAATATGGCCAGGCAGCGTGTGCCAGGTCCCCAGCCACAAACACTAAGGGCTTCCGGGCATGCTGCTCCTTGACTCCAGGGTGTTTATGGTGAGAGGCAAACCCAGGGAGAAACAAGAGAAAACGACACTGACCTGCTTTCCTTCTCTGGCTCTTTGGTCCTTTGCTATCGTGGCCAACACATTGGCTGCCTGCTCTCCTCCCATCACTGAGATACGAGCATTTGGCCAAATGTAGAGAAATCTTGGGCTGGGAGAAAAAAAGAAAGAATAAGCAAATTAAGTCAATATACAACATAGACTTTCAGAGGCCCATGTTTGCCTTTTAAATTAGTGGTTCCTGATTCTGGCTGCACATTACAATAATCTGTGGAGCTTTCACAAATATACAAATGCCTGGAACCCACCCCAGGCTAGACTCCAGAGGAGGGGCCTGAGCACGGACGGGACTTCTAAGTTCTCCACGTAATTCTGGGTATAAAAGTGTTGATAATATCCTCTCACGATCTATGGTCATGTCCTGTTTTCCATTCCTGATAGTGGTTATTTGTGCCGTCTCTCTTTATGTTTTAGTTTAAGCACAGGATTATCAAGTTTGTTAACCTTTCAAATCAACCAGCTTTGGGCTATACTGATTCTTCTCTCTGATGTCTGCCCTTCATTATATCCTTTCTATTTGTCACAGGTTTAACATGCTGTTCTTTGAACCCGCAGCTGAAGTCTTAGCTCATTGACTTGCAGTCTTACTTCTTTTCCCATATATGCCTTTAAGGTTACATACCTTTCTCAGAGCCAGACTTTAGCGACATTGCACAAATCTTAATGTGTGGCATTTTCATTATCAGCCATTTCAAGTATTTCTTGACTCCCATTGTAGATTTGTTCCAAATAACACCTTTGGCACTAAATTTCATTTCACCCCTCCAGATGATACAAATTATGGTATAATTGATTGAGATCTGGAAATGGCATTCTGTGTTTCAAATAAACCTGAAATCAACTGACCATGTATTTTATACTTGAAGCATGTTTCTTTGTTTCAGAGAAAATCATGACACCCTACCTATATGCTCTGCCACACATCCCATAGTTTCCGGCTCCATACGAGCCCCCAATGATGACGGTTATCTTAGGCACTTGCGCACAGGCCACAGCGGTCACCATCTTGGCACCATCCTTGGTAATTCCTTCAGCTTCATACTCTCTACCAACCATAAATCCTGAGAGAAAGATCAGAAAGACAGCCTCTGGGTGATGGGATTACTATGTGGAATGCAATTCCACCAAAGGGACATCTTGTTTTACTAAACTCGTTTTACTAAACGCCTCTCGCCTTAAGAAAATGTATATATGTGAAATATACCCTTAAAAAGTTTGCTTTGAAAGGATAAAATAAAGTTTTCTCTAACCACTTTCTAAATTTTCTTAAAGCAGTTCATCTGGATGCACACAGAAACCTTCAAACAATATAAGGATGCAATCTATCTCCAAGAGATGACCTTGGCTGGGTGCTGTGACTCGCCCCCATAATACCAACAATTTGGGAAGCCTAAGCGGGAGGATCACTTGAGGCCAGGTGTTTGAGACCAGCCTGGGCAACAAAGTGAGACCCTACCTCTATTTAAAAATAAATAAATAAAACTTTTTAAAAAAGAGATGATGTCAAAGAAGCAGCTTGATGCTGAAAAGAATGTGACATGCCTAGCCAAGGACAAAGTGCTGTGATGAGCCCAACAATGAGGGCTTCAGCCTTCACTGACCTGGTTTTAAAACAGACTGTTCTTTCTAAAGTGATGCTTTAAAACTTTGATGACATAAAGATGAATATTTCACAGAGATGCTAACAGTCCCTGCCAGTGACTCAACAGCAAGGTTAAAAAGAAACAATTTTTCCATTTCAATACAGGATCCTTCTATTTCTTCAAGCCCCTAGCTCTAGGGAGGCTGCTCTGCAACTTCACTGCCTTCCAGAATTTGGGTTCCTCTTTCTCCACCTTATAACACTGAGTTGGGCTTCACTTGTCTCCTTCCCCCACCCAGTCTCCAGCGAAGGTATTTCTTCCATCTGTGGACCTGCACACTCACCTGCCTCACTGACTGTCACTATCCCTGGTTTGCCAAACTCCAGTATCTGGTCATCCAATTCAACCCAACCAGTTCCTCCAGAGCACGTGCCCCTCCTGCACACACCACAGGAATGGCAGCACAGCCCTTTACTTGGCACCATCTGCTTCCTGCAGCTACCCTACTCAGCTGGACCCTCAGAAAAGCTCAGAAACTCCTCAGTCTCCCCAGCCTTGACTCCACTGTAACATTCCCACCATACCTACTTCAAGTATCAGTTGTCTTCCAGTTCTCACCCCACCCAACCCGACCCACCACCCCTCTATTCTCTGCAGGGGATTCTGCCTTCAAAAAGACGAGTGAGGCTTCTCACTTGGCTTTCTCAAATCCTTCTTCTTCCCATCTTAAGAAAACTGCATAATCATGCTCCCCGTCTTCCTTTACTCTTGAAGAAAAAGGAAAAAATCAGAGGTACTCAAAGACTGTCACTGAATCTTCTCTTCTCTCGGGGGGGTTCTTATCTATTCCCACAGCTTTAAAATCACCTCCATATTCTGATGATGTCTACATTTTCATCTCTACCTAAAACACCTCTTCTGTGCTGAGACTTATTCACCTGCCTACTATATGCCTCCAGGTGAATATCGCACAGGAATCTCAGATGCAATGCTGAAAAACTAAACTCAACCCAACAGGGCCAAAACAAAACAAAAATGTACATATCCTCAAACCAGAGTTTTAACTGCCTGGTGGTTAACAATCCAGGAATCATTATTAGAAACAAGAACTCTGGTATAGTTAGGCTTCAGAATCCTTTCTATCTGCCCTCTTACATAGGTTGCTACATAGGACCCTCTTAGGCTGCCATTTGGATATAACTTCTCTCAACACTCATCTAACCAAATATGAACCTAAGTAGCTCACAGGATGAAGAAGCTTTAGCACCAGTACTATTTCAAGTCCTGTCGACTTCCAAGAGCCTGACTCTTCCCTCTCATAGAGGCTTGCCTGATCCCAACAACTACTAAGAGCCTCTCCTTCCTTTGAAGCTGAGGTAGCCTGGGATGGGGGAGGCTGTTTTCTACTAACCAACATATCTGAGTGCCTTGTATATGTCAGACACTCTGCAACATATAATAAAGGATACCAGAGAATCAGAGAATTCTTATGAAAGAGAACTCTTGAACCATAACAGACCTTAAAAATAAATTTATCACCATGTTAAGGTCATCTCTAGAGTATGAAGTCCAGAGAGGTGACATATCTCACACTTTGGTCATACAATTCTTTGGGGCCAAAACTCAAATCCCCAGACTTTGGTTCAGGGTATACACATACATTTTAAAATGATGTTGCTTCAAGTAGAATTAATTGTACAATAAAAGGGAAGGCCGTAGCATGTGTCTGAAATCTTGAGGAGGAGGAACAGAGTCCTGGGAAAAGCATGATGCTCTCTTCAGTGATCAGATCATGCTCCTGCTCTTTCTGGGTGTGTGGCTGTGCACACACAGGAGTAAAGGGTGGCCATGTGAATGCTGATCATGTACATAACTCAGAAATGGCTTCGCTTAGAAAATATGAATAATCAGCCAGGTGTGGTGGCTTACACTTGTAATCCCAGCACTTTGGGAGGCCAAGGCAGGCAGATCTCTTGAGCTCAGGAGTTTGAGACCAGTCTGGGCAATGTGGTCCGGGTGAAACTATGTCTCTACAAAAATACAAAAATTAACCAGGCATGGTGGCACATGCCTGTAGGCCCAGCTATTTGGGGGAAAGAAAATATGGATAATCTCCTCAGAATATTTAACATTCATGAAGAAAAATGCTAACTCTTAAAGGGCCTCCAGAAAGAGCATGTCTAGTAGAACTTACTGCTCTGATGAAGTGGTCTACATGTGTCCTGTCCAATACATCAGCCACACTGATGGTACAGCTCTGGAATCAATACAACCAAACTGATTAAGCTATTTTCTTACCAGTAATGTTTTGAAGGAATAGCAGAGGGATATTTCTTTGGCAGCACACCTGGATAAAGTGAGTACCCTATAAGCAAATAACATAAAAATCTTTTTAAAAGGGAATTAACTCTATTATCATCATGCATTCTACAAATACAACTTCAGCCAAATACAAGAAAGAATACTCCCTTTTAAAATTTTTTCTCTTCTTATTAATTTTCTATTTTTTTTTTAAAGAAACATGGTCTCACTCTGTTGCCCAGGCTGGAGTGCCGTGGCACAATTATAGCTCACTGCAGCTCAAACTCCTGGGCTCAAGCAATCCTCCTGCCTCAGCCTTCCGAGTAGCTGGAACTACAGGTATGTGCCACCACTCCTGGCTAAGAATACCCTTTGTTTGGCTAGTCTTACCTTATAGTAAGAGTACAGTGCTACTCCATTGTCAATAGGATATGTAACTGTAGGTTTGTACTATCCTCGTTTTCACAATCACCTGTATAATCACTGGCACATGGCTCTAAGACTATTGTGTCAAGGATGAAGTCAAGGCCAGGCGCGGTGGCTCATGCCTGCAATCCCAGCACTTTGGGAGGCCGAGGCAGGTGGATCACAAGGTCAGGAGATCGAGACCATCCTGGCTAACATGGTGAAACCCTGTCTCTACTAAAAATACAAAAAAATTAGCTGGGCGTGGTGGCAGGCGCCTGCAGTCCCAGCTACTCAGGAGGCTGAGGCAGGAGAATGGCGCGAACCCAGGAAGCGGAGCTTGCGGTAAGCTGAGATCGCGCCACTGCACTCCAGCCTGGGCGACAGAGCGAGACTATGTCTCAAAAATAAAGAAAGAAAAAAAGAAAGAAAGAGAGAAAGAGAGAAAGAGAGAGGGAGAGAGAGAGAGAGAGAAAGAGAGAAAGAGAGAAAGGAAGGAAGGAAGGAAGGAAGGAAGGAAGGAAGGGAGGAAGGGGTCACTAACATTGTAAACAGCAAACTTAAGTAACAGAAAAGAAAGAACTGATGCCAATGAGAATTGCTGAACTCTGCTATATGATAATTCTCTAGTTCTCCACTTTAGAAAAGCCAGAATATAAACCGTCCCGGGATATGAAGGATGACATCTCTGTTTTGATGATCATCTGAAATTCTTTCATGCATCAAGATTACAGTAAATATATCTTTCTTGCCAACATTCCCCAGATAAATGGGATTTTAGATTAGATGGGTGATAGAGATCTTCTAACCTTGAATTTAGGAAATTATTTAATGATACAAAAATACAGCTATTCCTTCCCTAAAGATTGTATGAGTAAGGAAACTCTTATAAACCATTTCCTTTATGTTTTACTCTGAAGATCTCTTTACCTCTGCTGGAAATGCCTTGTCAGGTACAAAACTGCAAACTAATTGCTCGACTTCAATATGACTATGTTTACAAGAATGAGAAAATCACACAGACCTTTGGGGCTTATTTCAACAAATGAAATGTCAGGCTGAGGCCAAACGTAACTCCTCAGGGGTTTCTTTGTGCCAAGCTGACACATAAAGCCAGACAGAGTTTGTTTGGACTCAGTCTGACATTTCTTCTATTGAAATAAATATATACTCAGTAAAAGTCATTATTTCAGGAATATCTAATATTTTGAGGAATACTGTCTATATACTATTAAATGAAAACACGCAAAACCTCTATATATATAGCACATCAATTTTTTAAAAAGGGAAACTATTAAGAAAAAAATAATAAAATGTTACTAAAAGCTATTTCTGGTATAATTATAAGTGATTTTTTATTTTTATTTTCTTTACTTTTAATTCCTTGTTCTCATTTTTTATCATTGAGTTGAAGGAGTAATAATAAATGGCAGAATACAGAAACCAAATTTATTGATAAAAAATTTCACCAAAGACAAATTCTTCCTCAATTAGGGTATGAAAGAGCTTAGCTGCCTATTACCTGCATCAATAAAGAGACCTTTCACCCTGTTATTTCAAGAGAAAAAGCAATACTAAACATATTTTTTCTTAAGGAAACATTTTATTTCCCGAAGCAGTTTGGTGAATTAAAATTTTTTTAAAGACATTTTTATCAAATAAGTATATGAATTACATTTATCCAAGTTTAGGTAAATCTGAGACGATATATGAAATCAAATAATAACTAAGTGAAAAGATACTCAAGAACTCCCTCTTTCTTCTGCTGTCTTGGAGGATTGAATTAAATAATGATAATAATAAACAAAAAGAACTTCCTTTTTTAAAGCCATGGGTCCAGCAACAAAGACCCACTATTCCCATTTCCAAAAAGGAAAAATACAATAAAGTTAAAGTGATAAAGGGATAGAAGAGAATAAACAGATCATGTCTCAGAACCACCTGAATCTTTGAACCATGAGTCCTCTGAGTCCCTCCAGGACATGAAGCACTTTCAGGACAAGTATTCTCTATCATGAGAACATGTACATGTCCTCGATAGCAATTGTAACTCAAGTATCTTAGGAGAATTTTCCTAAAATGAGTACATTTTTAATAGTGCTCCAGATGGTTCATCACAGCACGTTAATGTAAACCACCATAAAAACTGTTTCAAATACTAACGTACATGCACATATATACACACGCATGCACACACATCCACACACATGCCTGCACACACAGTGTTCTGGTTGCTGAGGCATCTAGTTAAGCATTTTTATACTTTTATGCAATAAATTTTAACTCATTATTTGACCTTCAATGTTATGTTACATTAAAACAGAAAATCTTGAAATATTTTTAACAGTACTTGCCTTTTTTGCAGATTCAGAAAAGAGAACTCCGTTGTTTCCAATGATACCTACTGGGTACCCAAATATTCGAGCAAATCCTCAAAAGAAAATTCAAAGAAGATTTATGTTTTGTGTTTTTCCAAGGGCTTTTAATTCACAAGAAAGAGGCATATTTACACATTCTTTAATATTGGATCCAAGTTTGAAATGCAAAGAGATTTTGTCTATGGTATAAAACAGCTCATGTCACAATCTTCTTGTTCCTAAGGTCCTAGAGTCTGGTTTCTTTTGCTTCTAGAAAGGGTCATGATACATGTAGAGTTATCCATTTGTCTTGACTGATTTGGTTAAATAATTGGCTTAGTGCATTATCCATTTATTCATTTAATATATCTGAGTGTCTAGTATGTACCAGACACTAGGGATACTATAAAAATATCATTTTTAATATCAAAATAATCATTGAAGAAAAATTAACAGATAAGAGAGAGTGTCAACATACTGATAAGCCAGAAAACTGAATTTTTTTTTCAGACAAGGTCTCACTCTGTTGCCTAGGCTGGAACACAGTAGCACAATCATGGCTCACTGCAGCCTCAAATTCTCATGCTTCAAGTGATCCTCCCTCTTACCTCAGCCTCCTGAGTAGCTAAGACTACAGACACTCACCTCCACACCCAGCTAGTATTTGTATTTTTTGTAGAGATAGGGTTTCGCTATGTTGCCAGGCTGGTCTCGAACTCCTGGGTTCAAGTGATCCTCCCACCTTGGCCTCCCAAAGTACTGGGATTATAGGCATGAGCCACCACGCCCAGCCTGAATCTTTAAAGATTTGGTTGTTTTTTTGTATTTTTTGTTTTTCTTTACTCTGGCTTTATCTGGATTTATGACTTTTTAAAAATCATCATGTTCTTATTTATCTATTTATGAGATGGGGTCTTGTTCTGTCACCCAGGCTGGAATGCAATAGTGAGATCATGGCTCGCTGCAGCCTCGAACTCCCGGGCTCAAGTGATCCTCCCACCTTGGCCTCCCAAGTAGCTGGGACTATAGGCCCCAGGAGTCACTACACCCAGATAATTTATCATGTTTATTTAATGTGATACAATGAAACCCTGATTTGATGGCCACCTACATGTCTTTCAGTCCTAAAATCCCAGCCAAAAACCTATGCAGTACATCCTAAATGCCACTGCCACTTACAGAAGCAATTCACAAAGGGGTAAACTTCCAAAAAGTCCAGTAATCCATTCTTAGTCCTGCTTCACTGCACAAAGACATGGGAATTTAACACATCACTCACTGGAAAGATGCTACCCCTGCAAATGTGCAACCCTGTTAACTATTTAGATTCAACCCACACTAGGCCCCGCTTAGGGATCTCCAGGTACAGACAGGATGTGCTGAGTAGGGAACATGTCCCCACACTACTAGGGACACCCATAGAGGGAGGGCCTTCACCAAATGCCTGATCCAAACTTGAGTTAGAAACGGGAAAGCACAGTGTCCAAGAAACAACTAGAGGCTACACATGGTAACTGCTGAGGAAGGAGGAAACCCTGAGGAACTTCCAGAGACACTTGAGACCCAGAAAAATCTGTCCTCCCCTCTCACCTCCTCACCCTTTATGCCTCCCACCTTCTCATTCCTCCCACCCTTCTTATCTGCAACCCCACCCACGCCCCACCACCAGCCTCTCATTCCCTTCTTCTCCTTCTCACTCCCCTTCCCTGTCTCTAAATGTATTTGAATTCCAGTACAGTCAAAAGATGGAAGAAACCAGGTGTGTATTCTAGGGGACAAGAGTGCCACAGGGCTTTTAGCAAATAGGAGGCAAATCCATAAAAGCAGATGACAAAGACAGCTCATCCATCTTTAGAGAAAGCAGAAACGGCTTTGACTTGTTTTAAACTGCTACACAATGACTGTTACATTCTGAACAATTTGGTGACAAATCCTGTCTATATATCAAACAAAAAGCTTTTAATCACTTAAACACCTAAGTACAAAAACATAAATTCTACTCCCAGTGTGAACCCTTCTTTTGTTCACAAATCAAACTAGGACAAAGTACTGTGATTTATTCTTAAGCCTCAATGTATATTTGCAGTTTGGATTTCTGTAGCTAGCTTTTTCCTACCCTGATATTACCTTTGACTAACTATTATATTTTCAAGTTTTTTATGACCAAGTGAAATTCATAAAATTTGTTCTTCCATTTGTCCTAAACAGATTATTATGGGTCTAGCATCTACCTCAAAAACTTCTTCAAAGGCCTATGAACTAAACACTTTAGATTTAAAAAAAAAACTTTTATAAACATCCTTATTTTGTTTTTCCTGACATGATATACTGAATTCTCAATCTAGTGTCTGCATGAATCAGCTTAAGACCTACACAGAGGCTGTGAGAAGGTTTAACTCACTCTATATCCTTCTGGGAAGCTAAACACAATATAAAACTTCCTCGTTGAACTGGAACTGAAGAACAAAGGAAACAGTGCTGAAATTTTCAAAATAATTATTGTTATCCAGAAAAACAAAAAGAACTACAAGTATTTTCTACTAATTTTACTATAAGAACCTTTTTATACAACTAATGTCACAAAGTCACAGAGAGGGACCCACACCACAGCATCTGGCTATTACCATTTTAAACTATTTGGATCCATGAAGCCATTAAGCTACAAATTTGTCTTTATAAAGCAGTTCCTTTTGAAAACTGGCTCACACATTTGTAGTGCTCTCAACAACAAAGCCCATGCCAAGTGTATCAAAGTCTTGAGACAAGAGATTCCTGATTTTCAAAGCAGCAGAAAATGTTCGTATTTTCAATTCTTCACCTTTATACCTGTAACTAACGTGTCTCCATAAAAGGCTTTGAACTCAGTGAATCTGCTTCCATCCACGATTCTAGCAATGACCTAAGAGGAAAAACAACAATGGCCTTCAGAAATTATATTACAAAAGAATTTTTGTATTAAAGTTACTTATAGGAAAACAATTCACAGTGAATTTGTCACTTTCACAACATTTTACACTACACAGAAAATCTCACTAGAATTTCATTTGACATGCCTGGTTAATGCCCTGAAGTCATTCTGGGTTCTGACTGTATACTTCACTATACAAGCAACAGCACCATGCTGTATGCAAGAAAAGCAGGAAAGGCTCCAAGGGTTGGTTGCTAGACTTAGAGCTTCAAGGGCTGTTCGAATGCACCGGCAGAGGTTCAGGGATGCAATCAGAAAGATGAGTCGAGACAGGGCTCACAGTCGGAAGACACAGGCTCCAATCTAAGGTACCATGTATGACTGGTGTGCCCTGGAGTAAGTCACTTCACCCCTCTAAGTCTCAGTTCTCACTTCTGGAATGATGGAACAGAAGAGCTGTGAAGATATGATCTACTTATAAGAAAGTAGGAACCTACAAAAATCATGCTGAGATGAAAAGCCAGCTCTGACTCTCAGCTCTCCCACTGAGACACTAGAAAATTCTCTAAGCTTCAGTTTCCTCATCTGTTACCAAAAAAAAAAAAATGTAAAAAGTGCTAACTATTCCTTTCAGCAAGAAATAATAAATTAGAAAAAAAAAAAAAAGAATAAACAGCGCTATCAGTTAACAGGGTAGAAAAAAGAAAAATAAAAAAGTAAGAAATAAAAATAAAGTGCTAACTAAAGCATACTGCCAGGCTCTCATTAAAGTGCAGCTATCACTATTATTAAGCCCTTAATAAAGACTCCTTGATTCTGAATCTGTTATACTTGAAGGATCATCCACCTATGTACAAAGGAGTAGAAACTGCTGAATAGTTTATCCCTGGGGCTTATCACTATATATCAGGACTACTGTAAGGAATTCTAAACATGAAGCCTATTTTCAACTTCAGAAACTATTTTAGAAGATACATACTATTTTCCTATATAGTTTGCACTTCCCTTTTTCTGTTTGCCACATCAATCAAAAGCTTGTTTTGTATGATGCAAAGGCTGAAAACTGAGTGAATGCTTCCCAACATCTTTCTCTCCTATCAAGTAAAAGTTTACTCTGAATTATTTTTTACTTCTTTACCTAAAAAATCCAATAATATAATGAGAATGTCACAGTTATCTGTTTTGGGTGCTATATACCGCTAAAAATTGTACCTTTAACAAGCAATTAACCCGTAACAACTATCATTCTTCCACACAGAGATACCGCTCAAAAGGCACAGCAATCTAGGGCCATTTAGTGAAAAACTATGTTGTATTTGCATTACAATTAACACCATCTGGCCACATAAAATACATTCATTTATCTTCACAAAAAATCCGTATGTTGAGAAAGTGAAAACAGCCTTGTTGCTGAGATGGAGAAGGTTTGAGTAGTCTGGATAGAAAATCAAGCCACTCACAACATTCCCTTTAATCCAGAGCAAGGTCTTAACTCTCTTCAATTCCCTGAAGGCTTGCACAGGCGAAGTTGCAGAAGAAAAATTTGAAGCTAGCAGAGATTGGTTCATGAGGTTTAAAAAAACAAAAAAAGCCATTTGTACCACAAAAGTATAAGGTGAGGCAGCAAGTGCTGATGTATTATAGAAGCTACAGCAAATTATCCAGAAGATCTAGCTAAGATCATTGATGAAGGTGGCTACATTAAACAACAGATTTTCAGTATGGATGGAACAGCCTTCTGGTGGAAGAAGATGCCACCTAGGACTTTCATAGCTGGAGAGAAGTCAGTGCACGTCTTCAGAGGACTGCTTACTCTCTCATTAAAGGCTAACGCAGCTGGTGACTTTAAGTTGCAGAATTATGCTAAATCTACTCTGCCTGTGCTCTATAAACATAACAGCAAACCCTGGATGACAGCACATGTATTTGTGGCATGACTTAATGAATTTTTAAGGCCACTGTTGAGACCTACTACACAGAAAAAAGATTCCTTTCAAAATATTACTGCTCATTGACAATATACCTGGTCACTCAAGACTCTGATGGAGATGCACAAAGAGATGAGTGTTCTTTTCATGCCTGCTATTATAACATCCACTCTGCAGCCCATGGATCAAGGAGTTATTTTTACTTTTAAGTCTTATTATTTAAGAAATACATTTCCTGGTCCGGGCATGGTGGCTCATGCCTGTAATCCCAGCACTTTGGGAGGCCAGACAGGTGGAACACCTGAGGTCAGAAGTTCAAGACCAGCCTGACCAATATGGTAAAACCCTGTCTCTACTAAAAATACAAAAATTAGCCAGGAGTGCTGGCGTGCACCTGTAATCCCAGCTACTTGGGAGACTGAGGCAGGAGAATTGCTTGAACCCAAGAGACAGAACCCAAGGCAGTGAGCCAAGATCTTGCCACTGTACTCCGGCCTGGGTGACACAGCAAGACTCCGTCTAAAAAAAAAAAAAAAAAAAAAATATATTTCCACAAGCTATAGCTACCATAGATAGTGATTCCTCTGACAGATCTGGGAAAAGTAAATCCAAAACCTTTTGGAAAGGATTCGCCATTCTAGATGCCATTGAGAATATTCACGATTCATGTGAGGAGGTCAAAATATCAACATTAAGGATATTTAATTAAATTAAAGATACTAGAAGAAGTTGATTCCAACCCTCATGGGTAACTTTGAGGGGTTCAAGATTTCAATGGATGAAGTCACATCAGATATGGTGGAATTAGTAAGATAACTACAGTTAGAAGTGGAGTCTGAAGAGGTAACTGAACTGCTGCAATTTCATGTTCAAACTAGAACAGATGAGGAGCTGCTTCTTATGAATTAGCAAAACAAGAAGTTTCTTGAGATAGAATATACTCCTGGTGAAGATGCTACGAACACTGTGAAATGACAACTACGGATATAGAGCATTACATAAACTTAGTTAATAAAGCAGTAGTCAGGTTTGAGAGGACTGACTTTCATTTTGAAAGTTCTACCCCAGGTTGGGCGCGGCGTCTGACGCCTGTAATCCCAGCACTTTGGGAGGCCGAGGCGGGCAGATCACGAGGTCAGGAGATTGAGACTATCCTGGCTAACACGGTGAAACCCCGTCTCTACTAAAAATACAAAAAATTAGCCAGGCGTGGTAGTGGGCACCTGTAGTCCCAGCTACTTGGGAGGCTGGGGCAAGAGAATGGTGTGAACTCAGGAGGCAGAGCTTGCAGTGAGCTGAGATCGCACCACTGCACTCCAGCCTGGGTGACAGAGCGAGACTCCATCTCAAAAAAAAAAAAAGAAAGTTCTACCCTGGATCAAATGCTAGCAAACAGTATTGCATATTACAGAGAAATATTTCATAAAAGCAAGAGTCAGTCAGTGTGGCAGACTTCATTGTTGTCTTATTTTAAGAAATTGCCACAGCCACCCCAACCTTCAGCAACCTCCACCCTGTCAGCATCAAGGCAAGACCCTCCACCAGCAAAAGATGATTCACTGAAGGTTCAGATGATTGTTATCATGTTTTAAAGCAATAAGGTATTTTTAAATTAAGGTATGTACTTTTTAAAGGCAAGGTGCTCCTGTACACTTAACAGACTATAATATAGTATAAACATAACTTTTATATGCTCTGGAAAACCAAAAAATTCACGTGACTCACTCACTTTATTGTGATATTAACTTTATTGCAGGGATCTGGAACTGAATCCACAATGTATCTGAGGTGTGCCTGTGCTTTAAAATGTGTTTCACACACAAATGGCACAAAATTCTAACAATTGTTGACTCTAAGAGGTTCATATACAGGTGATCATTGCATTATTCTTTGAACATCTCAGCATATTTGAAAATTTCTTAGGAAGAAGGGGGGAAATGTGAACATTTCCTAGACTTATACATAGAATAATGTATCTTTAAGCTGAACTTAAAAGCTATAACTTTAATACATTTTTTTAAAAGAATGTAAAGTTTTTAACTGTTGAATGGGGGGTTAAAGGAAGCAGACAGATAACATGATACTATCCCTATTTCTAGAAGCAGAAAGCAATGTTCAGAGAGGTTAAATCCCAGGACTATTGACTGGGAGAATGAGAACTGGAACGCAGGTTTCCCAACTCAGATTCCAACGTTGTCCCACAGCACCATACACCATTAAGACTTCCATATAAGGAGTTGGGTGTGGTGGCTCACGCCTGTAACCTCAGCACTTTGGGAGACTGAGGCAGGAGGACTGCTTCAGCCCAGGAGTTCAAGACCAGCCTGGGAAACATGGCAAGCCAAATCTCTAAACAAAACAAACAAACAAAAAAAAACAAAAACAAAAAAAGACTTTCATATAAGGTTTATTTGCCAATATAGAAAAATGTAATAAATTATATTCACAATAATGACCATGGATCAGCAAAAGGTATAAGTCCAGATTACTATTTAAGAAGACACAAGTCGGCCAGCTCCAATGGTTCACACCTGTAATCCCAGCACTTTGGGAGGCCTAGGCGGGTGGATCACGAGGTCAGGAGGTCAGGAGTTTGAGACCATCCTGGCTAACATGGTGAAATCCCATCTCTACTAAAAATTCAAAAAAATTAGCTGGGCGTGGTGTTGGGCGCCTGTAGTTCCAGCTGCTCGGGAGGCTGAGGCAGGAGAATGGTGTGAACCCAGGAGGCGGAGCTTGCAGTGAGCCGAGGTCGCGCCACTGCACTCCAGCCTGGGCGACAAAGCCAGACTCCATCAAAAAAAAAAAAAAAGAAGAAGATAAGTCTATTTTTAAAAAAGATTTCCATTAAAATGAAATGAAAACAACATGAAGGCATGTATTTGTATCTGTTTGTTTGTTCGCTTCTGTATGCCTGGCACCTGAAACAACCCCTGAATAGAACAAATACTCAATAAATACTGTGGATAAATGAAAAAGTGGTTACGCGAAAAAGGGTGAATTATTAGCCAACTAACGAACTTGGCTATCTGAAACAACTCATTTTTTGTAATTTAGTTATTTACTTTTATTTATTGATTTATTGATTTATTGATTTATTTATTTGAGACAAAGTCTCACTCTGTCACCCAGGCTGGAGTGCAGTGGTGCAACCTCGGCTCACTGCAACCTCTGCTCCCAGGTTCAAGCAATTCTCCTGTTTCGGCCTCCCAAGGAGCTGGGATAACAGGCACGTGCCACCACACCAGGCTAATTTTTGTAATTTTGGTAGAGACGGGGTTTCACCCCGTCTGACGGGGTGAATTTTGGTAGAGACGGGGTGTCACCCCGTCTGTTAGCCAGCTGATCTCCAACTCCTGGACTCAAGGGATCTGCCTGCCTCGGCCTCCCAACGTGCTGGGATTACAGGCATGAGGCACCGCGCCTGGCCCAACACATTTTTCAAGTATGTCAGAATTTAAGTACCATTTTCTTCTATGCTTATAATTAATTAAAAGTCAAACTAAAAACCTAATTTAAAAATTTACAATTAACTAAGTCACCTTTGCTAAAGTGACGTATCACTTGAAGCTCAATAAAATCCAGGATCTAAGACCCACTAGCAATGCTAGAGTATTGCCTAAATAAATCCATACAACAGAACGTTACATCCATCAATGCAGTCAGAAAATAGTTACTGATTACTTCCCATGTTGCCAAGTACTATTATGGGAATTAAGATCTAGCCGTAGAAAATATTTCATGAAGAATTTCTAAAGACACGGGGAAATGTTTATAATTTAAACTAGAAAAAGTAAGATAAAAAAAAAATACATATGCACTATCTCAACTACATAAAAATGTGTGTATATACACATTAAGCTAAAACGTCCAAATATTAGCCACCTTCTCTAGAGGGTGGAATTATATGCAATTTAATTTTTTTCTTTTCTGTTATTTTCCATATTTTTCACAACTAATATATAATATTTTATAGTCAAGGGGAAAATATAATTTGAAATATTAAAACTTCCAGCACAGAATTTGATATTAAGATAATTTCCTAATTTAAAAACTACTCTGCCAACTATGGATACTGAACAAAATAAAAGATTATATGCTCTGAATCCTAAAAGTTGTCCATCTAAATTACAGAACACTATGTCGACAATGTGTAACCATAGCAACTTTTTCAACTGTAATCAGGTCTAATCATTGCAAATGTCATGTTGATCTAAAAGGGTATGCTTTTTCTTCCAACAACTTACTGACATTTCATCCATTTCCCAAAATAAGAACAATGAAAAGAAATAGCTGACAATTGTTAAGCTGCCTTACATCATTCGTAATGTGCATAGGACATGGAGTCTTACTTATGACCAAATCACACTTTGCGCAATGAAAACTCTCCAATCATGGAGGTCCCCCACTCCCCTCTTTTAGTATTTACTCTGTACCAATGATGTCTACAGTATGGAAAGGTATCATTGCCACATATGTCACTCCTTACTGAGATCCACATCTATTTCTAGGCATGAACATATCTTAACAAACTTTAGCTTTGAAAATAGATACACGTACAAAGAGACTCACAGCTGGTCAAAAAGCTCACAGTTCCACTTCCACATACCTCTCGGACATCAAAGTTCCTCTTAAGGTTAGCACCAACTATTCCATACAATTCATCAGCAGGAAATAAAGGTTCTTCAGAAGGTTCAATGGTGACCTGCAGAAATACAGATCATGTTAACCTGTTTAAAGACATGATTTCAAGGTGCAGTGAGTCTAAATGCATTTCAGGAAAATAAAAGATACAAGAACATATCGTACTCACATCCAATTTCTTCTGATAATTTAGATTCCTCACAACCTTCCTAGTTAAGTGAAGGGCATGATGATCATCCAAAGCATAGTGGTCACCTACTCCAGACTTTCTACAGAGTAAGCAAACTAAATTCGTCAGAACAGGGAAAAGGAAAAGAATTAAATATCTTAAGTCCCAAGTCTCTTCTCTCATCTAAAGATGACAGCACTTTTACTTCTAAAACACTTAAAAAATTTGTCATCTTTAATAAATGTCCTCTTAAGTAGTCCTTTTAGGAACCCTGGTAAAACTGTATTCCCTTTGTTTTACAAACAGGAAAAGCTGAAGTATGCATAAGTACTTTGACCTAAGACCACAAGTAGCTGCAGAAGAACTCACGCCTTCTATTTTCTAACCTGAACCTTCCTCTACCACACCAAGGGGCACTGCTGACAAAGGCTTCTATTAAGTACTCATCCCCTGTACCTTAAGCACAATTGCGTGTGATGAAGGCCAACCACAGATGGCACGCTTTCATGACGTAGTTGGTTACAGCATAAACTGTGTACATAACTAAGCTCCTAATGGAGATGCCAACTCTGGCCTCTCATTTCTGAGAGAACTCTGAGCCCTCTCTCTAGAAGTTACACTGACAGTAAGCCATCACAGGCAACAAATGAAAAGGCTTGAATACATTGGCCCTTGGATTATGGGTAAAAATCGGAACTGGTAAAACGGTTCCATGGCAGGGGCCATGGAAGTTCCTGTTCAATTTCAAGTGCAGTGAATGACGTACGGACTTGCTCTGGTTATTAGTCCTGTCCCAATTAGATGGCCTGTTATTTCAGATGTAGATAAACTATGACTTTCTAATAAAGTATTTAAAAATCTATAAAGTCATAGATACATACCTGAAAATAATAGAATTTGTTCATTTTATGAGTAAGGACTAAGCTGCTGCAATCTAAATTTTTATGGCTTGCCTGGGAAAACACCAAACTCCTTGGGAGACATATCTTAGAGCTAGGTTCTCAGTGATTTCATGACACTGTACTTTGGGAGTTACTGAGTAAAAGCAGAGACCATGTTTACTCCTTTTCATGGCCCACAGATGCCTCGCAAATGGTAGATCTTTTTCAGTTTCTTTAATTTTATACAACATTTTATCATTTTATGACTGACCATATCTTTTAAATGCTTCATACATAATACCAGTTATAAATGCTGACTTCTAACTACACTGTCAGAAGTCAAATAGAAGCAGAAGGAACAGCTTCTAAATCAGTAAATATTTAAAATAAAATGCTTTTTTATGAAAACTGTCTAGTATTTACCAAAACAGCAGGAAAGGAAAACCTTTAATGAGACACTGTATATATAAGTCTTTGTGTCAAATTAGCTCTTAAGGATGACTTAAGAGAGGTATAAAGATGCATTTGAGAGAACACAGAGCAACCTGTGACTAATAAATTTCATGGTACTTTCCAAAAAAAAATTCATCACCCCCAATCATTTCCTCACAAATTTAAACAGGTTATTATGAATATTATGAATAACAGTAACAGAGTTATATAGTAGATGCTGTATTATGAGGCAGGCACTATTCACAATTTTCACTTTATGAGGAAATGAGACTCAAGGAGGGTAAGCAGTTTGTCTAAGTCCCAAGGGTAACAGGGGAGGCAAACAGAAGTTAAATTCCAGAATCTACACCCTTAACCTAATACAGCTAATTGCCTACAGCTTTACTTTTTTAAAACAGTCAAACTGCTTAAAAATTTAGTCCAGGCGCAGTGGGTCACTCCTGTAAACCCAGCACTTTGGAAGGGCAAGGCAAGAGGACTGCTTGAGGCAGGGAGTTTTAAACCAACCTGAGCAATACAGTGAGACATCTATTTCTACAAAAATAAAACAAAACATAAAAAACTGAAAACCAAAATACCCCTCCTCAATTGTTTCCCAATTACTCCTAAAAAAAAAAAAGTCTAAAACCTTTATTGAGCAACTATGATGATAAACAAGAAAATAATCATAATGGCAATCAACATTTATAGCTAACTTATCAAAAGCAGGTATACTTTCATTCTAAAGCAATCCACATGTATTGTATCTCATTTACTTCTGACAACATTCTAGGAGGTAGAGGATCTTGTTACCCCTGCACTCTAATCTAATATGGTTAGGCCAATGATGTGATGAAGCCAGCTCACACCTAACTCACAAGAGCCAACTACGTGCATCCGTGTCTGATTCCACATAGAGGCATCATGTTGGCAGCTTGAAATCAGCCATGGTGGGATCACTCATACCACAGAAATTGGCAAATGCCACAAATTGGGGCTTTTTTTCTTCCCCCGAGAACCAGTTACTAAACATTTACCTGCACACCCCAGGGTAGACCCACCTCCTCTATGCTCTCCCTCTTCTCCTTTGTAAGCCTTATCATGTATCAGCCACATTTATATAATTTTGTGCAATTACTTGCGATTGCCCACTTCCCTGACTAGAATATAAGGCCCTGGAGGTCAAAGATGGTATCTAACTTCTTTTTTCAGCCACCCAGAACAGTGCCTGCTACATAACAGGTGTCCAATGAATGTCTGTTAAATAAATAAGAAACCTGTCTCTCCATTCCTTCTTGGCTGATGCTCTAGCTTGGAAATGCAACTCTACAGTTCAAAGAATTGAACATTAAACCAGCAGATCAAGAACAAATAAACTGTGGTGTGGTCTGGCAAGTTTAGCACCCGAAACAAATATGTAAAACTTCTTTTAAACAAACAAACAAACAAAATGACACTCAATCCTGGAAAGAAACAACCATTCTGTTTCACCTGCAATGAAGATCAGCACCTCCAAGATCCTCAGCGGATACTTCTTCCCCAGTTGCCGCTTTAACCTACAACAAGGATAAAAATCATCAGTGAAACCGGTCCATCAGAGATATAAAAATGCTTCCCCAACACGTGCATCTCCTCACCTGACTGTACCTACACTTTTTCTTCCATAGAACTAAAGAAGACTGTGCTTTCTCATTCCATGCACCTAGGAAACCTGGAGACTATTATCTCTACTCTACAGGTGAAAAATCTAAGCCCACAGTCACCAAGAACTTGCTTACAGTCCACAGCAAGCAATGGAGTATAATTCGAGCCCGCACATTTCCAGCTTCCAGCCTGAAAGACCTGAAAGGCCATCCTCTTTCCCTACGTCATGCTGCCCTGACACATGTGGTCAAGCCTTTGTGTCTGTGTGTGTGTTCCTCCCACTGCCTGCGATCTCTTCTTCTCACCTATCTGACGAATTCCCACTTACCCTTCAAGTCCCACCTCAAGTTGCCTCCTCTTTGCAGCTTTCCTGACCCACCCAGGCCTTCTCCATGGTATTAATGGAGGACTGCCTACCTATCCATGGTCCAAGGGCGTTGTACTTACACCTCCAACACGGCATGTGTCAGAATGTAGTTCAGTAATGTGCATGTATGTCTGTCATCTCCTCTATGCTGTGAATTCCTTGATGGCAGGAACTGTGATTTATTCATCTTTGAATACTTAATAACATGCTGAAAAATTCCAATTACTATCACAAACTCTGCCTAGGAAAGAGAGGTAGGAAAAAAATCTCCAAGATTACCTAAACCTAAGATCCAGCAGAATGTGGCCAAAAAGAAAGAAACCCCAGTAATAAATTAAGAATAACTTAATTATAGCCAGAGAAATTCTACCAGGAAAAAGAAAGAAAAATAATTTAAGGCTAAATGCCAATCCAACCCCTTAGGAATTATTTATTGATTCCTACCTCTCTGAAGAAAAAGAAACAAATTAATCAACTCAAATAGGAAAAGCTTTCATTAGAATAATGAACATTAATCTAAAATACAGCACAGAGAGGTTGGAGGTAAAGAGAAAGTCTTTCTTGAGGGAAGCCCTGAAAAAAAAATTAAAAAGAAAAGAAAATACAGCATAGAAACAACTTATTACTCACTACATCAAAAGCTTTGTCTTAAATAAAATATCTTTCTACAGAGAGAGTTAGTTAAAATTTTCACCTCCAATTATTCCACCCCCAGAACTGAATTCTTGGTTCTTTTCCTTCCAAAACATTCAGTGTAAAATAACATCAGTCCAGACAATAACAAATTATAAGAGGTGTCTGGATATTTAAAGTTGCAAAAAGGAATAAACAACAGATAAATTATATTTATTTTCAGGGATCTGACTAATATCAACCAAAAAAAAATAAGAATTTGTCATCAGTTAATATTTATTGAACACCCACGTTTGATAGTGTGATAGGTGCAAAGATGATAGAAGTCAAAGAGAAAATTAAAACAGCTCATTCGACTAAATGACAAGTTCAAAAGATAAACAAAAGACAGGAGAACAAAAGCTCCTTCAAAACTTGTCTTACTATCCATTTTTTTCAACCACTCTAAGCTACTAAAAGCTACAGCAACTACACCCCACACTATGTGCAAACCCTTCAAAGCCCTTTCTCAACATTCAGTCAAACGTGTCAGAATTTAGAATTCTCTAAAGGATGAGGCTGCTGCTACTGCTTTTTTCTCCCCCTGAATGCAGTCTTTCAAAGGTGGATTGCTGGATGGGGTCCAGTTCTCCAACAGAACTTCAGGCTTCCCTGGCTGCCAAGTGGCTTCTTTATAATGTACAAGTTAACTGAATGGACATTGTAACTACTGACCCTTAGACAAACTCTTCTCCCTAAAAGCCTTCATGTTATTCCACTATTATGATCTGCCTATATTTCCAAAAAGATGTTTTCCAATTGTAGCCATATATTTATTCATTTTCTAAAGATAAACAAGAAAGGCCCATGAAAGTTTGTACCTTTTACTATACAAAGGTAAATTTTGAGTGCATTTTCCTCTCATTAACAAATAACAGCTATCACATGCAAGAGACATGTTAAAATAATAATAATAATAATAATAATAATCGTAATAATAATGCTGCAGGCTTTTAAAATAATGCCTTAAGACTTTTACATTTGAAATGGCAGCCCTTCAGGCCTACCTGATCTTCAGTAAAAGTTATG
>NW_016809835.1:1771540-1799053 GCF_001698545.2 Rhinopithecus bieti | reverse complement strand
CCATTCTCCTGCCTCAGCCTCCCAAGTAGCTGGGACTACAGGCGCCCGCCACCTCGCCCGGCTAGTTTTTTGTATTTTTTAGTAGAGACAGGGTTTCACCGTGTTAGCCAGGATGGTCTCGATCTCCTGACCTCGTGATCCACCCGTCTCGGCCTCCCAAAGTGCTGGGATTACAGGCTTGAGCCACCACGCCCGGCCAAATTCACTATTTTAAAGCATACAATTCAGTGGCTTTTAGTACATTCACAAAGTGGGCAACCATCACTACTACCTAATTCCGGAAAATTTCGTCACTCCCAGAAGAAACCCCATCCTCATTGGCAGTCACTCCCATTCCACTCTCCTCCCAGTCCCTGGCAACCACTAATCTACTTTCTGCCTCTATGAATTTGCCTATTCTCAATATTTCATACAAATAAAATCAAGTATTTGTCCTTTTCTGTTTCTTTTCTTTTTTTTTTTTTTGAGATGGAGTCTCACTCTGTTGCCCAGGCTGGAGTGTAAAAGCACAATCTCAACTCACTGCAACCTCCACCTCCCAGGTTAAAGCAATCCCCCTGTCTCAGCCTCCAGAGTAGCTGGGATTACAGGCACACACCACCACGCCTGGCTAATTTTTGTCTTTTTAGGAGACACAGAGTTTCACTATATCGGCCAGGCTGGTCTCGAGTTCCTGACCTCAAGTGATCCACCCACCTCAGTCTCCCAAAGTGCTGGGATTACAGGCATGAGCCACTGCACCCACCCTCAAGCTCAAAAAAATCAAAGGTCTTTCTTCCACCCTGTTTCCTCTCCTCTACATTTTAAGTAGTATTTTTGTATCTTTTCTAGAACTTCTTTATGCATATACAAGCATACAAATGTATATTTCCCTCCATTTTACACAAAAGTTAATACACTGTAGGAACCTTGCTGCTTTCTCCCAACAGCTTCTTAACTTGCTATCGATCTTGAGTCAAACAATGGTATAGCTGAGGTAAAAGAAAAAATAAGTAAAAGTTTTTTTCTGCCAAGACCATTCAATGGGGAAAGGAGAGTCCTTTCAACTAATGATGCTGGAACAACTGCAGATCCACATACAGAGCAATGCTGGAGCTCTTCCTTATCTCGCACCCAAAAACTAGCTCAAAATGGATCACAGACCCAAATGCAAGAGCTAAAATTAGAAAACTCTCAGAAGAAAACAGAGGAGTAAATCTTCATGACCTTGGGTTAGGCAAAGGCTTCTTGGATAAGACACCAAAAGCACAAGAAACCAAAAGAAAAAAATGCATAAACTGGATGTGATCAAAATTTAAAACTTTTGTGCTTCAAAGGAAGACATCACTAAGAAAGTAAAACAGACAGCCCACAGAATGAGCAAAAATATTTGCAAATCTAATAAGGGACTTGTATTCAGAACATATATAGAATTCTTGCAACTAAATAAAAAGACAAATAGCCCAATTTAAAAACGAGCAAAGAATCTGAATAGACATGTCTCCAAGGAAGACATACAAATGGCCAATAGGCACAAGAAAAGATGCCTTGGCCAGGTACAGTGGCTCATGCCTGTAATCCCAGCACTTTGGGAGGCTGAGGTAGGCATACCACCTGAGGTCAGGAGTTCAAGACCAGCCTGGCCAACATGGTGAAACCCCGTCTCTACTAAAAATTCAAAAATTAGCCAGGAGTGGTGGCATGCAACTGTAATCCCAGCTACTTGGGAGGCTGAGGCAGGACAATCACTTGAACCTGGGAGGTGGAGGTTGCAGTGAGCCAAGATCACACCACTGCACTCCAGCCTGGGCAACAGTGTGAGACTCTCTCAAAAAAAAAAAAAAAAAAAAAAGCCTCAACATCACTAGTCACTAGGGAAATGCAAATCAAAACCAAAATGAGGTATTACCTCACACCCACAAAGATGGCTGTCATCAGACAAAAACACAATTGCAAGTGTTGACAAGAATGTGAAACAATCAGAACCCTCACATGCTGCTGGTAGAAATGTAAAACATGTATTGGATAGATTGGAAGTTTTTCAAACTGTTAAACATAGCTACCACATGAGCTGGCAATTCTACTCATAGGTACATATCCAATAGAAATAAAAACATTTCCATGCCAAAACCTGTATGTTCAAAGCGCCATTATTCATAATACCCAAAGCAGAAGCAACCTAAATGTCCATCAACTGATGAATGGATAGATAAAACACAGCATATCCATATAATGGAATATTATTCAGCCATAAAAAGGAATGAAGTGATTCCTCAAAAACTACACATAGATTTCCATATGATCCAACAATTTCACTTCCAGGTATATACCCAAAAGAAATGAAAGCAGGAACTTGAATAGAAATTTGTACACCCACGTTCATAGCAGCATTATTTGTAATAGCTTGAGAGTGGAAGCAACCCAAATATCGACTGATGGATGAATAAACAAAATACAGTGTATACATACAACAGAACATTATTCAGCCTCAACAATGAAGGACACTCTGACATCTGCTACAATATAGAACCATGAAGACGTTTTGCTAACTGAAATATGTCAATCACAAAAGGACAGATATTATACGATTCCACTTACATGTGAGGTACCTAGAACAGTCAAATTCATAAGGACAGAAAGTAGAATGGTGGTGCCGAGGTGGCAGAGGTGACAGAAATAGGGAGAATTTCAGTGGGGAAGGATGAAAATGTTCTCGAGATAGATGGTAGTGATGGTTGCACAACAATATGAACATACTAAACGTCACCAAGCTGTACTGAAAAAACGGTTACAACGGTAAGTTTTATGTTATGCATATTTTATCACAATATTTTTTAAAACATCAAAAAAATAGTTAAAATGGTGTATTTTATGTTATGCATATTTAATTTCCATCAACCAACATTCTTATGTTCTTACCAAGGGGGGTCCTCCCAAGAAAATGGTACCCTGCTTGCGTACGATGATGTTTTCATCAGCCATGGCAGGCACATAGGCTCCTCCTGCGGTGCAGGAGCCCATGGCCACTGCGATCTGGAATCCAAGCACACGACAAACAAATGAGATGCAGCTCGTGCAGCGACTTCTATAGTGTTTGATCCAGAATCCCACAAACACTGCAGTGACCAGAGGACATTACGGGTTGGTCCCTGAACATCATTTAAAAAACAAAGTCCTCTAAATGTTTCAAAGAGTTTTCTGACTTCTTGTATCAAAACATTTTCAAGGGCTTATGTCTCACTTTTACAAAACTTATGGACAATCTAATCTCCCTGTCAGAGAGAAGACTGGCCTGATAAGACTACTGGCCTGAGAAACTTACGGAGAGAAGAAACCCACAATATACCCATAATTTTGCAAAACTGTATTAAAAGGATAACTTTTATGTCTAATAATAATAATAAGTCCTCTAAACATTTGCCACTTACCTCACAGGAATACTAAAATAACTCTTCAAATGGATGTTATTAATATTTTGTTACACTGGATGTAATACTTTCTAAATATAAAACTAATGTTAAGACTGCAGTTTAAAACCTTGCTCAAAAGAAAAGTCGATTGTATTGAAGCTGGATGATGTGTACATAGGGTTCACAGTACTATTTTCTCTAGTTTTGTGTGTTTAAAATTTTCTATAATAAAAAGCTTTAAAAAAATCTTGCTTGCAAATTAGTATGGTACCAAGAATAATAAATCAAGGTGTGGCTGATGACTCCTAAATAGGAATGAACAATATCACCAAAGAAAATAAAGTATATAATGAATATTTTTTAAACTATCATATGAAAGCAATTTTTGCTACTAATTCCAATATTCCATCAGTTTTCCTTACAGGCATGCAAACAGCATGTTCTGAAAAACAGCATGCCATACTAGTATAATCAAAAGATGAAAAGGTAACATGAGTTAGCATCTTTCCATCTAAATGGCCAACACAGAAAGCATTCCTCCTCAACTAAAGCTTTCATGTATGCTATTAAAAGTGGCTTCAACATTTATTTGTCAACATATTACAGAAGTGATTATCACTTACAGTTTTGCTTATCAATCACCCAGAAGTTTGTGTTACAGATATCTATGGCTACAAAAAACTTGCCTACGAGCACAGAGAAACCCTCATGTAGCATTGTCATAATGGCAAAAATATGTAAATAACCAAGATGTCCATCAATACATTTTGAACAGATAAATAAACTTTTAAAGGGGCATATTCTTTTCAAATCTGTGGCAAAGATAACAAAATGTAATGTTAACGCTTAACAGATCCAGGTAGTGAGCACACAAGCATTCAGTTCTATTATTCTATATACTTTCTGCATGTTTGAAATATTTTATGGGCTTTCTTTTTCAAGTTTCTGTGGGAAGCAAAGGACACAATTTTACCTTAGCATCCTGTTCTCTGTACCAGAACACTGAGTTCAGCTCAAACTATTTCAGTACTCAAAAAGAAATACAGTCAAGGAACTTAGAGAAGAGTCACAGTGATGTCAAATCTAAAAGGGAACAGTTTTCAAAAATAATACCTAAAGAACTAAGCAGGCATGGCAGAGTCCCATGAAAACAACCAGAGGGCAAAAGGAGGAGAAAGAAAGCAACTGTCAGCAAGAATTCAAAGACCAAGATGAGGGAGGGAGGTGGGGGAGGAAACAGAGGAAGAGGAATTATTGTGTTGAGATGTAGTTAGACAGGCTCAGCACAGTGGTCCACACCTGTAATCCCAGCACTTTGGGAGGTCGGGGTGGGTGGATCACTTGAGGCCAGGAGTTCAAGACCAGCCTGGCTAACATGACAAAACCCAGTATTTACTAAAAATACAAAAATTAACTGGGTGTGGTGGCACATGCCTGTAAACCCAGCTACTCAGGAGGCTGAGGCAGGAGAATCACTTAACCTGGGAGGCAAGGCTGCAGTGAGCCGAGATCACGCCACTGCACTCCAGCCTGGGTGACAGGGTGACAGTCCATCTTTAAAAAAAAAAAAAAAAAAAAGGCAGGGGGTGGGTGTGGTAGCTCACACCTGTAATCCCAGCACTTTGAGAGGCTGAGGCAGGCGGATTACCTGAGGTCAGGAGTTCAAGATCAGCCTGACCAAAATGGAGAAACCCACCTCTACTAAAAATACAAAATTAGCCAGGCATGGTGGTGCATGCCTGTAATCGCAGCTGCTTGGGAGGCTGAGGCAGGAGAATGGCTTGAACCCAGGAGGCAGAGGTTGCAGTAAGCCGAGATCGCACCATTGCACTCCAGCCTGGGCAACAAGAACAAAACTCCATCTCAAAAAAAAAAAAAAAAAAAAGAAAAAGAAAGGAAGAAAGAAATGTCGTAAGACAAAAGTAAGAGAAATGATGAAACTAAATGCCATCATACCATCTACTACAGACTGAATGTTTGTGTCTCCTCCGAACTCATCTGTTGAAGCCCTGTCCCCAGTGTGATGGTAGGTGGAGGCAGAGGCCTTTGGGGAGTAATTTGGTGAGATGAGGTCATAAGGTAGGGCCCCCCACCCCCCATGGGATTAGTGCCCTTGTAAGGAAGAGACAGGAGATCTCTTTGGCCACCATGTGAGAACACAGTCAGGAACAGGGCCCTGACCAAGAACCAGGCCATGTGCGTACCCTTATCTCTGGGGACTTCCAGCCTGCAGAGTTGTGAGAAATAAATGTCTGTTGTTTAAGACATCCAGTAGTCTATGACAATTTGGTATAGCGGCTGGAAATGACTAAGATACCATTTGAGTAGGGGAAGAACAATGGAAAGGAGATCTAGAAAAGTCTCACAAGGGAATAGCTGACAAATTATTAGCATATCTACTTCAGGGAATTTTACTATATGGCTAAGGGACGCTTCCGGCATGTTTCTCCACAGTTCCTCAACAACCAAGGAAATCAGCAATCCACCTCTCTGACCGTAGCTACACAAGCTCAGAAAAGGACAGGAGATTCTGGTAACCAAGCTTTTAAAATGGTCCCCCCAAACCTGTGACTTGGTATTCACATTCTGTGCAGTTCCTTCCTCTTGAATATGTGGTGGGTCCAGCGACTAGCTTGTAATAAAGAGAATATGGCAAGTGATGGATTGTCACCTCTGTGGTCAGGCCATGAGAAACTGTCTACTATCCTGCTGGCCCTCTTGCTCTTGCTGGCCCTCTTTCTTGTCTTCTCCTTCTCTTGCTTTGATGAAACCACGTGACAAGCTGTGAGATGCTCTAGGGAGAGGCCATATGGCAAGCAACTGAGGAAGGCCTCTGGTCAGCAGCTCATAAGAAACTGAGGCCTGCAAAGTGCCGGACCCTGCCAACAGCCATGGGAGTGAGCCAGGAAGTGGGTCCTTCCTAGTCAAGCCCCGAGATGATTGCAGCCATGTGAGAGACCCAGAGCTACGCTGCGCCCAGACTCCCAATCCACAGAAACTGCGAAATAATGTGTGTTGTTTTACACTGCGCAAGTTTTGGGACAATTTGTTCTGCCACAATAGGACAATTAATACAGAGATCAAAAAACATCTATCTTAAGTGACTACAATTAAAGTGCATCTGAAGACTTGAGACAGACTTTGTTTGGAAGTACTTATCTAATGCTGTTCTTCAAAGAACCTATCTAAACTGTTCAACTATTTCAGAGATGGCAGACAGTATGTATAACATTTTTTTTTTTATTTTTTCAAGAACAGTTTATGAACCATACTGCAGAAATATGTACAACTTTCTGTGCCATCCCAGAAAGTGAAGGAAAACCAGGAACAGGACATGGAAACCACGTTAGCCAGGATGGTCTCCATCTCCTGACCTCGTGATCTGCCCGCCTCGGCCTCCCAAAGTGCTGGGATTACAGGTGTGAGCCACTGCGCCCGCCTTGAAATGCATTTTTAAAACAAGCCAAGCAGGGTAGCACACGCCTGTAATCCCAGCTACTCGGGAGGCTGAGGCAGAAGGATTGCTTGAACCCAGGAGTTCAAGACCAGGAAACCATTATATTAAGTGAAAGAAGCCAGTCACAAAAGACCACTTATCATATATGATTCCCTTTACATGAAATGTCCAGAACAAGCAAATCTATAGACAGAAAGTAGCTTAGTGGTGGCCTAGGGCTGCGGGGGACTGGGTAGAAATGGGGATTGACTGCTATTGGGGAAACGAAAATATTCTAAAATTGATTCATTCAACTCTGTGAATATCCTAAAAGCCATTGAATTGTACACATGAAATGGGTAAGTTATATGATATTTGAATTATATCTCAACAAAGCTGTTGCAAAAAACATTTTTTTTAGCTTTATAATTTCTTTTTTTTTTTAATTATACTTTAAGTTCTAGGGTACATGTGCACAACGTGCAGGTTTGTTACACCATGTTGGTGTGCTACACCCATCAACTCATCATTTACATCAGTTATAACTCCCAATGCCATCCCTCCCCCCTACCCCCTCCCCACAATAGCCCGGTGTGTGATGTTCCCCTTCCTGTGTTCAAGTGATCTTATTGTTCAATTCCCACCTATGAGTGAGAACATGCGGTGTTTGGTTTTCTGTTCTTGCGATAGTTTGCTGAGAATGATGGTTTCCGGCTGCATCCGTGTCCCTACAAAGGACACAAACTCATCCTTTTTTATGGCTGCATAGTATTCCATGGTGTATATGTGCCACATTTTCTTAATCCAGTCTGTCACTGATGGACATTTGGGTTGATTCCAAGTCTTTGCTATTGTGAATAGTGCCGCAATAAACATACGTGTGCATGTGTCTTTATAGCAGCATGATTTATAATCCTTTGGGTATATACCCAGTAATGGGATGGCTGGGTCATATGGTACATCTAGTTCTAGATCCTTGAGGAATCGCCATACTGTTTTCCATAATGGTTGAACTAGTTTACAATCCCACCAACAGTGTAAAAGTGTTCCTATTTCTCCACATCCTCTCCAGCACCTGTTGTTTCCTGACTTTTTAATGATTGCCATTCTAACTGGTGTGAGATGGTATCTCATTGTGGTTTTGATTTGCATTTCTCTGATGGCCAGTGATGATGAGCATTTTTTCATGTGTCTGTTGGCTGTATGAATGTCTTCTTTTGAGAAATGTCTGTTCATATCCTTTGCCCACTTTTTGATGGGGTTGTTTGTTTTTTTCTTGTATATTTGTTTGAGTTCTTTGTAGATTCTGGATATTAGCCCTTTGTCAGATGAGTAGATTGCAAAAATTTTCTCCCATTCTGTAGGTTGCCTGTTCACTCTGATGGTAGTTTCTTTTGCTGTGCAGAAGCTCTTTAGTTTAATTAGATCCCATTTGTCAATTTTGGCTTTTGCTGCCGTTGCTTTTGGTGTTTTAGACATGAAGTCCTTGCCCATGCCTATGTCCTGAATGGTACTACCTAGATTTTCTTCTAGGGTTTTTATGGTATTAGGTCTAACATTTAAGTCTCTAATCCATCTTGAATTAATCTTCGTATAAGGAGTAAGGAAAGGATCCAGTTTCAGCTTTCTACTTATGGCTAGCCAATTTTCCCAGCACCATTTATTAAATAGGGAATCCTTTCCCCATTTCTTGTTTTTCTCCGGTTTGTCAAAGATCAGATGGCTGTAGATGTGTGCTATTATTTCTGAGGGCTCTGTTCTGTTCCCCCAAAAAAATTTTTTTAATAAGAGTCAAAAAATAAGTACAAAGGAGTCAAAATTCTCAAACAAGTATCTAACAGGCAAAATCTTGTTTTTATTTTTAATTTTGGGGGGTACATAATAGGTTTATATTTTTTGGGGTCATAGTTTTTTTTTTTTTTTTTTTTTTTTTTTAGTAGAGATGGGGTTTTGTCATGTTGCATTCATCTGTGGTACAACAAAGACGTTACATGAGCCCACACTGGACAAAGCTCACTGGACAAATGATCTGAAACCCCAGAAAGAAAATTCTGTGGCACTCTCCACTAAGAGGACACTGAAATGATATAAGACGCATGACCAGAAACGTGGCCCAGGCTGGTCCTGAACTCCTGTGCTCAAGCAATCCTCCCACCTTGACCTCCCAAAGTGCTGGGATTACAGGCATGAGGCAACACACCCAGCCGGAGACGTTTTGATACAGGCATGCAATGTGAGATAAGCACATCTTGAAGAATGGGTATCCATCCCCTCAAACATTTATCCATTGAGTTGTAAACAATCCAATTATACACTTTAAGTTACTTTAAATGTGCAGTTATTATTATTGACTACAGTCATCCGGTTGTGCTATCAGATAGTAGGTCTTACTCATTCTTTCTTTTTTTTTTTTTTGTACCCATTAACCATCTTCACATTCCCCCAACCTTCTACTCCCATTCCCAGCCTATGGTAACCAACAGGCAAAATCTTAATATTGCTAAAACAAATTCTGATGACAGAAATAAAATTAAATTAAAAAACAGAGATAAAAGAGCTCACTGTCATGCAATGTCATACAATCTCTTCTCTCTTTTTGTTTTGAGACTCTGTTGCCCAGATTGGAGTGCAGCGGCACAAACACAGCTCACTGCAGCCTTGACTTCCCGGGCTCAAGAGATTCCCCCACCTCAGCCTCCCCAGTAGCTGGGACTGCAGGTGCACCACTACGCCCAACTAATAGTCTTTGTAATTTAGTTCTGAGTCATTCACTTATTCACAAAAGGTGACAAAGTGAATAGAACAAGAGTTCTGCCACTGTGTCTGCTTTCTTTTTCTTTTTTTTTGGAGATGAGGCCTCCCAGTATTGCCCAGGTAGCACACCTGGTCTCAAGCAATCCTCCTACCTCTCAGCATCCTAAGAAGCTGGGAGCACAGGCATGAGCCACTGTGCCCAGCTGCATCTGCTTCTTCCTGTATCTGCTTCTTCCTCTCACAAAGCACAGGAATCCCAGGGCCAAATAGCATTAACAACTTGCTATGTCCCAAAGCATTCACTGGTGGTATCACAAAGACGTCACATGAGGACACTGAAAGGACATAAGATGCATGACCAGAAACTTTTCTGACCAGACTCGGAGGCAGAGATTTGGCTTGTGATGTGGTACAACACAGGCATTGTGCCAGGACAGACATCACAGGGACCTGCATCTGCAATGGGACAGAGGTAAACTCCAGAGAACTCCACCAAGAGGCTACAGTCCACCCAGTCACCAGTGAAGTGGGCCTGCTCTGTGATCGGAACAAACACCTCTTGCAAGGTGAGGTGATTCTAAGACTTGAATCAAGAGTAAGAACGTACAAGAAGGATGAGGATAAGACATACCTGACAGTAACAATTCATGTCATCCTCTCCACAGAAGGCACAGGCAACATTTCTGAGCAAAAGGAAATGAGATGCTACAAAACAGAGGTAATCATCTGGAAAAGCTTTAGATTGAATTTCATTACCCTCCAGGTCTTGCCTAAACAAATAGAGACTGGGTCTCCTTATACGAAAAGCAAATTACATATTGTAGGTCAGCAGCCTGCCCCATGGAAAGGGTCTCTGACAGGGAGCTAAGAGGTTTTTGATCTAATTCTGAAAAGCTAGGTGAACTCTAGACCTCAGTTCCTCCCTGCAAAATTGTAGAATACTATCCAATTCATAGAAATATTGTGATAAATGTAATGTAACTTGGAGCGAGAAAAAAGTTCCAACTGCTTGATGAAAAGCCATTAAAATACAATAATTTTTTCTAATGTCACCTTACTTCTTTTCAATTCAAAGTAGAAAGCAGATACTACTGCCCACATCACATTTTCCTGCCCCACCTGAAAACCACCATTAAAAAATAAAAATCACAAAATATACATCTCAATTCAATAGTTGTCAAGAATTTAAGAGCATTATCAACTATACTGACTGATCAATGCCACTGATTTGATAGTAGTCATGCTTATCTATGCCAACTGGATAGATTGAAATACATACAGAATACAAAAAGTCCATCTTACCCAGTATGTTCTGTTTCCCCCTCGATCTTTTTGTCAGAGAGCCTCAAAGTAATCAAACAGTGATTTTGTTTCTCCTAAGCCCTATCCATCTCCCTCACAGGTTGAAAGGTAACGTGCAGCTTTTGCAAAAACCTGAAGATCAGATATGTATAGTTTGGATAATATTGGAGCTAGAAATGATAGAGTTGCCTCCTTAATCCTTGCCAGTTATTAGTTTGGAATTTCCAGACTGTAGATACTTCTACCAACTTCCAATCTTATCCCTAGGCCAGGTTATCATAGTAAAAAGCAAATGGTTTGAAATTTTTTTTTTTTTTTTTTTTTTTTTTTTTGAGATGGAGACTCACTCTGTAACCCAGGCTGGAATGCAGTGGCACGATCTCGGCTCACTGCAACCTCCACCTCCCGGGTTCAAGCAATTCTACTGCCTCAGCCTCCCGAGCAGCTGGGACTACAGGCACACGCCACCACACTCGGCTAATTTATTGTATTTTTAGTAGAGATGGGGTTTCACCATGTTAGCCAGGATGGTCTCGATCTCCTGACCTAGTGATCTGCCTGCCTTGGCCTCCCAAAGTGCTGGGATTACAGGTGTGAGCCACCACGCCCACCTTGAAATGTATTTTTAAAACAAGCCAAGCAGGGTAGCACACACCTGTAATCCTTGCTACTCGGGAGGCTGAGGCAGGAGGATTACTTGAACCCAGGAGTTCAAGACCAGCCTGGGCAACATAATGAGACCTGTCTCGAAAAATAAACAAATAAAACAAGAGGCCACATGGGTTCATGCCTGTAATCCCAGCACTTTGGGAGGCCAAGGCAGAAAGATCCCCTAAGCCCAGCCTGGGCAACATAGTGAGATTCCATCTCTACAAAATAAAATAAAATTAGCCAGGCATAGTGGTGTGCACCTGAAGTCCCAACCACTTGGGAGACTGAGGCAGGAGGATCACTTGGACCTTAGAAGTCAAGGCTGCAGTGAGCTGTGACTGTGCCACTGCACTCAAGCCTGAGCAACAGAGTGAGACCCTGTCTTACAAAAAAAGAAAAAGGATGCAGTACCTATCCTAAGCTCCTCAAAACAATTACCAAGGTGAAAACAGTGAAAACCAACAAGATACATTTCAAAAATAATAAGCTAAGGCAAGCAGGGAGGAGGAGGGTGGTAAGGTAAGAGGAAAAACGGGAAACCTGAGAATAATTTTAAACATGTCTCCAAAAAGAAGTGAAAATAGGCAGAATACAACACAAAGGAAAAGAGAAAGGCCTGAGGAATTGCAACTAAGTATGGCTAGATGAATGATGCCTATTTCAGAAGAAATAAACTATTCATTCAAACAAAAACACCTTGTTGCTTATACTAAAACAAGAAAGAGAACCAATGCACCAGAGCAAAGATCAATCTACAGCAAACTAGACTATCACTAAATTATAAAAATGAAAAGTAATGTGAGACCTAAAGAAAACACATATGAAGATCCCACTTCTGCAGAGGATTCTAAGTCTCAAATTTAAAAAGCCAGACATGGAAACCATAATCAGTGTCTCAGACTGTTTGCTGCTGCTATAACAGAATACCCAAGACTGAGTAATTTATATAGAAAAGAAATTTGGCCTGGCATAGTGGCTTATGCTTATAATCTCAACGCTTTGGGAAGTTGAGGTGGGAGGATCGCTTAAGCCAGGAGTTCAAGACCAACCTGAGCAACAAGACTTCATCTCTACAAAAAAAAAAGAAAGAAAAATTTAAAAAGAAATTTACGGCCGGGCGTGGTGGCTCAAGCCTGTAATCCCAGCACTTTGGGAGGCCGAGATGGGCGGATCACGAGGTCAGGAGATGGAGACCATCCTGGCTAACCTGGCGAAACCCTGTCTCTACTAAAAAATACAAAAAACTAGCCGGGCAAGGTGGCGGGTGCCTGTAGTCCCAGCTACTCAGGAGGCTGAGGCAGGAGAATGGCGTGAACCCAGAAGGCAGAGCTTGCAGTGAGTTGAGATCCAGCCACTGCACTCCAGCCTGGGCGACAGAGCAAGACTCTGTCTCAAAAAAAAAAAAAAAAAAAAAAGAAATTTACTTTTCACAGTTCTGGAAGCTGGGAAATCCAAGAGCATGGCACTGCCATCTGACAGTCATCCCATGGTGGAAGAGCAGAAGTTGGGAGGGCAAGCGAGGGCAAGAGTGTGTGAGACAGAGAGTAAAAGGCCAAACTCCCACAATGACAGCATTAATCCATCCATGAGAGCAGAGCTCTCATGACCTAATCGCCTCCCAAAGGTGCCACCATTTAACATCACCACAATGGCAACCATGTTTCCAACACATAAACTTTTGGGGGACACATTTAAACTGCACTTTTGGGAAAATAAAAGAAGCACATTGCAAAGATCATCATGTCATCAGGCCTCAGATATGGAGAAGGCCCAGAGAAGACATTCTCATAACATGAGACTCGAAGAAAGACCACCAGACACCAACACATCAACTCTTTAAACTCCAGAAACAATTAAGGCGTCTTAAAACCTGCCATGAAAGAAAGATGAAACAGAAGAGAACATAAAGGTAAGTGCCTAGCTTAACTATCTTTTCTGCTTGACAGCAAAAGAAAATGTTGAAACTTGGAAGGTCTATAGGAATCTATCCACATTGTTATAGCAGCAAAGATATAGAAAACTATAGAGATATGATTGCCAATAGACACACTCTTTGAAATAAGTAGGTAAATGAATTTACAATGGGCAAGGCAAATAACATTAAATAAAAACCAACCTTGGAGAGAAAAACAACAACTAAATTTGAGTAAGGAAGCTGGTGCTTACTATCGAAATGAATACATAACATAATTGAACTTAAAAGTGATTAACTTACATAATAAATATAAGGAATTGTTTTATCAGTCTGTCTAAACCAAAGTCTTAAATAAACAACAAAACAAATATTAAAATCAGGAAATAGAACCACTCAATATCTATCATGTTATAACTTTAATAGTTACAAGGAGATTCATCTTTTAATAAATATTAAGTAAATAGCATCTCAGGGAAATGTGTGAGGATATAAAAATTCATCTAAATTGTCTCTAATCTCAAGTAGCTAACAGACTAGTAGAGGAAATTAGTCCAGATATATCTAGATCAAAGGAATAAATGCCATTAGTAAGGCACCGTACAAGAACTATGGGAGCTAGGAGAAAGAAAAGATTACTTCCAGTAAAGGATTCTGGGATTTCCTTAAAAGGGTGGCATGGGAGATGTGTCTTGGAAGATGAGTTGGAGACTCAGACCCAGGAGGATGAGGGGAAAGAGGACCAGCACAGGCCTGAGCAGATGGTCAAAAAAGGCCAGGGTATATATGGAGACCAGTGACTGCATCAGGTTGACTGCAGTTTAGGGTCCAGGAGCAATAATGCTAGAAAGTTAGGTTGAAATCTGATCACACGGGGGCTTCAGTATTGGGCTAAGAAGTAGGAGCTTTGTTTTGTAGCAAATAGTAACAGGGGGGCCACATAAAAGAATAACCTTGCAGCACGTGTCCACTGTATGGGAAAGGATAGACTAGGCAGGCAGGGATACCAGGCAGGCGAGGTTAGAGCCACAGCGTAGTGATAACAAAGGCCTGAGCTACCTCTGGGGGTGACAGTAGCAACAGAGTGGAGAGGACCTACCCAAAGGTGAAACCAACAGGACTCATCAGTGTATTCGGCAAAGGCTTAGGATGTGTTGACTTTGTGCCCAGCATTAGAGCAACTGCCGGAGATACAAAAATGACAAAGATGTATATTTTTGACCTAAAAGGACTAAGTAAGGGAAAATGCAGAGAAAAGAGCCAAGGATGACATCAAGTCCTAGGGAGAGAGCAAGGGAGTGCTAGCAGCAGATGGGAACTCAGGTGAAGGAACAAATGAGCAGCGGAAGTTAATGTGTTCAGTGTCTGGTTTGAACCTAAGTCTGAAAAGACAGAGGAAAAAGTGATTTTCCTACTATCTGACACAGTCACTCAATACCTCTAACACCAGATATGTGGGGGTATTTCTCCACACACCAAGCAGTTCTCTAGCAGGCACCAGCTGTCCTCTAATCCAATTCAGTTCTTACACTGTCTAGGTACCTAGAGACAGCCTCAGATCCCACAGACTGAGGGCTCAGTCCTACAAGATGGCCCTAACTTCAGATGCCAATCCACAAGGAGCAGGTTGTCACCTATATTTCTGATTGACTGTAAATCGGGGCTGCCACTACCCATCCTTGGGTTTGATTAATTTACGAGAGTGGCCCACAGAACTCAGGGAAACACTTTACTTATGTTCACTGGTTAAGAAGGACACCATAAAGGATACAGATGAATGGCCAGATGAGGAGATACATAGGGTGAGTCTGCAAAAGTCCTGAGTGCTGGAGCTTCTGTCCCCACAGAGTGGGAATGCACCATCTTCCTGGCACTTGGATGAGTTTGCCAGCTCAGATGCTCTCTGAACACCATAGTTTAGGGATTTTTACGGAGGCTTCATCACAGAGGCACAGTCCATTATTAACTCAATCCTCAGCCCCTCTCCCTCCCTGGAGGACAGGGCTGGGACTGAAAGCTCCAAGTTTATGGTCATGGCTTGGTCTTTCTAGTGACCAGCACCATCCAGGAGCCCACTAAGAGTTGCCTCATTAGAATAAAAGATGTTCCTATCACCCAGGAAATGCCAAGGGATTTTGGAGCTCTGTGACAAGAATGAGGGTCAAAGACCAAATCATAGAAAAAAAGATTATTCTAGTACCCCTATCTACAAGGTATTAGGAATTCTGTCTGAGGAACTGGGGCAGACGCCAAATGTTGGAAAAAAAAGAGCCTCCTAGTAACCCTACTGCTCAGAAACTTATGAGGATTTTAGGAGCTGTGTTCCTGGAACTGGGGACAGAGATCAATGTGTATATTTCTTGTTACTTCACACTAAGGTACCAGCAGGAAATTGACTGAGAAAGCAGAACCCCTGAGGTTCAGTAGAGATGTAGAGGGGGGTCAAGACTAGAGAAAGATCAGGGAGATGACAGGTAATGAGTTCTGGCTAAATCATTAAATAAATAAATAAGGGCACACCAGTGGCATGAAGCATAAGGAGAATTTCAGGAAAAAGGAAAAAAATGATGATACCAAGAGGCTGTGCAGAGTGGCAATCTGGTCTCGGCTGGTGAAACTCTCATAGGGCACAGAGGTTTGAAGGAGTGAGCAGTCAGAAATGAAGACACTATGCCAATCCTTCAGAACGTTGGCTGGGTGTGTTAGCTCACACCTATAATCCTAGCACTCTGGGAGGTCGATGCGAGTGGATCACCTTAGGTCAGGAGTTCAAGGCCAGCCTGGCCAACACAGTGAAACCTCTTCTCTACTAAAAATACAAAAAAGTTAGTCAGGCCTGGTGGTGCATGCCTATAGTCCCCGCTGCTGGGGAGGCTGAGGCAGGGGAATTGCTTGAACCCAGGAGGTGGAGGTTGTAGTGGGCCGAGATTGTGCCACTGTACTCCATCCTGGATGACAGAGTGAGACTCCATCTCAAAGGGGCGGGAAAAAAAAAAAAAAAGTAGCCACCCAGGGTGGGAGAAAAGCTTCAAAACAGCAGAAGCTAAAAAAGGTCTTTTATCTTTTGGCATCATTTTGGTGCTTTTGTTTCCTTTAAAAAAAAGGTATCAACACGATTTTGGGGTGTGAGAAGAAAAATAAGCAGATAAAAAAATTGTTTTTTCATTTTTAAAAGATGGGGACTGGGCTGGGCACAGTGGCTCATGCCTATAATCCCAGCACTTTGGGAGACCGATGAGGGCAGATCACTTGACCTCGGGAGTTCGAGACCAGCCTGGGCAACATAGTAAAACCCTGTCTCTACTAAAAATACAAAAACTAGCTGAGCATGATGGCATGTGCCTATAGTCCCAGCTACTCGGGAGACTGAGGCAGGAGAATCCTGTGAGCCTGGGAGGCACAGGTTGCAGTGAGCCAATATTGCACACCACTGCACTCCAGCCTGGGGGACAGAGCACGACTCCATCTCAAAAAAAAAACACAAAAAACAGAGAGAGAGAGATGGGGTCTCACTATGCTGGCCACGTTAGATCTTAAACTCCTGGCCTTGAGCAATCCCCCACCTCAGCCTCCTGAAGTGCTAGGATTAGAGGTGTGAACCACCGTGCCTTGCCCAAGAAAATTAATTAGAGTAAGAGAAAGATAAAGATACTATGGAAACTTAAAAATACAGTTCATAAAAATATGGGAAGGCAGGCCAGGCACAGTGGCTCATGCCTGTAATCCCAGCACTTTGGGAGGCCAAGGTGGACAGATCACGAGGTCAGGAGATTGAGACCATCCTGGCTAACACAGTGAAACCCCATCTCTACTAAAAATACAAAAAAAATTAGCCAGGCGTGGTGGCAGGCGTCTGTAGTCCCAGCTACTCGGAAGGCTGAGGCAGGAGAATGGTGTGAACCCAAGAGGTGGAGCTTGCAGTGAGCCGAGATCGTGCCACTGAACTCCAGCCTGGGAGACAGGCTCCGTCTCAAAAAAAAAAAAGAAAAAAAAAATATATATATGGGAAGGCAAACCTTAACCCTAAACCTCCTATTCCTATTTAAGGGAAACATGAAAAAATAAAGGCTAAGAGAAGTAGCTCAAAGAAATACTGATGTGTGTGTGTGTGTGTGTGTGTGTGTGTGTGTGTGTCTGTGTGTCTGTGTGTTTGTGTATATTATAGACATTATAAATAATATGAACTACATAATATGAATTAGATATATAATATGAACCTCTTGGAATTTAAAAAAGAAATTTCTGTTATCATATATTGAGTCTCCATAGTATCTTTTCTGACCCTTTTCTGAATATATGAGCGCTAAACCTGAAATCTGCACTGAAGATGTCAGGCTCTGTGTGAGCACTTTTGTTCGTCCTGAAAACACTAGTACTGACTCCATCTTCCTTCTTTGATATATTATATATTATAAATATATATATATTTTCTGGAGACAGTGTCTCATTCTGTCACTCAGGCTGGAGTGCAGTGATGCAATCATGGCTCACTGAAGCCTCAACCTCCTGGGCTCAAGTAATCCTTCCACCTCAGCCTCCCAAACAGCTAGGACCACAGGTGTGTACCCAGGCTGGTCTCATCTGGGCTCAGGCAATCCTCCTGCCTTGGCCTCCCAAAGTACTGGGATTTTAGGCATGAGCCACCATGCCCAGCCCTAATATTTTTAAAAAACAAAAATAAAATAAGTAAAAGGAAGATAGATATTCAGTCAAATGCCCTTCAGATATTTTGAGTTTTTTTATCATAAGCAGATATTGCTTATTCCAAGAAGTATGTACACTTTTGATTTTTAAAAGATTTGATTTTAAAGCACTTCAAAGTTCCACAGGAATAGAGACTTCAGCTGGCAGCAGAAAGACACAGCAAAGAACATGTTAGATGATAGGGGGCTATAGTGCTTAAATAGTAGCCTCCCCGACAAATGACAAAAAGATATAGCCATATCCTAATCCCCAGAATCTGTAAAGGTGATCTTATTTGAAAAAGGTATCTTTGCAGATATAATTAAGAATCTTGTGGATTACCTGGGTGGTCCCTAAATCCAATGACAAGTGTTCTTATAAGACAGAGAAGGAGAAGACCCAGATACCCAGAGAAGGTCATGTGCAGATGGAGGCAGATATGGGAGGGAGGTAGCCATAAGCCAGGGGAATACCTGGAGCCACCAGGAGCTGGAAGAGGCTAGGAAAGGAACAGAATGTCCCCTGGAAGCACAGCCCCGCTGCTACCTTGACTGCAGAGTTATGGCTTCCAGAACTTCACAGAATAAATTTATGTTAGCCAAGCATGGTGGCTCACGCCTATAAGCCCAGCTACTCGCAAGGCTAAGGTGGGAGGATCGTCTGAGGTCAGGAGTTCAAGACCAGCCTGAGCAACATATCAAGACATTCATCTCTAAATAAATACATAAATTTCTGTTGTTTTAAGCCACCCTATTTGTGATCATTTGTTACAACAGCCCTAGGAAACTAATAAAAGGTAAGCTATAAAAATTGTAACACCAGGCCCAGCATGTTGGCTCAGGCTTGTAATCCCAGCACATTGGGAGGCTGAGGCAGAAGGACTGCTTGAGGCCAAGAGTTTGAGACCAGCCTGGCCAACATAGCAAGATCCTGTTTCTCTAAAAGATAAAATTATAATACCAGATTAAATGGAGATCATAATAAGAATTTCATATAGATAATGCAACGGCCATCTGTGCAAAAGTAAGCAAAACCGAAGTTTCTATTTAGATAAATAAAGCATAAAGGTAGGCAAGGTCATTGTGTAACAGTAAAATATACCATAAACAATTATAACCAACTATGTTGATAGAAAAATCAAAAAGATATACAATAATTGCAAGTGTAGATTAATCAGAATATTAATAAAAATATGACAAACTTAAGAAATCCTATAAGGAAATGAAAACACAGTAGCAGTATCTGTATTATAAATATTCCAACGATGCAAAAAAGATTACAGAATAACAAACATCCATTAGCCTAATACCTAGTCTTAATAAATCTTGACATTAGGCAAAATTTACTTCAGATCTTTTTTTTAAGGAATAACGTATTTGGCCAGGCGTGGTGGCTCATGCCTGTTATCCCAGCACTTTGGGAAGCCGAGGCAGGCGGATCACGAGGTGAGGAGATTGAGATCATCCTGGCTACACGGTGAAAACCCGTCTCTACTAAAAATACAAAAAATTAGCTGGGCGTGGTGGTGGGTGCCTGTAGTCCCAGCTATTCAGGAGGCTGAGGCAGGAGAATGTTGTGAACCCGGGAGGCAGAGCTTGCAGTGAGCGGAGATCACGCCACTGTACTCTAGCCTGGGCGACAGAGCAAGACTCTGTCTCAAAAAAAAAAAAAAAAAAAGGAACACAGTGTTTAAGATATAGCTGAAGTGCCTATCTATCTTCTACCTCATCCCTGTCTCCTCCTTCCCACCTCAGAGGCAACCACTGTTCTAAAGCTGAGTGTATCACTCCCACATGCATATTTGTACACAAATAATATACAGTAGGATTTGATGTATTTAACCTTTACATACATAGTAATTAGCTGTACATTGATTCTAGTATTTTTTTACTCAATCTACTTTTTGAGACTTATGTTGACAGATGCAATTTTAGTTCATTCCTTTTAACAGATAAAACTGTATTATTAATCTCCCATTAATGGACAGTTAGGCTATTCTCTAACTTTTGCTCTAACAAACAATGCTACAATGAATTTTTCTTTTTTTTTTTTTTTTTGAGACAGGGTCTCATTCTGTTGCCCAGGCTGGAGTGCAGTGGTGCAACCACAGCTCGCTGTAGCCCCAAACTCCCAGGCTCAAGTGATCCTCCTACCTCAGCGTCCTGAAAGCTGGAACCACAGGCATGTGCCACACCACACTCGGCTAATTTTTTATTTTTTTGTAGAGACGGGGTCTCCCTATGTTGCCCAGGCTGGTCTCTCACTCCTGGGCTCAAGTGATCCTCTCACTTCAGCCTCCCAAAGTGCTGGGATTTCAGGCACAAGCCACAGTGCCCGGGCATGAACTCTTCTAAGTATCTCTTCATGCATATATTAGAGTTTCCCTAGGGCATAGCCCTAGAAAAGGAATTACTGGAGCCCTTTCTTTTTAAACCCTGTTTTCCTTTTAAAAACCTGTTTTTTGTTTGTTTGTTTGAGATGGAGTCTCGTTTCGTCATCAGGCTGGAGTGCAGTGGCACAACTTCAGCTCACTGCAACCTCCGCCTCCCAGGTTCAAGCAATTCTCCTGCCTCAGTCTCCCAAGTAGCTGGGACTACAGGCACGTGCCACCACACCCAGCTAATTTTTTGTGTTTTTAGTAGAGATGGGATTTCACCGTGTTAGCCAGGATAGTCTCGATCTCCTGACCTCGTGATCCGCCCACCTCGGCCTCCCAAAGTGCTGGGATTACAGGATTAAGTCACCGCGCCTGGCCTAAAACCTATTTTAATAATCGTATTACAACATAGGACTATTCCTATAGTTACTAAAAGGCTCTAGTTGGAGACAACCTTAAGATACTCTCTGTGGAAAAAGATTAGATTTTGTTTTAAATTCTGTTTTACTTTCAAGCCACCACAGAGTACCTAATTAGTAAAGACATTTGGAGTAAAAAGCACCACTGCACACTTCATTCATGAAAAATTACCTGTGCAATATTTTTAGAAGACATAATTGCCTGATTATAGAACAAACGGCCAAAGTGGTCTCGATCTGCAAACACATCAGCTTGTCGAGGTAAGTATGCTCCTCCCGAATCAGCTGAAGACAAGGAAAATGAGAAAAATAAGTATCTCTATGAACAAAATGTGCTACACAGAGGGAAACTTGTATCACTGACAGCATCGGTTCTTAGTCACATTCACAAAAAACTTGCCCTGTCTTTCTGAACTATTATAGAGCCTTGTTCTCCAAATCCCCAATGCAGCCAAAAGGATTCACTGCCCCAAACCCATTAGGCTTTCCTACCTCTGTGCAAAATTCTCCTTGAAATATTTAGAACATTCTCTCCTTTGAGGACCAGCTAAAGCCCCAGAAACATCATAAATTCTTGAAGAGTTAAGGTGGAAAAGTCTCTTTCCTTCTTCTAAACCAATACAAAAACCATCTACAGAATTCATATAACAATTTATACATATTGCCTTCTGATACTGTTTTTATTGCAGGTTGGAGTGGTGGGTACGTATGTCAGCTGCGTTTAAAGCAGAGCTCATTACTTCATAGCTGTGTGATTACAGGTGTGTTTCCTAGCCATCCTATGCCTCAGTTTCCTTACCCATGAAATGAAGATAACAAAAGGAGCCATATCATATATTAGGACGACTTGAAAAATCTATAGAAAGCACTTTGTTCAGAATCTGCAACCATTAAGTCTTTTGTTGGTTGCAGATTATATGCTGTGTCCAATTCATTATGAGCTCGCTGAAGACAGAGACAACAAAATCCTCCTCACTGTATCCCCTATAATGACCGGCACAGCAACTGCAAGCAGCTGGGCCTCATTTGCTATTTTCTCTATGGGCAGAGCAGTTCGTATTGTGGGTTAACCAGGTAAATTCAATTTCACAGAACAAACAAAAACAAAAAATACCTCTACACCAGTACCCGTTCAAATACCTGCATAAATGACCAATATATGTTGGAATTTTACCAGACTAACCCAATATCCAGGAAAGGCCCCTTTTAAACTGCTTTGCTTTCAGGTTCTTTGATTTAAATGTATTCTAATTTCAAATATAAGTTTACTTTCATTGGAAATTAAATTTACTTTAAATTCCATCTGCTCAAATTATATAATACTTGAACATTTAACACAGTACCTGGCACTCAAGAGATCTATAAATATTGGCTATTTTTTTTTCATAGTTTGAATCCATAAGGTTAAAAGAAAACAGAATCTAGAGAACAAAACTTTTAAAAAACCACACAACGTGTAGAGAAAAAAACTGGCATGCATCAAAATGTCTATTATGCACTAGCACTATGAGCAGTTCCTGGTTACTTTCCCCCAGAGTTTTCAGCAAAGAACTTGTGTTTCCTTTATAATTATGGGAGAAATCAACACATTTTTAAAATACCCATCCCAAATGTAATACATACAGCCTTCCCAAGTATCTTGCATTTTACCAGCTAATAATAGTGTATTTCACCACTCTTGTGACTTGCCTAAGTAGATGCAGGGGAGCCTGTTTTGCATGGCAATTTCTTGTGCCCGTAATTGTTTTTTCACAGTCACTGGGTAGTAGGTACCTCCTTTGACAGTGGCATCATTGGCAATAATCATGCATTCTACTCTAAAAGGCAGAAATTTAATTGGAGAGAGAATTTAAGAGATTTATTCAAAACTAATTACACTTATTACAAGATACCCCAATACGACCTTCAACTTCTAGTACACATTACTATTAACATCCATTAGCAGGCAACAGTCTTAGGACATAAATGCAAGCTTTAATCACAGTTCACATATTCATTTATATAATACAAAATGATTACTTTTAACAAGTTTATAAACTCATACTTGGTTTTTGAAGAGTCATCGGTCCTAGATTAGTAATGAAAAACTAACAACCTAAGCCATGTGTCATAATGGTTCTTTGAATGAAAGGGTCCTAACAAGATGATAACAATGAAAAAAAAAAAAATCCAAGTCTCAAGGGAAAAGAATTTCCTCATAATAAGCCTTCAAAATCTCCTTTTAGAAGGGTATTTTGCAAAAATGAAAACTGACCTATAGTACTAAGATTTATTTTTTGTATTTTTGTTCTTCAACATTACAGCCCCATGGTTTTCTACAAAACTAAAAGTAGTCTAAAATATAACGTTTATCTTGCGTGAAGTCAGAATGAATGCAAACTTTAAACTAATATACTAAAAACACATGAAAGGTGTACTGAGTCATCAACAGTGCCCTTTCTCACCATAACCAGTCTACTGGGTATGAGTCACAAAGAGCAGGGCGGTCGACAACAACGGCTGGTTGGGGAAACTGCACAGCACTGGCATGAAACCTTAAGGTCAGAGGTACCCTTGAAATCTGAGATGACAACAGTGTGCTCTTTACAAAATTCAATTTTCTTTATGTTTATGATGTTTGTGTTACCTCACTTTATGCTGCCTACAACTCTAAAGAGTGAGTCATTAAATCCCCACTGAAAATAGAGAACGGCAACTGAACACCCAGCACACGGTAGTGTTGGGCTTCTCATACTAGGATATGTGGCCAGCAGGGCTCACCACAAGACAGAGAGGACTCTTCTTTGAGTGTCAATTTTATTCCCTAGGTCATATAAAACCTTTTTCTGCACTGCAATGAACAATTTTACAGAGTAGAATGCAAACTTTTAATGATTTAACATTAAACGAACTAGACCTCAAAGGAAATGTAGGCTTCTCATAGGTTGCTGGGCTATAACCTCACACTCCAGAGTGTGTGCTCACACTTCCTACCACCGGGGGTGCTACGGTAGAAAGTTTAAGAAGCTCTGGTACTGGAAAGAGGCCAGGCTGTGAAGTCAAAGTGAGACTGAAATTCTGGCTCCGCCAACTTGCTAGATATGTGACCATGGACAAGGGACATAGCCATATCTGCTTGTCTATTAAAGGTCACAGACCTGTTACAGAATGAGAAATCAAATTGGCCCACAAAATACTAGATTGCATATCTATTGGTTTTGCCTACCCAGCATCTATTATTTTGGCAACAAAACTAAACTTTCTTTCAGAAACTGCCTCTTATCTTTAATCCAGGTGGGTCAAGTAGGACTGACCCCAGAGCCCACCTTAAAGGGGGGCACAGGGACCAGGTCTTTCTACCCAGAGTTCCCACTGAGGTTCGGCAAAGGGACAGGGTCTAAGCCTAAGCGGATCTTGCCTTCCACTGCAGCTGCTAAACTTATAGAATATAAACCAGGATCTGCCTATGACCATCGCTGCCTCTGGATTTAGGGAGGCTGCCTAGAAACAAAGCCAACATACAGCAAGTCAGGGTCAGGAGCAGAAAACAGCCTGGGACCTAATAATACCTAAGACCATTTGAGCTCCCAGATCCAGCCATGCCCAGACTCTACCAGATAAGAGAAACAATAGTCATTTGTCAGAGAAAGAGTAGTGATGATATAAACCATTCAACAACCATTTTCATGTAAAAAAGTTCAATTTGAACTATAATGAAGGCCAGGGCAGTGGCTCATGTTTGTAATCCCAGCACTTTGGGAGGCCGAGGCAGGAAGATCACTTGATGCCAGGAGTTTGAGGCTATAGTAAGCTATGATCATGCCACTGCACTCCAGCCTGAGCAAGAGAGTAAGACCCCAACTCAAAAAAAAAAAAAATTATAATGATGTGCTAGCCTACATTCAACATCATTTGAGCCCAGAAGTTCAAGATTAGCCAAGGCAACAGAGCAAGACACCGTCTCTAAAAAAAAAAACAAAAAAGGAAAAAAGAAAGAATCTATAATTAAGTGCTACTTTATACCTATTAAATGACTGAATTTTTTTCAGCCATAATATCTAATACTAGAGCATCTCTAGTGAAAAGATAAAGACTGGTCTCCTTCCATGATCTTGTCTCCATGGAAAGAAATCTTTTTTATTTTTTTTTTGAGATGGAGTCTTGCTCTGTCACCAGGCTGGAGTGCAGTGGCTTGATCTCAGCTCACTGCAACCTCCACCTCCCAGGTTCAAGCGATTCTCCTGCCTCAGCCTCCCGAGTAGCTGGGACTACAGGTGTGTGCCACTATGCTGGCTTATTTTTTTATTTTTAGTACAGACAGGGTTTCACCATGTTGGCCAGCCTGATCTCAAACTCCTGACCTCAGGTAATCTACCCACCTCGGCCTCCCAAACTGCTGGGATTACAGGCGTAAGCCACCATGCCCAGCCAGTCCTACATAATATAAATAGCATATAAATCGCATGCTAATATGCAAAGTGAGTGCTGGATGCCTGTGCCTCATCAAAGTCTTCTTCTTAACCCACATTATGAAGCACAGGTAGAATACTCACCCTGATACTCTTCCAATGCCTGTAATAATGCCACCTCCGGGCACCTCCTCATTGTCATATAACTGGTAACCTGCAAACTGGGATAATTCCAGAAATGGAGACCTAAAGGGAAGAAAGGATGTTGTTTGAATTAATGTCATTAAAAACTACACATTTAAACAGTTACACATGGAAAACGAAAAGATTTTTCCTCAATGGGACAATGTTTCAAATACACATGTTGTACATAAAATCCATTTTTAAAAATCTAAAATGGGTGTGGTAGCTCAAGTCTGTAATCCCAGTTACTCAGGAGGCTGAGAGAAGAGGATTGTTTGAGGCCAGGAGTTGGAGGCCAGCCAGGACAACATAGTGAGACCCCATCTCTTTTTTTTTTGAGATGGAGTCTCGCCCTGTCACCCAGGCTGGAGTGCAGTGGCGCGATCTCAGCTCACTACAACCTCCACCTCCTGGGTTCAAGAGATTCTCCAGCCTTAGCCTCCCAAGTAGCTGGGATTACAGGCACGCGCCACCACGACCAGCTAATTTTTTGTATTTTTAGTAGAGACGGGGTTTCACCATGTTGGCCAGGCTGGTCTCAAACTCCTTACCTGAAAGTGATCTGCCCACCTCGGCCTCACAAAGTGCTGGGATTACAGGCGTGACCCACCGTGCCCAGCTGAGACCCCATCTCTTAAAAATTTTTGGAGGTAGGTGGGGTGGCTCATGCCTGTAATCCCAACACTTTGTGGGGCTCTTGTGGGTGCACTGCTTGAGCCCAGGAGGTCAAGGCTGCAGTGAGCTGTGATTGTGCTACTGCACTCCAGCCTGGGCAATGGAATGAGACCCTGTCTCCAAAAACAAATAAACGGCCAGGCACGGTGGCTCATGCCTATAATCTCAGCACTTTGGGAGGCCGAGAGAGGTGGATCACCTGAGGTCAGGAGTTTGAGACCAGCCTGGATAACATGGTGAAACCCCGTCTCTACTAAAATAAAATAAAATAAAAATAAAACTAAAATAAAATAAATTAGCCAGGCATGTTGGCACCTGCCTATAATCCCAGCTACTCGGGAGGCTGAGGTAGGACAATCACCAGAATCCAGAAGGCAGAAGGCAGAGGTTTTAGTGAGCCGAGATGGCACCACTGCACTCCAGCCCGGGCAACAGAGCAAGACTCCATCTCAAAAAATTAATTAATTAATTAATTAATTAATAAAAATAAAAATCCTTTCCAAGTGCCAGGCTCTCTTCTAAGGGCTTTAGAAACACTCACTTACAGCATGGCATGGTGGCTCATGCCTGTAATCCCGGCACTTTGGGAGGCTGAGGCAGGCAGATCACGAGGTCAAGAGATTGAGACCATCCTGGTCAACATGGTGAAACCCCATCCCTACTAAAAATACAAAAATTAGCTGGGCATGGTGGTGCGCACCTGTAATCCAGCTACTTGGGAGGCTGAGGCAGGAGAATTGCTTGAACCCAGGAGGTGGAGGTTGCAGTGAACCAAGATCGTGACACTGCACTCCAGCCTGGCGACAGAGTGAGCCTCCGTCTCAAAAAAAAAAAAAAAAAAAAAAAAAAAACTCACTCATGTCCTCCTTAGAACCACCTTCTGAGATGGATACTATTGTGACCCTGGTTTACTGATGAGGAAACTGAAACACACAGAGATCAAGTCACTTGTCTAAGGTTACACAGTGAGTAAGTGGCAGAGCCAGGAGCTTCATAAGCAATCTTGCTCCAGGGGCCAGGCTCTTAACCACTAGTCTGCCTCTCACTTACTTAAATGGTCAAGATACATTAGGAGGGAAAAAAGAGAGTTGGTTACAAAACAGCAAATTTAGCATGATTTCATTTTGTTTTGAAAATGTAGGTGTCTGGTATATATATGCATACAAATAGCCTGGAAGGATAATATACTAGGTGTTAACAGTGCTGTCTCCAGGTTGGATGTGTGTGTACATGTCAGGAGAAAAAACACTTTGGGGCCGGGCGCGGTGGCTCAAGCCTGTAATCCCAGCACTTTGGGAGGCCGAGACGGGCGGATCACGAGGTCAGGAGATCGAGACCATCCTG
>NW_016809835.1:1752752-1771171 GCF_001698545.2 Rhinopithecus bieti | reverse complement strand
AAAAAAAAAAAAAAGGAAAACACTTTGGGAGTTTTCACTTACCCCTTTCTCTCCCTTGTACCCCATATCCAATCCTTCAGGAAATCCTGTTCGGTTGGCTCTGTCTTCACAATACATCCAGAACCCTGCACTCCTACCACCACCACTACCACCACCCTAGGCCGAGTCCCTCTCACGTCTCCCTCAAATCCCTGCAATCGCCCTCTAACTGGTCACAGGGCTTCCACCCTTGCTGCTCCGTCTACTCACAACACAGCAGCCAGAATCACTCTTTTAAGCTATGTCAGATCATAATCATCTCCTGTTCAAAACCCTACAATAGTTCCCCATTTCCCCCATGGTGAAAACCAAAACCTTTACGATAACCCACAAGGCCATACAAGATCCGACCCATCTCCTACTCCTCTCCCCTCCCTCCCTCCACCACAGCCACCCCAGCATTCTGGCTACCCCTTGAGCATACCAGCATTATCTGGCACACTCCCACCTCAGGGCCTTTGCACTGGCCGTTCCCTCTGCCTGAAATACTCTTTCCCCAGAGAGTTACAAGGCTCTCTCTCTCTCTTCCTCCTTCAAATCTTTGCTCAGACATCACCTTCTCAATGAGGCCTACCTTGGCACCACCCCTTAAAACTGCAACTTGCCCCTTATCTTCCTCTCCTTTACTCTGGGCTACCTTTTCTTTTTCTCACAATATTTATCACTTACTAACACACTACAGAAGTTACAGTCTTTACAGCTGTTTTCTGTCTCCCTTTGCTATGATGCAAACTCCAGTAGGGCAAAGATCTGCATCTGTTTTGGTCACTGATATATCACTAGTACCTGACACATAGTCGGCTCTCAATAAACACATCAACACCTAGTGCTTGACACATAGTAGGCTCTCAATAAACACATGTTCCTGAATCTTACGATAAGAACTAGAATTCAAAATAACTGATTTACAAGACTGTCTAATAAAGTACCATAGAACAGAGAACACTCTGAGTCAGTACTTGGCTATGTACACACCCTGGGTCTATGAGACTGTCAATTCTTTCTCTGGGCAATAGTTTTCCTCTTGATATGTGAAGTGCTCGGGCTTTCTCACCACCACCTATGATAAAAACATGATTAGATTAGATTAGATTGACATGATAAAAAGGTCTCAACTTAATGCCAGAGAAATGTAATACTTAATCCAAAATATAGCACTTTTTAAAAGTTCAACATATCCTCTGAGAAAAGGCTAATCATTCACTCAACTCACAAGTTGCCAATTTTCTGAAGTAATTATAAAAACTGGTATTAAAAAAAAAAATCAATCTATCCCTGATTGTAGAGTATATACTAGAGTCTATGTTCTGAATTCACTAGTAGTTAAATTACAAAGTATTTTCTCCACATCTCACATATTGCAAATATTGCCTCATCTCCGCCACATTTATTACATACATGCTATGATAGATCTGGAAAATTCCTATCTTCATTTGTACCAGGTAAAAATATAATTTTAGAGATTACTTCCATGATAAGTGCGGTAAATTTACCTAAAGAAGACATTAGTGATCTGTAACTTTTTAGGCTTGCAACCGGGCGAGTTGAATACTTTAGCAATTTAAAAGTCCCCTTACTTGACTCAGAGTTTGCCTTCAGTGCTTTTCAACATTGCTCACATCATGACAGACAAAGCAAATTATAACTGAAGAGCCCACTGGGGTATTCTTGGGAATATCTATAACCCATTCTTGGCAAACCAAGGTAATGGAGCAAGAACAGAAGTATCAAATTGTACCTTTAATAATGAAAATTCGTTTATTTTATTGGTGCCCAAGAATTTCATCTTAATATAGTCTTTGTCTAATGAAATGTTCAGCTATTTCAGAAAGTTATTTCTTTGTTTATTTAGGCAAGAAAATAATTTCAAACAACCTGCCACGTAGGATTTTTTTTTTTCTTTTTTTTTTTTTGAGACAAAATTTACTCTGTCATCCAGGCTGGAGTGCTGTGGTGCCATCATGACTCACCACAGCTTTGAACTCCTAAACTCAAGTGATCCTCTCACCTCAGGCTTCCCAGCAGCTAGGACTACAGGCATGTAGTCCCAGCTAAATTTTTGTGATGAGGTCTCACTATGTTGCCCAGGCTGGTTTCAAACACCTGGTCTCATGCAATTCTCCTGCCTTGACCTCCCAAAGTGCTGGGATTACAGGGATGAGCCACTGCACACAGCCTTTCTTTGTTTTGACACAGGGTCTTGCTTGGTCATCGAGGCTGGAATGCAGTGGCGTGGTCACAGCTCACTGTAACCTCAAGATCAGACTCAAGCAGCCTTTCTGCCTCAGCCTCCCAAAGTGTTAGGATTATAAGTGTGGGCCACCACACCCGGCTATGACCTTATTTTTCAAACCTGGACTCTGCTATACCCGAAAGGAATTTTTTCTTCCCTGAAGAGATACATAGCATATTTTTAAGATTAAATCTGCCTTTAGGTTGCCAAGAAAATTGTATCACATGTCTAATATTTTAAAATGAAAATACTTCTGGGAGGGAAAGACAGACTTCTGTATAAGATAGTGTGAGTTAAGCCAAATTGCTTTTCTCTTTTCTCCAACTACTGGCTGAGTCCCTGCTGAGGTGTGTTGAGGGGAGGGGGAGGGAGGGACAAAGAGGTTACACAGGGTCAAGGAAGCTTTAGGGAATTATATGTTCATTATTTTGATTGCCCAGATGGTTTCATGGGTGTATACACATGTCAAAATTCATCAAAGTGCACACTTTAAATAACAGTTTACTGTATGTCAATTATATGTCAATAACCCTGTTTAACTGGTAGACAAAATTATTTGTACACAAAACTCCCACAACGTGCTTTTTACTCACATAACAAACCTGCAAATGTATCCCCAAACCTAAAATAAAAGTTGGAAAGAAAAACAAAATACATATTAAAGGAAAAATGACCTAAGGCACTGCAAGGAAATCCAGATCTGGGTGAAGGTCTTTGGAGAATCAGCGAAAGTGCCCGCTAAGGGGCGAGCTGGAGAAGGGGAGAAGAGGAGGGTAGGGGTGACAGAGAGGTGTGATAAGACACACTGAAAAAAAAAAAAAGACTTAACGCTGGGCGCGATGGGTCATGCCTGTAATCCCAGCACTTTGGGAGGCCGAGGTAGGCAGATCACTTGAGGTCAGGAGTTTGAGACCAGCCTGGACAACATGGTGAAACCCCATCCTATTAAAACTATGAAAAATTAGCCAGGTTGTGGTGGTGCATGCCTGTAGTCCCAGCTACTTGGGAGGCTGAGGCAAGAGAATCAGTTGAACCCGGGAGGCCAAGGTTGTAGTGAGCCAAGATCATGCCATTACACTCCAGCCTTAGCGACAGAGCAAGACTCCATCTCAGTAAAAAAAAAAAAAAAAAAAAAGGCTTAAGACAACATCATTCTTTAGCAATTCTGCCTAGAGTGGGGCCTTACAATTTGGAGCGGCTGGTGAATTCTGGTTTTATTAGGAAGAACCAGAAAGAGGGCTATTCCTGATGCAGGCTCACAGAGCACATAATTAAGCTACCCTGACATTTAATTCTTGGCAAAACTGTGAAGGCCAAGTTTGTCCTTTCCCCCTTCTCCCTACCTCCTTCCCCAGGGAGTCCGGCTCAGTCCTCTACCCTCCTGTGGCCACCAGCCTTCACCAAGGTTCCTCAGCACTCACTATCCCCAGCAGGCACCCAATGCCACAGGACTCCTCACCCTTCCATTGAGTCAAACCCACCATCTTTTTTTTTTTTTTTTTTGAGACAGAGTTTTGCTCCGTCACCCAGGCTGGAGTGCAATGGCACCATCTTGGCTCACTGCAAACTCCGCCTCCCAGGTTCAAACAATTCTCCTGCCTCAGCCTCCTGAGTAGCTGGGATTACAAGCATGTACCACCACACAGGCTAATTTTGTATTTCTAGTAGAGACAGGGTTTCACCATGTTGGTCAGGCTGGTCTCGAACTCCTGACCTCATGTTATCCGCCTGCCTCGGCCTCCCAAAGTGCTGGGATTACAGGCGTGAGCCACCATGCCTGGCCCCAAAACCCACCACCTTAATGTCTAAGGGGGATAGTGGGTTCACCAAATCAAACTCTCAAAATGGACATAACGATTGAGTTATCGCCCCTAACAAAACACATTTTCATTTCAGCAAGAGCTTGAATTCTTTTTCTGGAGACAACACCTTAATCTAAAATGGCTTCAAAAGTATGAATTCCACAGCTGCGTACGGGGCACATGTATAGTCTCAGCTACTTGAGAGGCTGAGGCAAGAAGATCACTTGAGCTCCCGACTTCGAGTCCAGCCAGAGCAACAGACTGAGGAGACCTTGTCTCTAAATAAACAAGTAAATAAACAATTCTAGACCATACTTTCCAAATCCAGTCTTCTTCACTATTTTCATACTCCTGAGATCTAGTATTTAAACTACTCCACTCTAAATGTACAATTTTACATTAAAAGTATTATATATTAAGTATTATATACTTATTGATAAAAGTTATCTGAAACAGTCAATCAAATATGAAGAATTCTTTCCATCTGAGATTCAGCACTTAGGGAAGAAATATTAAACACCTACTAAGAAATCACTGGCCAGGTGTGGTGGCTCACACCTGTAATCCCAGCACTTTGGGAGGCCAAGACGGGAGGATCGCTTGAGCCAGGGGTTTGAGGCCAGCCTGGCAATAGAGCAAGAACTCATCTCTTAAAAAAATAATAATAATAAAAATTAAAAATTAATTATTTATTCATTAAATTTATGAATTTAAATCTTTAACTCCCCCCCCCCCAACAAGTGGTAGTATTCTATGAAGAGAAACTGGCCAAGTAATACAAAAAATAAAATTAAATGCCTGCATACCAACAAATGCATAGTCTTAAGAGTCAGAAGCTCAGCCAGGAGTAGTGGCTCACGTCTATAATTGTAGCAATTTGGGAGGCCAAGGCAGATGGATTACTTGACATCAGGAGTTCCAGACCAGCCTGGCCAACATGGTGAAACCTTGTCTCTATTTTAAAAATACAAAAATTAGACGGGCATGGTGGCAGGCACCTGTAATCCCAACTACTTGGGAGGCCGAGGCAGAAGAATTGCTTGAACCCAGGATGCGGAGGTTGCAGTAAGCTGAGATGGCACCACTGCACTCCAGCCTGGGCAACGGAGCAAGACTCCATCTCAAAAAAAAAAAGGCAAAAGTTTAATTCCAGTCGTTTTTCCCAAAACCAATAACTATTTTAGGACATCTTAAGTAAAGGCACAAACTGAGGAATAAATGCTGTGTTTACCTAGTTTTATATGCTCCACTCGTTCATGGAGCTGATTTACTAGTGCTTTCATCTGCTCGTAGTTCTCCTAAAACAGAAATAGAGGAGAGGGGAGACAGAAATATTAGAAAGCAATTCCTTTTGACCAAAATAAAGGTAAAAAAAAAAAAAAAAACACACAGTGGTCTGTGCCAAGTCTGTGCGGCCACCACACTGGGCCACCCCTATCCGTGGCAGCCACACTGGGCCACTGGATCGTATGGAAAAGATTCACCCCTGCCTGTCTTGTTCAAGCTCTTCTTCACCACCCCACTTGTCCATCTCTCCAAATATTACCCCTCTGTAAGCCTAATTCATGTTTTATCTCATCTTCAACTCTACTTCTGGCCACTCCTACTCAGTTTAACATCTTTCTTCCTTAAACACCTTCTGAACTTAAATTGATCTCTATTTGTTTTCCTATTTTAAGGAATATAAGCTTTTTGAAGGTTAGAATACCATCTTATTTTTCCTGTCCTGTCAGTCACTATCTGAGATTCCAACCAATGCTTGCTTACTGACAAAGTACATTTGTAAAAACAAATCCCAGAGGGAAACAAAGGATCCTATTTTATTTTAATTTTGTATTTTTATTTTTGGGGGCAGAGTCTCACTCTGTTGCCCAGGCTGGAGTGCAATGGTGCAATCTTGGCTCACTGCAACCTCCACCTCCTGAGATCAAGCAATTCTCCTGCCTGAGCCTCCTAAGTAGCTGGGACTACAGGTGTGTGCCACCACGCCCAGCTAATTATTATATTTTTAATAGAGACCGAGTTTCACTATGTTGGCCAGGCTGATCTTGAACTCCTGACCTCAAGTGATTCGCCCACCTCGGCCTCCCAAAGTGCTGGGATTACAGGTGTGAGCCACCACACCTGGCCAGGGATCCTATTTTGTGTTTTAAAAAGAATAGGTTGGATGTGGTGGCTCACACCTGTAATCCCAGAGCTTTGGGAGGCAGAGGCAGGAGCATCACTTAAGCCCAGGAGTTCGAGACCAGCCTGAGTGACACAGGGAGACTTCCATCTCTACAAAAGAATAAAATAAAATAATAAAATTTAAAATTATCTAGGCATGGTGGTGTGTCCCAGCGACTTGGCCAACTGAGGTGGAAGGATCTCTTGAGCCCAGGCGTTTGAAACTACAGTGAACTAGGATCGTGCCATTGTACTCCAGCCTGGGTGACAGAGTAAGACTGTTTCAAATAAATAAATAAATTATTAAAAAAGAACAAACTCGGCCAGCCGTGGTGGCTCACACCTGTAATCTCAACACTTTAGAAGGCCGAGGCAGGCAGATTACCTAAAGTCCGGAGTTCGAGACCAGCCTGACCAACATGGAGAAAACCCATCTCTACTAAAAATACAAAATTAGCTGGGCGTGGTGGCACATGCCTGTAATCCCAGCTACTCGGGAGGCTGAGACAAGAGAATCACTTGAACCCGGGAGGCGGAGGTTGCGGTGAGCCAAGATCATGCCATCGCACTCCAGCCTGGGCAACGAGCGAAACTCCATCTCAAAAAAAAAAAAAAAGAACAAAACTCTATGCTGGTATGTATTCAGAAATTTTCTAGGTACTACATAAGGAAATATTGACAGTGAGAAGTAGAGAAGAGGTAGAGGGACTAACTTTTAACCTTTCTGTATTTTTAAATTTTCTTTGGTTAGCATATTACTTTCGAACAATACTTCACTAGCTAATTACCTTTGAAATTCAGACTTTGGCCCACTAATAAATTTTGCTCCCCATGTATTAGCATCTCTAGTTATTTAGTTCCTTCTATTTGACAGAACACTAAGCAACTTCCTAACTGTTCAAACTTAGATGAATATTCAGTCTACAGTATATCTCCATTATTTCCTATTTTCTACAGCTCCAAGAGCTCTGGGGGTCATGATTTCTGCTACATTCTCTTGCTCTGCAAAATCCAGAAAATAAAAAACAAAGAAGTAGCACAGTATTAGGGAAAGAACCAGTTGGAGCTAACACATATATACAGAAATTGTCATCCCACAACAGCAGAAAAAAGTAACTTTTCTCAAGTGCACAGGGAACATTCTCCAAGAAAAACTACATGTCATGCCACAAAACAAATTTTAATACATTTTAAAAGATTCAAATCACACAAAGTATTCTTTTTTTTGTTGGTTTTTTTGTTTGTTTGTTGTTTTGTTTTGAGACGGAATCTGGCTCTGTCATCCAGGCTGGAGTGCAGTAGCACAGTCTCAGCTCACTGCAACCTCCGCCTCCCGGTTTCAAGCGACTCTCCTGACTCACCCTCCCAAGTAGCTGGGATTACAGGTGTGCGCCACCACACTCAGCTAATTTTTTTTTATTTTTTAGTGGAGACAGGGTTTCATCATGTTGGCCAGGCTGGTCTAGAACTCCTGACCTCAAGCGATCCACCAGCCTCAGCCTTCCAAAGCGTTAGGATTACAGGCGTGAGCCACCACGCCTGGCCCAAAGTATCCTTTCAATTGCAATGGAATGAAACTAGAAATCAATGGCAGAAGGATGACTGGAAAATTCACAAATATATGGAAATTAAACAACGTACTCTTACACAACCAGTGGGTCAAAGAAAAGCAGTCACCCACTGAAGCTGACATTTGCCTCTACAGACTGGGCAACATCTGTGCCAGGCTCAGCCCATCAGACTTAAATCACAGAAGAGCCAGTACTGGCTACAGTTCACCTCCCAGGCAATCCTTTGTCAACCAACCTAGCCTCCTTAGGATGAGGCTCTCTACAAGAGGCAGCGTAGTTTAGTGGCAAAACTAAGTTCAACTTTTAGTTTCCCTACTTACTAATACTAACATTTGGCAAATCTTGATCTCTCAGGGCCCCAAGTTTGTGTGTTTGTGTGTGTGTGTGTGTGTATAATCACCTACGAAACAACAGTTTCTACAACCTAGTGATTTTCTTGTGAAGCTGAGCAACCACAGAGGTTAGTGCCTGACAGTCATAATGAATTGGAGCCGAGCCACTGACAAGTCCCCACCCCATCTTTTCAACCATAGAACCCACTAAGGTAGAACTGGGTGAGTGAGAAGCATTATAGAGCAACAGTTAAGACCCTGGACTCTTTGGGAGGCCGAGACGGGCGGATCACGAGGTCAGGAGATCGAGACCATCCTGGCTAACACGGTGAAACTCCGTCTCTACTGAAAAATACAAAAAACTAGCCAGGCGAGGTGGCGGGCGCCTGTATTCCCAGCTACTCCGGAGGCTGAGGCAGGAGAATGGCGTAAACCCGGGAGGCAGAGCTTGCAGTGAGCTGAGATCCGGCCACTGCACTCCAGCCCGGGCGAGAGCGAGACTCCGTCTCAAAAAAAAAAAAAAAAAAAAGACCCTGGACTCAAGAGTTATGAACCAGACCACCTGGCTTCAAATTCAGGCTCTGTGTTATCTCAGACAAATTACTTGGACGCTATATACCACAGTTTTCCCATCTATAAAACAGAAATAACAATTGTACCTACTACACAGGATCATTATGATAAACAGATGAGTAAAACCATATAAAGCTTTTAGAAAAATGATGGGAACACTATAACATTTCTGCCATTATTATTACTTATTATAGTTGCTGTTATTTGTAATCAGGAAACACAGCTAAACTGGATCATTCATCCCATTCTCCCCCACCCTCATGGACTTGCTTTGTCTAATATGAGCAATCACATGCCAGCAAGAACTTTAAATCCAATTTGTGTTCAGCCTCTTGCTCCTGTGCCTTCGGCCATGAGAAGGGCATGTTTAATTCAGGGCTGCTCTTCAGCCTCAGTCCAGGAATGGGAAGACACGTGGAGCAGACCTGAACCTGCCCTGCAGTGGAACAGTCACAGCAGCAGCTAACTAACCAAAGGCCACCAACACCAGTGAGAGATTAAGAAACAAAACAAAAACAAGTGAGAGACTAATATTTGCTGTTGTGAGCTACTGAGATTTTTTGATTGTTTGTTACAAAGTGCAACCTAGCAAAACGTGAGTCATACAAAACCCATCACCAAAGCCTTCTTTGTATTAATGGCAGTTCCACCTACCTAAGTATTCTGCTCAGTTGGAAAACTCCGAAGTCATCCATTTTCCCCTTCCACTCAGTTATTAACTCTACAGTCTTTGCTCCTCAGGTATCTATGCCCCCCTCCTACATACAACTCTAACTTTGACTCCTTCATCTCAAGACTCAACTCTCTACTGTCACCCAGGTCTAGTCCTTTCCCTACATCAATCCATCCTCCACATTGCCACCACACTGATGATTCTACCATATCCATAGGATCATGCCACTTATCTACTTAAATATTTTAATGGACAACCTGCAAAATGGAATCTAAATGTGGCTTTTGCATGCAAGATCCTCCTCTATCTGGCCCCATAATCAATCAATCCCATCACCAGACACTGTTCAATGAATTCCATGCCCTAGACATGGAATTCAAGTCCTCACACCAGATATACTTTCATAACTCAGTACCTATGTTCTCGTAACTCTCTTGGTTTGTACAGTCTTGCCTTCCATCCTGCACCCTGAACTTGGCCAGCTCTTATCCAAGATTCATCTCACCTGTTACTTCCTATCTGTAGCTTTCTGTAACCACCTTCGCAAGCTTTAGACAACCCTTCTCACACTGTACCACAGTTACCTGTTTTCTTATCCATATTCCCTACAAAATTGTTAGTTTCATTCCTACACATCTATACTAAATATCTAAAATAGTGCCTGGACCACAATAACCACTTAATAATTCTGAATTAAACATTCTGTCCTCACAAATAATTGTGTGTTGTTTACACTATTTAGATGTTATCTGTCTAGGCTTAGGAATCGTGGGAACAGAATGAAATTTTCCAGCTCTGATATTTCACGAGTTTTGAGTTCTTTGGCCTTATATTGGATGCCTCCTAATTCCAAGAAAAGTCACTCAAAGATACTGTGGGATATTTTCTACTAACATAACCAACTTTTTTTTTTTTTTGAGACAGAGTTTCGCTCTTGTTGCCCAGGCTGGAGTGCAATGGCACAATCTCAGCTTACTGAAACCTCCGCCTCCCGAGTTCAGGCAATTCTGCCTCAGCCTCCCAAGTAGCTGGGATTACAGGCACGCGCCACCACGCCCAGCTAGTTTTTGTATTTTTAGTAAAGACTGGGTTTCACCACGTTGGCCAGGCTGGTCTCGAACTCCTGACCTCAGGTAATCCACCAGCCAGGGCCTCCCAAAGTGCTGGGATTACAGGCGTGAACCACCGGGCCCGTCCATCATAACCAACTTTTAAACCCAAATTTAAAAGTTGTAATTTTTTAATTCAGGGCTGTGTGTAATTCAGGGCTGTATGTAAGCACAGCGCCACTCGTTGGGCTGCTCTAGGCTAGTGGTTCCCAAAGCTGGCTGCCCAAAGTCCCCTAAGGACTTCACTAACAACGTAAACACCACGACTCCACCTGAGACCCACAAGGTCCAGAGCAGGCAGCTCAGGCAGCTATTCAACGAGCTTCCCAGGTGACAATTCTAAACCAGGCTTTACGAACCACTGATTTCAAAGACACAAAGTACAGGGCCAGCTCTAAAAGTGAACTAAACTTTCTTTTATCTGTTAGGATTTTCTTCTTTAAACTTCACGCGCGTCACAGAATCGACTGTGGCTCCGGACAAGAGAGCAGCAGTTGTTGAAGCCTGCCCCTCCTCCACTTGCTTCCTAGCCTGGCACCGGCGGCCAGGCCACCGGGGCGCTCAGCCTACCTGGTAGAGGGCGGAGCCCACGTCCGGCTGCGTGCCCAGCGAGGCCACCGAGTCCCCGTGATAGGCGCGCAGCCCAGCGGGAGAAGCGCGGGCACACGGCCGCAGGATTAACCTCAGGGCGGCCCACATGGCGGCGGGCACCGAGAGAGCGAGAAAGCGGCCCTTGCTGGCCGGGAGCCGGCACTTTCCACTGCCGCTTGCCTGGCTGGGACTGCGGCTGGGTTCCGATACCGGCAGCCCCAGAGAAGGCCTCTCTGATTCTCAGGCCTGCCCCCACACGTGCCTAAGCTCGCCGCCCGCGATTGGTCAGGCCGTGCCACGCCCCCTGACTCAGCCAATAAGGAACAGAGCTTCAGCCCCGCGAGGTCGCGTCTAGTCCCCAGCGCAGGAGAGCGGGTCTCCGGGGCGGAGCGACCCTCACGTGGCCATCTGGGTCCCCCGAAGCGGTGTGGGGCTGAAAGAGCTGAGGTTGGGCTTGGATTGGGGTTGTGTTGAAACAGGGATAGATAATATCACGATAGTGACTGTACCTGAGGCTGGAGAATAGGGTCTGGAGGCAGGGAACCTAAGGCTGTCTCACGGTGACTTCCTAGAGCTAAACTCAAAGGAAAACCCTAACTTGCCATGCCTAAGTAACAAAAGCACCAAAGGCAAACCTTTGCAAACCCCCCACCTTTTCCGCAGGGCAGACAGGAAACTGGCTGTTCCGGACAAATCAGACTTACTACTGGTAGAGTCTTCCTTTGCAACTTTGTAACTTAACTCCAGCCTCTGAATGGTTGCTGTCCACAACCAATCAGACTGACTGGGGGTCCAGTCTTCGTTTGCATAGAAGTATAACTTTGTAACTTCACCCTGGCCTCTGATTGCTTGCTTTTTGCAACCAATCAGGTTTGAGGTGAGCATAAAATGGCCAATAGGAAACTTCTAGTAGGTAGGTCTTCTAGTAGGTCCAATCTTCTTGGACCCAAGAAGATCCTGTATCCAGGCCCTTGAGCTCTGCTGCTTCCACTCCCACACTGGAGTGTACTTTCGTTTTCAGTAAATCCCTGCTTTCCTTCTTTCGTTGCCTCGTTCTTTCTTTGCTTTGCTGGGTGTTTTGTCCAATTCTTTGTTCGAAACGCCAAGAACCTGGACAACTTGGCAGTCACAACCCTTTACCAGTGACACACCAACAACATGGGTGAATCGCACCTAACACGTGCTTGCGTACAGCACAACAAGCCTCTTGTCCTTTCGCTGGAGACCTTAAAATTCTTCTGATTATTTTTGCTATGTAGTTATGTTTCTTTATTTTTTACTTTTATTTCATTTTTTTGAGACAGGACCTCACTCTGTCGCCCAGGCTGCCATGCAGTAGCACGATCACAGCTTGCTGAATCCTCGACCTCCCACCTCAGCCTCTCGAGTAGCCGGGACTACAGGTTTGTGCCACCAAGCCTGGCTAATTTTTTATTTTTGTAGGGGTTTCACCATGTTGGCCATGCTGGGTCTTGAACTCCTGGACTCAAGTGATCCGCCCACCACAGCCTCCCACTCTGGGCACTATGTAGTGAAGATTGTGGACATCATAAAAATTAAAACACTCTATACAAAATGCCTTGAACTTAAGGTTTTTCGTTCACATATTTATTGAGCACTTACTACTTCTACTCCATCGGTTGCTTAGCGGGACAGAGTAAAGGGGGAGGATGGGGTAGAGAAAGGGTGCGTCTACACCTGGAGGTAAACTTAGTTTCAGAATTCAAGGTACTTATAAGAAAATAACACAAATGGCCACATGATTTCTTGCTGGAGTGTGTAGGACAGACATTAAAGGAACAGAATGCAATTGGGAAAGGGTTACAGCTGAGCCTTGCAGAAGCATTGAGAGTGGACTGAGCCGTGAACATGGACAGGCTTTGTGCAAATGGAGGAGAGCATCAGCTAAACTGCAAAGGTATGATTTACACTGTGCTTGCCTCCCATGGTCAACAGAAACAAAGGCCAGTAAAAACTGACTTTTCATATGTATCAGGGTACCAGAAGAGAGTGTTTGATATTTTAATTGCCACGCTTTATTTTTCTCTAAATAGTTCTTCAATAATGCAAAGTACAGTCACCACCTGAAGACAGAAAAGACACAACAGGATATGATTCCTTGCTTTCTTTAAAGGTCATACGTGTTTTGGCTGGGTGCAGTGGCTCATGCCTGTAATCCTAGCATTTTGGGAGGCCGAGGCGGGTAGATCACCTGAGGTCAGGAGTTCAAGACCAGCTTGGCCAACATGGTGGAACCCCGTTTCTACTAATAATACAAACATTAGCCGGGCATAGTGGCACGTGCCTGTAATCCCAGCTACCTGGGAGGCTGAGGCAGGAGAATTGCTGGAACCTGAGAGGCAGAGGCTGCAGTGAGACGACATGGCACCACTGCACTCCAGTCTGGGTGACAGAGCAAGACCCTGTCAAAAAAAAAAAAAAAGTCATACATGTTTCTTATTTCTTGTAACTTTTGTCACAAGAAGCTCTTTGGAAATGTATAATGTTCCCAGAACAGCTAAGTAGAAAAATGCAAAAGGTGAAGTGCAAGTGCACAGAAGGCCACAAGCAAAGTCACCTAGCATCTGTTAGTGTCCAGTGTCTCTCTACCCCACTATTGAGATTACAGGGAACATAATCTTTGCCATCTCTGATTTTTTAAAAGAATGTTTTATTGAGGCCAGGAACTTGAAACTAGGCTAGGCAACATAGTGAGCCTATGTCTCTGAAAAATAAAAATAGCCATGCATAAGTGGCATGTGCCTGTAGTCCTAGCCACTTGGAGGGTGAGGTGGGAGAATCAATTGAGTCCAGGAGTTTGAGGCTGCAGTGGGCCATGATCCTGCGAGGTACTTCATCCTGAGTAACAGAGCTACACCCTGTCTCTAAAAAAACAACAAAAATAAAATAAAATAATGTTTTTCTTTTATTTATTTATTTATTTATTTTGAGACAGAATCTCGCTCTGTTGCCCAGGCTGAAGTGCAGTGGTGTGATCTTGGCTCACTGCAAGCTCCGCCTCCCAGGTTCACACCATTCTCCTGCCTCAGCCTCCTGAGTAGCTGGGACTACAGGTGCCCACCACCACGTCTGGCTAATTTTTTGTATTTTTAGTAGAGACGGAGTTTCACCATGTTTGCCAGGCTGGTCTTGAACTCCTGACCTCAAGTGATCCACCTGCGTCAGCCTCCCAAAGTGTTGGGATTTACAGGCATGAGCCACCATGCCCAGCCCAGAGTTTGTGTTATCGCCCAGGCTGGACGTGCAATGGTACGATCTTGGCTCACTGCACTTCTGCCTCCCCGTGTTCAAGTGATCTCCTGCCTCAGCTCACCTGAGCAGCTGGATTACAGGTGCCTGCCACCACTGTCCAGCTAATCTGTATTTTAGTAGAGGATGGGGGTTTCCACCATGTTGGCCAGGTTGGTCCGAACTTCATGACCTCAGATGATCTGCCCACCTCAGCCTCCCAAAGTGCTGGGATTACAGGTGTGAGCCACCACGCCCGGCCAAAATAATGTTTTATGTAATAAAAATAAGAGAATGAATTGAAGAATGTAACCTCCAGGGCTGATCTCTGCAGCCTGTTGTGCTGCCTTTCATCTCACCCTCATTTCCTTCCTATGCATTGCTCATTCACATTGGCTGCCGTCTTCCACATGCTCTCCTTCCTTTATACGCACCGTTCCCTCTGCCCAGGGCATCTTCCTACGACCAAACTTGTCCGTTCCATCTTCTCCACCTGGTGAGCCCATACACATCCTTTAGGACTTGGCTCAGGAATCTCCTCCTCCAGAAGCCCTCCCTGACCCCACCTCATTACCTCTTTCTCCCTTAAATAGGCCTCTATTGTGGCTCGGGTCAGCACTTGTTGTTAGGGCTCATTTAGTTTCTCCAACTTGGGGCCTTGTTAGTGTCATCATCTATGGCCTATGCCAGGCATATTACAGATGCTAAATTTGTTGAATGAATACATAAAAAATAACTGCTCTGGAATCAGAGCAAGGAGACTTTCCAGGACACCTAAGGGAGGGTTATTTAAAGGCCAGGCAAGAAACTGGGAGATCAGGATGGGCAGTTAGACCTGGCAGGCTCTCCTTTGCTATCAAGTCTCTTCTGTAGAAACTTGATGACCTTGCCTGGGATATCACATGGTATTACTTTGGTTGTACTCTATTGAATTCAAGTAGAGGGGACATAGACCCCACCACTCAATGGGAGGACTGTAAAGGCCACTTGTAGAGAAGATGAGAGACATTGTGTGACTATCTTTGCAAAACATGACTGACACTCAGGCACATGCACTTGCGTTTATATATTTATCCTGATCCAACCTTGTATTTGTTTTCCTTGGCATTACAATCCATTTCCGTATTCCCTAACTCTTGCCAATACAAATTGGCAAGAAACTGTCTCTTTCTGGGCCATGTTCAGGGCTTATTGGTTTGCACTGGAATAACTAATAACTTCTGTTTAGATTCAGAGGCAAGGAGGCATGGTAGGATCAGTCCATCACCGGAACTGGCATCAGCTCATAAGGCAAGTGCCCCAGATGAAGTGACTGAGTGACTTTCACACAGGTAAAGGCTGGTTGGGAATGGGGAGTGGATATGAGAGTAGGTTGCCTCTGCCTCTGAGAAAGGCTCAAGGGGATTTGGGCATTTGAGAGTCTGGGTCTTGACCACATCTGCCCAAATGTGTCCATCCTATTTCTCAGCTTTCCATTCCTTCCTGTGTAGTGTCCTTATATCATATTATACCTTTCATTGACCCCTCAGCTCCCGTCTTGTCAAGTCCTGGCTTGATCCTCAGCCAAACTACCCTGTATCTACAAAGATAATTAGACTCCAAGCCGTGGTAAAGGCTTTTTTACTTTTCACTATTATAAGAATCTACTCAAGGTAAATAAAATTAGGTATGCATATTAAAAACTTGAACAAAAATATTTATAACAGCTTTATTTGTAATAGACAAAATCGCCAAACAACCCAAATGTCCATTAACAGGTGAATGAATAAGCAAATTATGGTAAATCCATATGACACAATACTGCCTACAATAAAAACGATGTAGGGAATGGTAGTTCACAACTACAATCCCAGCTACTTGGAAGGCTGAGGCCCTTCAGCCCAGGAGTTCAAGACCAGCCTGGGCAACATAGCCAGGCCCTACTCTTAAAAAATTAGCCGGTCGCGCCCAAGACGGCCGAATAGGAACAGCTCCAGCCTACAGCTCCCAGTGTGAGCAACACAGAAGATGGGTGGTTTCTGCATTTTCAACTGAGGTACCGGGTTCATCTCACTGGGTCGTGTCGGACAGTTGGCACTGGTCCGTAGGTGCAGCCCAACCAGCAAGAGCTGAAGCAGAGTGAGGCATCGCAACACCTGGGAAGCGCAAGGGGGAAGGGAATTCCTTTTCCTAGCCAAAGGAAATTGAGACACACAACACCTGGAAAATCAGGTAATGCACACCCTAATAATACTGCAATTTACCAAGGGTCTTAGGAAACGGCACACCAGGAGATTATATCCACACCTGGCCCAGAGGGTCCCACCCCCACAGAGCCTCCCTCATTGCTAGCACAGCAGTCTGAGATCTAACTACAAGGCGGCAACAAGCCTGGAGGAGGGGCGCCCGCCATTGCTGAGGCTTAAGTAGGTAAACAAAGCTGCAGGGAAGCTCAAATTGGGTGGAGCTCAGCACAGCTCAAGGAGACCTGCCTGCCTCTGTAGACTCCTCCTCTGGGGACGGGGTATAGCTAAACAAAAAGCAGCAGAAACTTCGGCAGAGGTCAATGTCCCTATCTGACAGCTTTGAAGAGAGCAGTGGATCTCCCAGCACGGAGATTGGGATCTGAGAACGGACAGACTGCCTGCTCAAGTGGGTCCCTGACCCCTGAGTAGCCTAACTGGGAGACATCCCCCACTAGGTGCAGACTGACACCTCACACCTCACATGGTGGGGTACACCCCTGAGACGAAGCTTCCAGAGCAAGAATCAGACAGCAACACTCACTGTTCAGCAATATTCTATCTTCTGCAGCCTCCGCTGCTGATACCCAGGTAAACAGGGTCTGGAGTGTACCTCAAGCAAACTCCAACAGACCTGCAGCTGAGGTTCTTGACTGTTAGAAGGAAAATTAACAAACAGAAAGGACACCCACACCAAAAGGACACCCATCAGTACGTCACCATCATCAAAGATCAAAGGCAGATAAAACCACAAAGATGGGGAAAAAGCAGTGCAGAAAAGCTGGAAATTCAAACAATCAGAGCGCATCTCCCCCTCCAAAGGAACGCAGCTCATCACCAGCAACAGAACAAAGCTGGATGGAGAATGACTTTGATGAGTTGAGAGAAGAAGGCTTCAGTCGATCAAACTTCTCAGAGTTAAAGGAGGAACTACATAACCAGCGCAAAGAAACTCAAAACCTTGAAAAAAGATTTGACAAATGGCTAACTAGAATAACCAATGTAGAGAAGTCCTTAAAAGAACTGAAAGATGAAAACCATAACACGAGAACTACGTGACAATGCACAAGCTTCAGTAACCAACTCGATTAACTGAAAGAAAGAGTATCAGTGATTAAAGATCAAATGAATGAAATGAACCAAGAAGAGAAGTGTAGAGAAAAAGAGTAAAAAGGAATGAACAAAGCCTCCAAGAAATATCGGATTATGTGAAAAGACCAAATCTACATCTGATGGGTGTGCCTGAAAGTGACAGGGAAAATGGAACCAAGTTGGAAAACACTCTACAGGATATCATCCAGGAGAACTTCCCCAACCTAGTAAGGCAGGCCAACATTCAAATTCAGGAAATACAGAGAACACCACAAAGATACTCCTCGAGAAGAGCAACTCCAAGACACATAATTGTCAGATTCACCAAAGTTGAAATGAAGGAAAAAATGTTAAGAGCAGACAGAGAGAAAGGTCGGGTTACCCACAAAGGGAAGCCCATCAGACTAACAGCAGATCTCTCGGCAGAAACTCTACAATCCAGAAGAAAGTGGGGGCCAATATTAAACATTCTTAAAGAAAAGAATTTTCAACCCAGAATTTCATATCCAGCCAAACTAGTTTTCATAAGTGAAGGAGAAATAAAATCCTTTACAGACAAGCAAATGCTGAGAGATTTGGTCACCACCAGGCCTGCCCTACAAGAGATCCTGAAGGAAGCACTAAACATGGAAAGGAACAACAGGTACCAGCCATTGCAAAAATATGTCAAAATGTAAAGTCCATCAATGCTAGGAAGGAACTGCATCAACTAATGAGCAAAATAACTACCTAATATGATAATGACAGGATCAAGTTCACACATAACA
>NW_016809835.1:1746788-1749563 GCF_001698545.2 Rhinopithecus bieti | reverse complement strand
TATTCACAATAGCAAAGACTTGGAATCAACCCAAATGTCCATCAGTGACAGACTGGATTAAGAAAATGTGGCACATATACACCATGGAATACTATGCAGCCATAAAAAAGGATGAGTTTGTGTCCTTTGTAGGGACACGGATGCAGCTGGAAACCATCATTCTCAACAAACTATTGCAAGAACAGTAAACCAAATACCGCATGTTCTCACTCATAGGTGGGAATTGAACAATGAAATCACTTGGACACAGGAAGGGGAACATCACACACCGGGCTATTGTGGGGAGGGGGTAGGGGGGAGAGATAGCATTAGGAGACATACCTAATGTAAATGACGAGTTAATGGGTGTACCACACCAACATGGCACATGTACACATATGTAACAAACCTGCACGTTGTGCACATGTGCCCTAGAACTTAAAGTATAATAAAAAAATAAAATAAAATAAAAATTAGCCTGGTAGAGTGGCATGTACCTGTAGTTCCAGCTACTTTGGAGGCCAAGGTGGGAGGATCACTTGAGCCTAGGAAGTCAAGGCTGCAGTGAGCTATGAACTCCAGCCTGGGCAACAGAATGAGGCCCCAAATCTTAAAAAAACAAAAGCAAAAACAAAAAACATTCGATTTTATGTAAAAGACAATCTCTAAAGGTTATCCAAGACCACTTTAATATTAATGATTAACTAGAAAGACTCACAGAACTCAGAAAAGCTATGTTCAGTTATGGCTTATTACAGTGAAAGGATACAGTTTTAAATCAGCATAAAATTAGCATAAACTATCTGTCATGGCTGAAGGCCCCAGCTATACAAAAACACTCTTAAAAGGCAGGATTTTTATTTCAAGGGTTTATAGGTTAAGGAACTGGTCAAGTGTCAATTCCTTCTTTGGAATGTGCACAACCCAAACCTACTGAATTATCCCTTTATTGCATAGTTACATACTGTATGATCCCATTTTAATGAAATGAAAAGTTGTGGGCCCAGCATGGTGGCTCATGCCTGTAATCCCAGCATTTTGGGAGGCCAAGGCGGGGGGTGGGGATCGCCTGAGCCCAGGAGTTGGAGACTAACCTGGGCAACATAGCGAAATCCAGTCTCTACAAAATCTTTTTTTAAAAAACCAGCTGGGTGTGGTAGCATGCACCTGTGGTCCCAGCTGCTTGGGAGACTGAGGTGGGAGGATTGCTTGAGTATGAGAGGTCAAGGCTGCCGTGAGCTGCGCACTCCAGCCTGGGTGACAAAAAGTAAAAAAATAAAAATAAAGGTTGTAGTGAGAACAGGTAAGTGGTTGCCAAGGGTTAGAGCTGGAGGAGGGAATGACTATAAGGGACAGCATGAGAGTGATTTTCAGGGTGATGGAACAGCTGTGTACCCTGACTATGGTGATGTTACATGGGATACAATTTCATGGAATTGTATATACACATTCACTACCTGTAAGCGTGGTATATAGTCAGCTTTCTGTATCCCCAGGTCCCACATTGGCAAATTCAACCAACCACAGATGGAAAATGTTGGGTGGGAGGAGACAATAAAAAAATAACAATACAGGCCAGGTGCAGTGGCTCACACTTGTATTCCTAGCACTTTGGGAGGCCAAGGTGGGCAGATCACTTGAGCCTAGGAGTTTGAGACCAGTCTGGGCAACATCACAAAAAACCCATCTCTATTAAAAATACAAAAATCAGCCGGGAGTGGCGGCGCCTGTAATTCTAGCTGCTCAGGGGGCTGAGGCAGGAGGATCACCTAAGCCATGGGAGGTTGAGGCCACAGTGAGCTATAATCGCACCACTGTACTGCAGCCTGGGCAATAGGTGAGACCCTGTCTCGGAAAAAAAAAAAACACGCAACAATACAATACAAAAAATACAAATTTAAAATGCGGTATAACGACTATTTGCATAGCATTCTCATTTGTATTAGTTATTAGATATAATCCAGAGATAATTTAAAGTACATGGGAGTATGTGCATAAGACATATGCTCATACCATTTTATATAAAGGACTTGAGCTTCCTGGGGTTTTGGTGGAGGAGGAGAGTTGTGGAACCAATCCTTGAGGATACTGAGAATTGGCTGTAATTTGAATAAAATCTTTAATAGTATTGCGCACATGTCAATTTCCTGGTTTTCATCATTGTACTAGGGTTATATAAGATATTGTTGGGGAAATATAATTTAAAACAAAAATTCCTGCCACAACGAAAAACGTCTCCACAAAAGTAGGAGAGAAGAAAAGCAATTTAATTATCTGAAAACCTATCAAACTAGAATGTGATGTGCATTACAGGCAATCTGCTAAAGAGATTGCAAAGACAGAACCTAACCTTCACCCCTGGGAGGCAGAGGTTACAGTGAGCCAAGATTGCGCTACTGCACTCCAGCTTGGGTGACAGAGTGAGACTCTGTCTCAAAAAAATAAAAAACACTCACCCCTTTATATAACCAGGCAGATGCAACCCATGTCATACATGTTTTCAAGATAAACAACTAGTCCTCAAGTAAGATGACTTGACAGCACCACTTATCACCTGCGCATTGGAGTAGCCACCTATGTTTATTAATTGTCTTTATCCAAGGGAAAATTAAATTTCTTACGTATTTATGGTAGGTTTGTAACTTAACAGGTGCCAGCTGAAGTTAGGTTCCTACCCTTTCCATAGGACTAGGAAATAGAAATGCTATTTCCCTCGATGATTTCATTTCAAAGAGAAGGCTTCCAGGTCCTTGAGGAAGAGATTATGGGGTTGGGGGAAAAAAAAAAAAAATCCAA